>NC_080597.1:24693546-24996576 GCF_027887145.1 Ammospiza caudacuta
CTCTAGCAAGACTGTAAAGTTGGACAGGGAGAAACATAATACAAGGTAGCCTGAAAACATGGGAAGTAGAACTTGAAAGCAATGGAATTGAGAATCAACCATAAACAAGGTGGTTGCACTGGCAAACTCTGACCACATATTTGCAGTGCAACTTGCGCCTCTTAAACAGGGCAAGTTTGGTCTAAATTGAATTCCTGTTTGGTTAGGAAAAAAATTATCTCATGGTGCTAACTACTGATGAAGAACTGATAATATTTTCAGGACATTTGCAATTTTGAGAACATCCATGTCTATGAGACCCAGTTCAAAAAAAATACTCAGAAGATGCTAATTAGCACTATATTTTTTTAATATAAAATCACAGAATATCCTGAGTTGGAAGAGACGCACAAGGATCATCAAAGTCTTGCTCTAATACTTGCATAAACTGAGATCTAACCTTTTGTAAGCAAATGTTTTGTTAGAAAGAAATAATGGATACATAATGTTTCTGTGTGGATACTTAAATGAAAAAAGGATTTTGGAAAGTATATATTATTGTGCAAATAAGGGATGTTCCCTAGGACCCAGAAGTAATGGGTTTTATCGATCCTTTCCATAGACTTGCATACCAGCTTGACAGACAGATTGTTTGGATTTTAAGCACTCAGACAAGCAAAAATGCCCAAAAGGGGAAAATCACTGGAATTTCAGATTTAGATAATCCCATTAATCAATCTGTTTTCTCAGCTGGGTAAATTTTCTGTTAATTTAGGGAAAGAATAATGAAATCCTTTTCCACTACATCTTCTGAAATACTTACAGAAGTTTACATCCATACATCTCCCAGTCTTCCTCAGAGGAGATGATATACACAGGGTGTGTGATGGCAGGAGTTTGCTGATGCACGTAACACATCGCTCCCTTCCCTTAATGTCAAGTGTTCATTTAATTAACTTGCTTAGGTGACTGTATTTTGCTACCAGTTATTTTCAGTAATGAAGTGAAATGCTCTGTTAGTGTAAAACACAAGTAAAGTTGAAACTAAAATGTGTCTTCCCATTTGTAGTAGGAGGCAAGTACAATAGAGCTGCCAAGATAGGGGCTGACTCATTACAATCCCAGACACTGTATAGAGGAATACATCACATTTCCTGTCATAAGTCCCCTGAAAGTGCTACTAACTCCAGCTTTGGATGGGTGTGCTGGAAGTTTCTTTTCTTATTGTGTAGACAATAGTGCAGCCCTTAGTTTGTGCACACAGGGTGCTTGGCTTGTGTGCAATACACTGAACTTGTAAAGGAGTGAGAACATTTAGAAGTAAAATCACCTTTCTGTCATCCTTAATACCACTGCGGGTTACCACAGCCTCATGTCTTCTCCTCGTGGCCAGGGCAGTGGCTCGGTGTCAAGGCATCTCCAGGGGAATTTTGCCTCCCAGCTGCCTTTTCTAATATGTGAGGACATGACTGGGTTTCTGCGCTCACCACAACTGCTTCCTCCAAGGTAAACTGCATATTAAAAATACACTCATAGATACTTCAAAATGTGCCAAGCCTATGGTCAGTGTGGGTTGCTGGGAGTTTTTTTTTTTGTTTGTTTGTTTCTTTTTACTTTAGAAAACCATGGCGCCTTAAGGAGGATGTCTTTCAGCATTGCTTTCAGAGCACCCTTTCTTCCTTCTTAACTCTGCCACTAAAAATTCTCTTTGAGCTGATGCTTGGTGCTGAAAGCTAGGCCTGAGGGTTCATTTTTCAATGTGTGAATTTCAGAAAACTGACTATCAAAAAGATGGGGTTTTGAACCTTTGTGAGATTTTGTTTTTCTGAAGAAAACTACACACACTTGCACTGTCTGTCTGCTGTAGGACCAGTGATGGTGAAGAAATTGTGCAGTCAAACCTATGTGCCCATTAGCCCTGTCCTATTAAATTTTGAGCTGGTTGTTCAGTTCAGACAATTTCTTGGGAAGGTATAGACAAAGACCTTGGAAATACTGACTTTCTGCAATTGACATGAAGATAGGTGGCCAGTCAGAGGAGGGAGATCTTATACCCTTGTCAAGAGGTGGACATCAAAAATCCATAGGAGATTGGATGTTATTGCCTCTGCTGCTTATGGAGCTGCTTTGTTTTAATGTGTACTTCCTGGGAAACCAGTAAGAGAATTGTGATTTCTTTTTTTACCCCCTTCTCAGAACACACTGCAAGATCAGGCAGCAGCTCTTTATATCTGGTCTTTTGTAGAAGACAGTTATCAGTCAGATGCATATGTGATGATCATACTGATGCATCTGTGACACCCCTAAAACATCTTTCTGAGCCCTTAAACAAATTTGTTGTAGCAGTAGTATCTATCTATCTATCTGGAGTATTTGCAGCTGTATCTAAATGTATCCATTGGATTTCAGCTTCCTGCTCATTTGAGGATGGAGGAGGAGAAACCAAGCCATCAAGATTTTAGAGTATTTTACTCCTTTGTGTGGAAGACAGGTTTGGGTTAACAGAAAGTCAATTTCTTTTTGGTAAATGACACAAATGTTGAATGAAAATGATTGCTTGAAGAATTTGTAAACTTATCTTTCATGTTTCTCAGCGCTGCTGATATTGCTTGGGGAAAATGAATCTGAAGCTCTTCTCAACTCAATGGGTCTTCAGTTTCACCATCATGTTTCTTGTAAGGAGAGAAATACCCAAATCCATGATAAAGATTTGCTTAAAATAGTGATCAGGATATTATTGATAGCAGATATGGAGTTTGCAGCCTGTTCCTGCGGTTACGCCTATGTTCCCCTTTGCGAATGAGGGGTGTCCCAAAGCTCCCGTGGAGCCAAGGAGCGTGAGCCAAGGAGCATCTCCACTGCCCGGGGAGGCTCTGGGCTTGTTGCCTGAGAGTGGGGGTCGTTCGTAGTCCTGCAGGCTTGAGTCTGGACTGAGCCATATCTCCGGCTTAGCAGCTCCAGCCCGTCCGGGCGAGGGGACAGCCCGGGGCGTGGCTCTCCCTGGGGAGGAACGGGGCGTGAGGCGAGGGGCCGGGGCTGAGGCCGGGCGGCGACGCTCGGGGCCGGCTGTTTCCCAGGCGATGGGTGGGGAGGGGAGGAGGAGGAGGAGGAAGAGGAGGAGGAGGGGTCCTCGCGGCTTTATCTCCCACCCGGCTCCGCCCGCCGTCGGCTGTCTCCCGTGACCGCAGCGCACCGGCGGGCGCAGCGCGGGCAGGGCAGCGCCCATGGGCTGCGGCAACTCCACGGCCGGCAGCGCGGGCGGGCGAGGTAGGGCGGCGGGGCGGGCCGGGCCGGGCCGGGCGAGCGGCGGAGCGAGCATCCCCGCCGTGCTGGGCAGCTCTGCGGGACTGCGGGGGGCGGCGGCGGGCACGCACCGCGCTCGGCGGGGATACAGCCCCCGGCGCGGGGGATGCCCGTCAGAGCCGCGGGAATCGCTGCCCGCCCTCTTGCAAGAGCATCTTCCTTTCCCGAGGCTGATCCGTTTGCTTAGGGCGAGAGGGTGATGTGGCCTGCCGCGGCACCGGCGGCTTTCTGGTGCCTGCTTGTCGCTAGAGTCACCACCTCCGACAGAAGCTGCCCAAGGCGCGGCGAACCCAGGCCGGGAGCTGGACGTAACGATCCCGCCAGGGGTGTCAGCTCCAACCTCTGCGCTTCCCTATAAGGCCACGAATGCCACTTCTGAAATGAATTTGTGCGACATCTTCGTCTTTTGCTTGTTGGAGAAGTTGGAGGATATTCCATGATTGAGGTTTCATGCATGTTAATGTGTACTGCTGGCTGGTGAGTCCAGCTGGCTCCCTTATTTGTTCATTGCTATTTTCAAAAGAGATAAGATCTGGGAAGATGGTGCTGTTGTGCTCTTCCTCCCCCCTGCCCCCGCAGAATAGGAAAGTACATGGAAACTGGTAAGTGGACCTTCACCCTGTAATTATAATATGAGCATTTCCCAATCGTTTTTCATCCTAGCTGCACTTGGCAAACATTGCCACCTGTTCCAGTACCTTTATCAAGTCTTTCAGATGCACTGGTGAGCTTTCAGCTCCTCAAAATATGCAAAATAATGGTTGGACAACTTAGAATTACTGGGTCCCCATCTCTTACTGTTTTGAGTTGATTTGAATTAACCAGAGTTTCAGTACTGCTTTGGGTGGTGCTAGTCCTGACTTGGTCCTGCCTATGAGTGTGAATGATGCTGTCTTCTCTAGGGTGTACATATGTGTGTATGCTTGTGGGTGCGATGCTGTTCAACTCTGCACTCCACGCTTGGAGGTGAATGTGATTCAGCCATTCCTTACTCAGTTTCTGTTAAATGATTATAACTTAGGTTTTAGGTACTATGTCTGTCCATCAGAGGCCTCTCTCACCCATAAAGAACACATTGTGTGAATTTGCTTGAACACTCAGTGCTCTTACTGGAGCTGTCCAGTTTGCATACATGAATTCTCTCCCTTCAGTTGATTCCCACGTTGCTGTGACTGGAAGTTCCTTTTGTATATGACCAGTCTAGCTTCATACCACTGAGGTGATTCTTGTTCACATCCAATTTCTGTTTGCTGGATAAAAGCACCAGAGAAGTTCAGATGAGACTGTTCAGTCAATTATTAGTCCATTTGTGGTAGTTTCTAAGTTGATGTTGATTTGACTGTCCTGCGGAACTTGTACCAGGGTACAAATGGGTAGATGTCAAATAGACTAACTCTGACAGCAGTGTTTTTTTGAACTCAAAGTTTGTTTAAATGTGTCCCTTTGCATTAAAGGTAGTTGTCTTGAACAGGTTTTGGCTTGTAGATACATTAAGTATTTTCACTGATGGTCTGACCCCTTTGATAGTTAAACTTACTTATGTGTTTTACATATACATTTGAACTTGAATTTTTTGTAAACTTTTAAATGCTCTTTAGAAACATTCCACAGATCTCTAAGGGCTTAGTGCAGGTAAAAACTAACAATGCCACGTAAACCCCATCTTTAGTATAATGGAATTATTACTGTTGCACTGATAGACCTTTCCAAATCCAATGGAGCTCTGAAAGGTCCCGTTCACTTCTCACTTTCACCACTGTCAGTCAGGAATTACTCTGTGCAGTCTATGGTCTTAAAATAACAAACAGCTGGTAATAAAAGCAAGATGTTGGATGTCTACTATTTATTTACTTCATTTAACATTCCTTACAAAGTGTGTCTAATAAAAATAAAATTATTTTATAAAGGGGATATTCCATTTTTGCTTGGAATCCTTGAGCTTTTCAGGAAAATGCAACTCATAATTTCACCAAAAGATGTGAAGACTGTGTAAATACAAATAAATTTTGTGGCATGCACAGCATGACTACATTTTTAATGCTAAAGTTATGACTATTCTGTAGTTGGTAATGTCAAAGCTAGAGGTACATAGCATGTAATTAACCTGTAACACTCTGTCATATCATATGACTAAGTAAAATATTGAAGCATACTTCACAGAACACATTAAATGTGTTACACCAATCACCATTTTCTTATTCTGGTAAAATTCCTATTGTAGCCTAATTTGATTTTTTCTGAGCAGATGTATATATAGTGATAGTTCAGCTAATGATATTATCTTCTGTTGCATGGCTAGAATGACATCAGACCTTTCAGCTCTATGGTCTGTGAGATCTAAACTAATAGACATGATGTAGAATAACATTTCTGTCTGTGGTGCAGTACTTCAGAACACCAATATAACTCACAGCATTCAAATGTTCTTTCCAGAGTATCAGACAGTGGCAAAATCTCTTCAACTGAGAAATGGCAATTTCAGTTATCCAAGTAAACTGATGTATATGCATCCTTCTTAAATTACCTAGCTATTTAATGTATTAACTATGGATTATAGTTATGTATGTCTCAACTTGCTGTTTTCCTTATGTTTTGTTGTCTCATTTTACATATCCTTCTTTCACGTTATTTCCTAGAGTTTTAGAAGCTCAACAATTTCTTTTTTTGTGTACGTCTTTTTAAAATATGCTCTTATACATTCATTCCCCTTTTTTTTTCCTAAGTTAAGGCATTTCCCTTGATTCTAATGATTCTTCACTAAAAAATTTTAACTGCCTCCTCCTTTCCATATCTAGTGTAGTAGCAATGACAGCACCTTAAATTATAGTACTCTTTGGAGGCTGTCAGTCTAGCCTTAATTTAAATATATAGAGAAGCTCTTTGTCTGTGGAAAGCTTCAAGTACAGTCAAGTTATGATGAGGGAGATCTTTCACACCAAGTTTTAACAGATTTATTAACTTCAAGTTTGGTGCAATGCCCAGGAAGTCATCGCGCCATTCTATTGATTTGGTCTAATCTGTGTACCGAACTCCCACCTGATGAGCTGAAGGAATAATTGACGTGAAACAAATTGATGATATTCTGTCATCAGTTACAATGGGGCTATAAATAGAATAAATTCATGAATGCGCTTCCTTACTGCTGACTGTTGGAGCCTGCAATAGAAAGAAGCTTGCAATAGAAAACTCACTCTTAACAATTGCATGTATGTGTGTGTAATTTGGAGGGGTTTTATTTGCTTTTTGTAACAATTTGGTGTGCAAGAAAATGCCATAGGACATCGTTCATTAAAAAGTATTAGAAAAATGTTTCATAATCTGCTCAAAAGTCAGGTCCTGGCATTTTTTGTATCCATTTTATTTGAGGGGTTGCATCTCATGCTTTTTATACTTTTCTGAAGCTTTTGCCTCTCACCTTCACTCATGATGCATTTCTCAGCACAGAAGAGTATCCTCAGTGGCTACAAATGTCTCTCAACCATCTTTTGCATTAGGCCTGCATTTACCAAAATCCTGCACTATCGCCAAGAGAAGCTGCTGTTGTTCTGAAAGAGCAAAACCCCCTCTCACCTAGTGGAGGATGCTTTGGGATAAATTCATCTTCTTTTTGACTTTTTACTGTTTAAATGCTGTGGGGTTTTTCTGAGGGATCACAGCTCCACTCTTCTAGACAGAATGTTTTTCTTCTGTAATCACTGGGGCTCAGAGCAATGTGTGGCTGAATGAGCCACGATTATTTGCAGGCTGTACTCTTTCTTCTCCTTCTGCAGCTCTAAAATACCAAAATGCAGCCGTGATTCTACTGTGTAAATGGTATGAGCAGAGAGGTCATTCAGGACAATTCAGTATTTCCTATTTCTTATGGATGTGGCTTTGTAGCTACTCTTCAATGTCTTGCTGAGGTTCGGTTAGAAAAACCAAGCAAGCAAGAGCCTATCAAGACAAGGCTTATGGGGTCAAGTGCTGCCTTTTCTTAGGCCAGGCTCTTATAGTGGGAAAAAATGGACAAGCTTTATATATGTGAGCTTTTTCTCAAGTCATTTATGGAAACCATCATACCTATGAGAGCAGTAGGCCTTGCTGCTATGGAGCGAGCTGTAGAGTGTTTGTGGATTGGGAGTAAACAAGATTCTTTGGCTGAACTTCTGACAGAAGGAATTTGGGCAGCAATAAAATTGTGTTGCTCACTAAACGTGCAAGAGTTAGACAAATATGTTGTTGAAGTAACAGGGTGATGGTGAATGGATTGGACTTCACAAATAAACATGTCCATATGAACTGAGATGGTTTTGGTTCCTTGAGAAATAATATCTATGTGTAAGGAATGTTCAGGCTCCCTAATGAACAAAAATTTAGAAGTTTTTACATAGAGAGTTTTTTATAGTATACCTAGCTAAAAGTATGTTCATTTGCAAGCTCAGAACTCTTGCAGGAAGAAAACTCCTTTGGTAACTGGAAACACTCTCAGATCTGTTGTCAGGTACCTTAGTGATACTTGAATGAATTTGAACCAAACACTTGTTTCACTTTTGCTGGTGAAAATGAGAAATAAACCCCACTGAAATTAATGGAATTCCATCAATGAAAGTGAGGATAAACTGGCTTGCTGTGCTTATAAAAAAGTAGAAAACAATGTTTTTCTTTTTATATGTATTTTTAAATTTATTGTAAAAGTAAAACTAATTTCTTAAAAAGTGAATTTGTTTTGATCATACTCAGTTCTCAAAGTTTTTGTGTGAAATACATTTCAAAACACTGCAGTGATTTTTCAGCAGTATACCCTTGCTAATATTCCAAGAAAACAAGTGCTGCCATGTGTGAACGTTAGTGGCATATTTCCATACATGGAATTTTATAGCTCTTATCAAAGCCCGGGCTCATGGGTTTGAGTGACATCTCCCATCTCCAGAGTGAGGATGTATTTGTACCATAATGCATTGAAGACAGGCATGGCACTGAACATGGACGTGGCACTGAAGTACGCCCAGTGATTGACTGGAACTTGATTATCTCCTCTGGGGAGCCTAGCAGTGCTGCTGTTGGCACACAATTTTTCTCCCTTGGCTTGAGGTTTCAGTTTGTATATTAAACACTGTACTTTTGCTGTACTTCCTACAAGCAAGACAAATTTTTGAGATCGGCATCCAAGGTGCTTAGACTCAGAAGAGTCTTGGCAAAGGCCTCTCAAAGGGCCGTGAACCTTTTAGAGAAACTGATTTTGATCACAGAGAGTTTAGACTAAAACATAAGAAAGTTATGCCCCTTGTGCAGAATAGACACAGCAAAGGAATAGTTTCTTCTGGAAAAAATTAAAAATCCTGCTAGGTCCAGCTAGGTTTTTCAAAACGCATGTTGTCTGAAGTGTTGCCGATGCCTGGGCTCTGTCTAGGGATACAGGGGGGTGCCCTGAAGGCTCATTGCTGAGCTGACTGCATGAACCGGCCTTGGTAGCAGAAAATGTCTCCCTACATTGACAGAGATTGAGCTCGCACAGCAATGCCAGCCTTCCATCTGGGTACAATTAATTGTACAGGTAGTGCTTCATAGATGTGCCCGCAAAGCCAAAAAGTCTCAGAGGGCTGCCTGGTGGAGTAAGGTTTCAAAGCAAGGGCCTAAGCTTATTGTGACTAGAGCTATTCCCTCCAACTTATCTAAGGCTTTCTGCTGATACATGTAGCCATACTGAGATTTTGCTGACTCTGGAAGCAAGACTAACAGAAAAAATGTGTACGAGTCTAGTAGATGTTGTTGCCAAGAAAATGAGGGATAGTCAGGTCATAGGAAATAGGAATGACATTGTGTTCAGGAATTAGCTGTAAAGGGTGATGTTTTCTGCCATTCAAGCAATCCATTCAGGTAGACAGAGCCAGAAAGCCTTGCAGGTCTATTACTTCTTCTTGTTAAAAATAAGAATGCAAAAGGCATATTCTTACACATCAAAGAGAGATGAAAGGTATTTGCTATTTATATATATTTTTCCTCAGCAGAAGAAATAAAAGTTTTCCAAAAAATGAAGTACCATGGGAGGAAAAAACACAACCTACCTCCAAACTCAAAAAATCTTTGTGATTGTGTGATTGGCTACTTCCGTTTCTTCAGGATGAGCTCAGATCACCTTTTCCAGCTAAGTAGTAAGAGGAAAGGAGAAGTGAAAGGTTTTTCTAATGTCTGCTCTAACTTCTGTAATTAATAGAAGGGATAATTTACTAGTTACTCAGCTGAATTCTATACTAGTAAGAGCAACATAACATTAGTAACTTGGGAGGAGTAAGAAAGAGTTTGTACTTGGGTAAATGTTTATCTCCCAGCAAGAAACATCTGAGTCACCAAAACAAAAAAGTCAGTCACTTATACCAGGTAGCCAGGTGGCAGCTTTTGTCTCTTTGGTTTTTTGTTAAATAGCAAGATGAATTAAGGGGTGGTTGATCTCATTAGATGTCTGGGGCTTTGGAAGGGTTGTGTCCCAATGTTTATATTAGTTCTGCTAGTCATTTTATAAAACTTTGTTTATCTGGCAGGAAGAATGAGGCAGTATTTTACACATGTGCCAGCTCTACAACTGCATCAAGTGGCAGAATAATTGGGTGTTTGGGAGTAATGGCCTGGTTAGTTGTGCCAACTTTGTGGCAGACAAAACCACCAGAGTTCTGAGCAAATGTAAGCATATAAAATTCAGAAAGAGTATTTTTTTCTTATGTTGCTCCCATCTTGAGTGGCTGCACCTGGGCACTGGTCCACAGCAGCATCATTTTCACACTGGGCCACTGAGTCTGGCCCAGATGTGATAGATTTAAGGGATTGTGTCGATGGTCATTAAGGATAAATGTAGCAATCATGAGAAATGTGTTCTCTTACGGTAGCAAATTTTTGTTGCTATTTCTGTGTTGTTTAGGACAGAAAGACAGAAAAACAGTTACTGCACTGTTGGTTGGTTTACAGGATTATGCCATTACCTAGTAAACATGTTTTGTTTTTTTTTTTTTTTGTCCTAGGTGCTACAGGGACTACTAAAGATGTGTAAGTACTTACTCTTCTCTACTCTTTTAAATATATAACCCTGGACATATTTTCAGTCATACTAGCCTTATACTAGATTTAGTCATACATGATTAATCTGGCTTCTAACATATAATCAACACAACCAGATGTTTACTGTCTTTAGTGACAGCTTTCATGTCCACAAAACAACTCCTTGTCTTGTTTACTTTTCTACAGATTTCTTTGCTTGTTATTTCTCTAACAGAAATTTCTTTTCTCTGCTTCTGTTGAGACAGTTTTCTAGCAGAGCTGGTTATGTTACTTCAGACTGCTTTTCCCCATCATGTGCCAGTGCACCTTTTTCCAAAGGCCATCTAATTGTATGAAGCCAGCACATACATTTCCACCAGGCCCAGTGAGAGATTTAGAAAGCCACTGAGACAAAATCCCTCTCTTTTGCATGAGACTCACTAACCTGTCCAACTTCCTTTTCAAAGTACCCACCTTCTCTAGGTATTCTCTGCATTAAAGATAGCATCTATTTGTTTGACACGGGGTAGCAGAGGCAGCCCTACCCATCCTATTTTTCTCTAAATGTGCAACGTCTTTTTTACTTGCTGATACAGGAATGCACAGGAACAGCTTTATTCAGCCATAAATGTATTTTTCTACCAAAGAAAACCATAAAGAACTCCTTCCCGAGGTCTTGCCTTCTCCTATTTCTTGTTACTGGTATTTGCCACTAGCTGGGAAAGATTGTTATGTTATGCAATAGGAACATCCTTCGGTTTTATTTACTTCGCTTAGAATAACTCCTCTAATTAGATGGAGGAATCCTGGTGTAGAAATGAGGGCAGTCAAGTCAGATAAAAAAGTGGAGGGAAGAGCTTAACAACAGGCTTATCCTTGCTATTACAGAGCAAGGACAAGAGAACTAACAACAGGTGTCACTTGGCTGATCAACACTGTTGCCACAGATACTCTTGAGATCTGTCTTACCTCTGTAGTCTGTTTTCTGGGCTTGCAGTGCCAGACAATAAATTACAGAAGGGAATCTTATAAGCAACCTCTTCTTGATGCAGCCTGCAGCATCACTGCCCTCAGTACTCCTGTATTTACAAACACACTGGTTTAATTTACAGCAGGACCTTATTTATTGTTCATTTTAGATGATTTAAGGACTGACTTAGAACTGCATCTTTCTTTTTGCTCATCAGTAGTTTTAAATTTCAAAATCTCATGCACTGTTGAATTCTGAATGTTGTAGGCATGTTCCTGTGCTTAAAGGTATGGAATATGTAAACTGTGAGTATATATAGAACTGTGTTTAACTGTGTGTAAGCATTTTTAGAGCCTGGCTGCAGGAGTTAAAATGGGAACATCCTACTTATTAGTGTGAGTTCATCTGTAATGTTTCAAAATAGTATCAAAATAACATAGAAAAAAATTAATTACTTGTGCAGTCTTCAACAAAGTGAAAGGGTCTATTCTGGAGCTATTACTCATTCAAATTTGGGACAGTGGAGCCAGCCAAACAACCCATATGAGTAATAGCATGGTTGAACCTTCTATTTGATGTTAGAAACACACACTTACTAAAGAGGAATGGCAGTGATGACCCAAAAGCCCTAATCAGGCATTCTAATACTTAACAGAAGATTTTTATGAAGGAAGTAAACTATCAGAAAAATTATTTTCATTTCATAGAAATGAAAAAAGTGGATTTGTATTAACTAATATTATAGATCCACAAAACTTTTTTTACACCTTTTTACTTTCATCAGCTAAAGTTTCTCTTTAAATAACCCTTATCTTTTTCTTTTGCTGTCAAATTTCAGTCATAGCACTTTTGATCCAGAAAAACATTTAGGTGTGTCCATCCTTTCATATTTTTGGATACCAAATCCGGTTATTCTAACATGAGGTTTCTCATTTCTTGACTGTGACTTATTGCCAAAGCACCATGACTCCTGGAGTGCACAGCCAGATGGAAGCGAAGAGGGCTGGATCCTGCTCGGGGCCCTCCTGGGTGACTGTGAGGAAGCTACTTTGCCCTCTGGGCCTGGAGTTTCTCCATCAATTAGATAGGGGTGATGATATGATCTTCCTCTGAAAGGGCTCTTCCTCTCTGAGGGCTGTGTGGTGACAAGGACACATGCTCCAAGAGCATGTCTGCCCTCTGTGCTCCAACCCAGGATCTGCCAGCCAGCTTCAGCCCCATTAATCAAGAAACATTCATCACTGCTAATTGGGAAAGCCTAGCTGTAGGAGAAGTAAAGGATATGCTAGAAAGTAATGCAATGCCTGTGGTATTCAGTGTGTAGCTAAGTCTGGGGGAGGATTAGTTACACTAGGAAGGAAAGGATACAACAGTTCAATTCCATTTCAAAATATTGAGAAGAAATGCATCAAATACAAATTAAAGGCACTTGTAACCAAGAAACACCAAGAATCTGAGGAGTAGTTGTCTGTCACTTGTTCAAAGTTCAATGAATCATTACTGGTGGGACTACTGAGCCCATCTAGAAAGAGTCTCTATAATGATCGGAACAAACAGAGCCATAAAAGCTGAGGTAAGAAAAATGTGGATGAAAAGAATTGGTGTGAATGCCTGTCATCTGACATTTAAAATATGTGAGAAATGACAGCTTCTTTTACCATCAAATGGACATAGGAATGATGGATGTAAAAGCTGACAGATGAACAAAGTGTTTTTTTCAGATTTTGGGTGACAGGATGACTCTTGGGACAGACAAAACCTTACCAAAAGAAACACTTATTCAGCTGTAAATAGAATGCCATTTTGTGGATTTGCTCTTAAATCTGCCCACTGGCTCCAGAGCTCTGCCCATGCTACCTGCTGAGAACCATGCTCTCGACTACTCTGGTGATGACAACAGCATCTGAGGCAGCTACACGGCAGCCAGTCAGCAGAAAGCTCCTTGAATTGTTAAGTTCCTTTTGCTTTCTATTCCTGGTGCAGAAAAGCTTATCCTAGCTTGCTGTCCCTGGAGGACTGCTGGACTCTTGTGTCCATGTGAGCCCAGGAGATATGGCAATGGGAACAGTGCCGAAACCAAAGGAGCTTCTCTCCAGTCTCACTGCCATGTGGTTGAGCATTGCTGTTGTGGCTTTGCTCCATGGAGCCACCCATGTTCACTCAGCCTGGGCACAGAAGCAGCACCTGTCTCAGTGGCTCAGCAGACACTAAACATGCAAAATTAGTGGGCACCCTGAAAAAGGGGGTCTTGAGCCATCATTTGTGAAGGTGAGAGGTGTGTAGTAAATAAATGTGTAGTAAATAAACTGGGGCAGCATTCCTTCCTGAGCCCCCAGAAAGGTGTGTAAAATGGCTCATTCCTTAAGTGCCATCGTCCAAATTTTTCTTTCTTTTCCCTCTCACACTCCCATGTTACTACTATCTCTGCTCATTCCCTCTTTTCTGGCAGGGCTACAACAGTTTGCCCCCAGTCATTGCCCAGCCCAAGAGCTGTTGTCTGTACAATCCCAGATTATTTTTTCTGTCATGCATTTGAAGAAAAAAGGTATTGCAAAATTACTGCTTTGATTTATAGCTAGTAAGAGGAAAGGAAGAAAGCAAAATGTTAAAAAACCTTCTTGTCTGCTCAATCATAGACCTGGATAATTTGTTTTGGTGAGAGAATTACAGTAATAGTCTGTGATGCCATGTTACAAAACATTTCTGGAACAGAAGAAATTGGCCCTGTTTCCTACCAGGAAACATAAAAAAAACCAAAACAAAAACAACATTAAATTCCTGTTGGACAATACTGATTATTATTCTTACAACTCCATTTCAGAGGCTTCAAGCTGTGCCTGTAGTTTTTGGTGCCTTTAAACAACTCTTTTCTCTGGACAATGGTTAATCTGGATTATAGAAAATGTTCCAAATAATATGAGAAAATCAAGCCTGTGACACATTTGGTTGGTTCAACAGAAATGACTGTCTGTGATCTTTTGGGATCCAAAGTCCCTTTCCTTAAGTAGAATTTTTTTTCCACCTAAAAATACATCCTCATTTCCACCCATTGATATACACAGGCTTTCCATTTTCTTCAGGAGAAACTGGCCCACACTGTGACAGAGTAGCTTCACGGTCCTCAAGAAAAAATGTCTCTGCATTCTCTGTCAGTGTGTGTGAAGACTGTAAGATGACGTAGGTGACTACACGGGGTCACAGGAGATGGGAAATGCCTTCTGACATGTCTCTGGTTCCTCCAGGAAGGGATGGCAGGAGGGCCAGGAAATGAGGAATTTATTGATCAGTCTTTCTTGAGTGGTAAGACGTAGACAAAGACAGCAGACGAGGAGTGCTATGTCCTGCATAAATATAATTTAGCAAAATTGAAGAATAATAAGATTTTCTCCAAGCCTCAACTATTAAGGGACCTGTGTACCCTTACTCACTGTGATGATGCAGAAAGGAT
Source organism: Ammospiza caudacuta (assembly GCF_027887145.1). NCBI lineage: Eukaryota > Metazoa > Chordata > Aves > Passeriformes > Passerellidae > Ammospiza > Ammospiza caudacuta. The sequence goes on from NC_080597.1 coordinate 24,708,255, forward strand.
AGTTGGTAATGTCCCTTAGGAAGAAGGTAGATGCCAGAAAATTTCCAAGCTGTAGCAGTAGTTTAAGGCATTTGCTCCCCTCCCAGGAGGTTTAAGGGCATTTTCTTGCACTTAAGACTGCATCTTGCTATGAGCCCTCTGCTCTTCAGGCCACAATCCCATTGACATCAGGGCCCTGTAAGGGCATAGAGCCCCAGCAATTAAACAGCAGGCACATCAACCTTTTAGAGTAAATAAATTGGTCGGAGACCCAGCTGAAGTGCATCTGCTGCCCCATCCATACCCAGTCATGGAAGTAGAGCTCAGAATCTTAATATTTAAGCAAAGGTGGGTGAGTAATTTTTGTGATGACTGATGTTGGGACACAGACTGAGACTGCAGCACAGGCATTGCACACTGAAGGAGTAAGAATAAATTATTTTTATTTTTTGTATTACCTTTGCCTTCATGTCAGTGCTGCTTACTTTAACCCCTGCTCCCATTCAGCTACACTGTACTACACAGTACAGTGCATAGAACTGACAAAGAGTTTTTTGAACAATGACCTGTAACTGTTGTCAGATGTGACTCATACCCTTTTCACTGACTGGGCCTTCACAGCATTAAGTTGCTGTGCTGTAACATAGCAATGCTTAGTGTCAGCAAGAATAGGCCTCAAGCAGATAATAAGAAACAATATTATAATAGAGCTATGAAATGCAAGTAGTAAATGACACAGTTATGAATGTTTCTTTTTGAGTCAACAGAGAGGGGGAATTGTGGGAATCCATAAAAATCAGAAGGTTTTAGGAACGTGGTAAAAAGACAGGCCTCATACAGCAGATTTGTAAACAGTGCTAAGGGAGCAGAAAAGGTTTCTAAGCTGTAGTGAAGACATAGCAAAGAAAACAATAGGGCTGTGTAAGTTGGACTTTCTAAGTTGCAACAAGTTTATTTAGTATATATTTAGAAGGTTAAATATGAATAGAGCTCTGTGCTTTGTCTCTTATAAACAAGCCATTGTGTTTGAGAAAAGGCTACCATTGTTTTAACCAATGCTACATGTGCTACAGGTGATTGGATAGAATTACTGTCAGTATGCTTTTGCTCTATGTGATTGGCTAAGATGCATTTATGGTATGTTGTAACATTAAGTTTCTTTGGTCTGCTGTCTGACCCACAAGCTGTTAGCATCACTTCATTGCTATAGCCATGTAATGAGACTGATGCTGGAAATAAACAGCTCACGACACTGATCAAAGCGACCCCATCCCGTTTGTGTCTGTATATAAACTGCTGGCATCGATATAACTGGGAGGAATCAAACCTCAGTGACTCTGTGGATCTACAGACTGACCTGTGATTTTGCCCTAAAGTTAAAGGAGACGTAATTGCCCATTTATATGGGATGATTAACAGCATTTGGTCTGTAAACAACAGGAATTGCAGTGCCTCATTTTATACAGAGGCCTTGTAACAGTTTCTGGATTCTGTAATAACTGCTGTGAAAGTTTCTCTCTCCTCATCCTCACTCACATGCCAGCACAGACACCCAGTCCCTTTCTTTCCTCTTATAGGGGAATAGCAGTCCAGGCTTGTTCCTGTTACGTGCAGAGCCTTAATGTTCCTTTTATGTGGGGAGTATTGTGGGGACTCATTCAGGAATAGTGTTAATTCACGTGTTTCTGCTCCCAAATCTACTTTCAGATCTCACTGGTGGGGGTCATAAAAAGTAAGCTGCATCTTTTCTCAATCCTTTATTTCTTCTGTACCTTATACTGGTAAATTGTCCCTTTTTTATACCTGTGTGAGTACTTTGTTGAATGGTGGATGCCCTAATTTAAACTGGGGTCAGTAATGCTTCAAAATGCTTCTGAATTTACCCAGATGGACATGGAGCACCTGAAAGAAAGAATCTGCTAACATACTTTGTATCTTTTGATGTTGCAGAGCAGAAGAGTCCATATCAGATGATGACAAAAGGAGGTAGGTGCTCTGCTCAACCAGGGTTAGCTTTATTTGCAATAGGCTGCAGCGAGTTCTGCTGCTGGTTCTGCATCCTTCCTTCCCTCCTCCTAAGTCCCAGCAACACCAACAAAGTAGAGGAGAAACAAAAAGAGAGGAGGAAATCTCACACAGAGTCAGGTATTGATGACTCCACCCAGCCTGTTATTGAGCTAGGGAGGTGGGAGCTTGGTGGTAAAAAGAGCATATTATCTTGCAGCTGTAGGTGGTATGCTCAATAAGGGCTGGTGGCCTCTGCCTTCACACCATCACCGCCACAGAAGGTGACATTAGTGCTTGTGGGAGATCTCTGCTGGGCTGGAAGTTGAAGGAAGTATGAGTCTGTTATCAAGCAAATTAGAAATTGGCTCAGACTCCCAGGAGCTGGAGAAGGTGTGATTAATTCAGCATCTAACAGGGCAGAGCAGTGTAAAGGGAGGCTCTGCAGGTAATTCCACAGTATTATATATACATAAAAGCACAGTAGAGGCTTTAAGGACCCATTCTTTTACCCCCCTTTATCTGTCCCTGCATTTCATACAGGCTCTTTGGAGCCAGAAGGTATCCTCTGCAACTCCGTGAAGAGAGGGAGAGGGTTGGGCCATGAAAGTACCTAAGACACTTGTGCTCCTTTATACTATCAGTTTTCTCTAAGTGTGACCCTAAGCAGGGGCAGGCAGGTTGCATTTATTAATGAGGTAAAAGTGCTATTTAATTGGTGTGCATTGTTTGAAGTGTGGTGCTTTGGTGGTCCCAGTGTCAAACATCAGTGTCAGATTAGCTCTGTCCTCTGCTGGATATACTCGAAGAAGCTGGGCAGGTTTTATTATTGTCACAAGACAGCTGGAATCTTGTGATAAACATGAGGAATTTGAGTGAAAAAGTACCTCCTTTCACAAGGAGAAGTGTCCCAGCTGAGCTCTGATGTGCCTGTAATTATTTTTCCACCAGGAACTATGGAGGGGTGTACGTGGGCCTGCCATCAGATGCGGCTGCCATGGCTCCCAGTCAGACGAAAGCTGCACCCAAAGGTACTGGCAGGTTGTAGATTTATTTTCTCTTGCTTTCTGGGGATCATTTTATCTAGTAGGATGTATGTCCTTTAAAAATCAATTATTATTTCAGACAGACTGGCTAGCCTTGAAGCCTCTTAATGCTGTGGGGCTGTTTATACTTGTCAAAGGGTTTGTTTCCTTTTATTTAAAATTTAACACGCTTTTGCAGAAGGATCCTAGAGCAGATGCTGACAGTGTAGGTGCATGGTCTTCTGAACATCTTCTACACTCTCTGACTGCTCTGTGAATTGAAAGAAAACAAAACCCTGTTAGGACTAAGAGGCTGTGATAGATGCACTTGCAGAGCCCCAGCGCTATTTTTAGTTTTGAAGGTATTTACTTGCATTGTGGTGAATTCCAGTAATAACAGTTAGTAAGTGCTTGCTTTCAGGTTTATTTCTGTTCTTAAATGAAACCCAGCGGAAACTGTTTCTTTTCCATGTTATATTTTTGAGCAGTGGGAAAAAGCATTAGATTTATAGCTATTTAATTGACAAGTCATAAACATGTAATTATGAAATAATGTAATATTCTTTGTTTTATCACAAAAAAATGCTGCTGTCACATATGTACAGCACAAAGTTTAGTCACTGACTGGTGCTTTGAAAATTTGCTGCAAAACAAGAAAATGAAAAACAGTAACACTTTTAACCAAAATAAAAGTAGCTGGTTTTGGAACAGTACTAACTAAACAAAACAGGTGTTTTGTTTTTTTAAAGATTTTAACCATCTTTGTCTTTCATTTTCTAATTAAGATTAGAAGGAAATAAAGACATCAAGATGCAAGCAACCCGAGGTACAGTATGTTTTGATTTTTTTACATTAACATTATGTGCTTGGCATGCATTTGTTGAACAGAACAAGGCAGCAATGCTCCCTGTGATGCTCTAAGTTGGTCTGGGAACCACCAAATTACATCTCCAGCTGCATAGTAACTTCTAAAGGCTGGACCAGGGACTAGTTCTCAGTGGGTGCAGATATAAATTAGACAGTAGTAAAGTCATCTTCTTGGTGAAAATTGAGAAGCAAGGAAACTTCATTTGGGAGCAAATAAAAATCAAATGTCCTTAGTGGTACTCAGACCTCCCATAAGAGGTGAGGTACATCAGATCAGCATTTGCAGAGACAAAGATTTTTCCAGGAATGAGGGTTTTGCAGTTAGAAAACATCTCCTTTTTTGGAAGGACCTTGAAGACCATAGTGTGTCACCCACTAAGTAATGTATTGGAGCTTTCCCCTTGCTATGGGAGTATCTGTGGGGGCTTCATTTTCCACCAGCTATAATAGAACATTGAAGATTTATAGGCTCTATTCCTAAAGGAAGAGTTTTGACTAAGTTTAAAAAAATGCTTTATTAGTTCACATCTGCAGAAAAAATAAAAACAAATCAAGTTTCCATTCAGTACTTGAACTAAATAAACATTGACAGATTTTGATATGGAATTGTTTTGATGTCTAGCCAATGGGGAGCTGAAAACTATTAAGCTGCCAACAATTTCCATAAGCAGTAGAGCTCTTTCCTAGAGAAACAGTTTTGACTGTCTGGATGCAGGTGCTGGATGCAGGCCTTGTAGAGCAGAACACATATAATAAGTGCCTTTATTATATGAGTGATTAAAGCCCCAGAACTTTGGTAAGAGCAGTCCTAAACAGGGAGAACTTCAGGTAGTCTTCACAGCTAATTTCAGTAACCTGGCTGAGATGTCTAAGCTAGAAACACCATCACCCTTGACCAGGTCAAGGCTCAAGCACCATCTTGAGAGTGCAGCTTTCCGTCTGTGGTTTATGAACAGAGTCCGAGTTGCTTAGGTCCTTGTCTAGGTGCTTTAGTTGAATGCTTGAGGCTGGATATAATCAATCACTTGACTTTTTTTTTGCTATTTAAAATAACTGAAAGTATGCTTTGCCTTCATTCATGCAAGATCAGAGCATGCTGATTCAAGCTGCACAGAAGAGCAGCTTCAAAACTGCAAAGGTTCCTCTGAGCTCCACAAGTTTATGTGCGTGTGTGTCTGAAGTTCATGGACTACAAATCTCTCAGCTTCTAGTGACAACCTAGTTCTCTGGTTTATGTATAGAACATTCCTGTGTTGCTTTTCCACTATTGTTTTACCACTCTACCTAAATATGTTCCTTTTTTTTTTTCTTTTTTTTTTGAACAGTCTATTAAGAACAGTTGCCAGTGCTTTGGAGAGAGCTGTCTTTGTGCCGAAGATTTTGATATTTACACAGCCTTCCAGAGAGCAGGAGAGATCAGAGCACCAAAAAATCCAAACTGTTCCAAGTTCCAACAATGGGTAAAGCTTAAAGTACAGCGTTGAATTCCTTTCCAGTGATAGTTGCATTATGGAAACCTCCTGCTGTTCTCCAGTGAAAGATGAAATTAGTGAACTCATGGTGGATGTTTCTGTTCAAGAGCTAACTTTGATGATCTGCAACTTATTTCTCTGTGGCCATATTGCAGATTCCATCAGCTATCAGCTATGCTTCATATATTTCCTCAAAAAAGTTTGATAGATTTTATATAGAAAACCATCACTACTGTCCACTCAATAGTTTCTATGGTAGGTTCCTGTAAATTAATTGTTATTTTACTTCAGAGTAATATATTTGACAAGTTTGCATCTTTTTGGGAATATTGCAAATTTTAATATTTTTGCTGTGAAATATTAAGAATAGGATGAAACAAGCTTAAGACCTTAAGGTTCTTTATAATTATTACTGTCCCTTTTATACCATGTGACAAATATTAGTGTTTAATTTTCACCTTGTAAAAAGATGTTGCTCAAGGAAATTGATTCAAATAAGAACGATATACTTCATTGTATTATTTACATGTCTGTTTATATTTTACTTTAGCTATATCTCTTTTATAAAGCATTACATATAAAAATACTAACAAAATAAACTATTATGTGTTCCATTCCATGTAATAATAATATGTCCTTGCATAAGGATGAAGTGATAGTATTTTCGGAGCTAGTGGGACTAAACTCCAGTGCTGCATCCTCCTGACCTGTAGAGTATTTTTGATCACTATTAGAGTTTTATATCCCTGTCTCATCTGAAAGCATCTCCAGTATGGCAAATTGAAACAGAATGAGCATTATTACTACTTCAGCGAATTGTTCAGGTTTTAAAATTCATTAAGTTAATAGCAATTGTAAGTTTTGCATAGAACATAAAACAGATTGTACATTTACAGATGGCTGAATAAGTATTTAAACTACTAAAGCCTTTGGCAGCATTCTTTAGTCAAACTCTTTTTAATGGGACTTGATACACCATACACTTTAAATAATCAAATAAACAAAAAAAAAACCCCACCTAATCTGCACCATATTAATATATTACTGTACATTCATGACCATTTTTAAAATTAAAAGAAAACAACAAACCATAAAATTTGGGCATGAAGAAATAAGCCGCTGTGAACCATGAAATTCCTGCCCTTTTCCCTGATACCCATTACTACCAATGAACTACCATTGACTATGATTTCCAGTAATTTGCAGCTTTCACTTTTATATAGTGGTAGTTTGATGTGAGGCTTGCAAAAAGAGATATTTAAAAGCATTCCTTGCTTGTCCTCTTTTAATTATTTGTGACATTATTTATTGCTATTCTCTAGCAATCTGTTACTTGGGTTATCAATGATTTCAGGCTTCCAGCTCCTGTATCATTCTTGACTGTCGACCTCAAACTGAAATGAAATAAGCTTGAGATTAAATAAGCTTGAAGATGTGGTGTTAAAATATCTCTCAGTATGAATGAAAGTGTGTAGATTGTATCTGCCGTGTCTTGTTCTTGCAAGCCAGACTGGTGAGGACTCAAGTTGCCCTGGGTGATAAACATGCAGGCTTTTCTCCTACCTGCTTACCATAGCATGAGGGTATAGTTTCCACTTCACATATTCCACAAATGGCCAAAATGGTTTGCAAAAGTTTATTTAGTACAGAGCAATGCCTGACCTGATCGCAATTTTTTTTCCCAAAGCAGAAAAAGCATCAGTCATCCTAGAATACATCAGCATTCAGCCTGTGTACAAAAAGCCAACTGCTGGTGCCAGTAATCAACCCAGTTGTTTATCCAGTTCTGTCCTTCAGTTGCTGGGAAGAATTATCAAAAAGGTGGACAGGGCTAAACTCAAACATCACTTATTCTGCTAGTGACATCTGAAGCCCCATGTGTGGGCAGAGGGAGGAAAGAGGTGATTGCTGATGAACAGCTCCTCGCAGCTGGTGGTGGGACAGTGGCAAGGGGTACTTTGCTTGGTTCACATCATTGCTTGTTTTTCCTGTGCAGAGCTACAGAGAAGCTTGGAGCACTTTGCAAAATTGGTCTTTTAATGTTTCATCCTCTGAATGTGTGGGAGGTACAGTAGTTTCTTAATATTTTTGTTCCTCTGCATCGTTTAATCTCAAAAGTTTACTGACCAACTGACAAATGTGCAGCATCACAGACTGGAACATCTAAAATAGACATACATTCATTTATGCTATGCAGGCCTGTGCCATCAAACTGAAGAGCTATGGCCATGCTCTTGTCTCAATTTGCAGATTCTTGTCTTTTGTTTTCCCAAAGATCCATGAATCTAGAAATTGTGTTACAGGATGCTGTATTCTGTCCTGGCCAAATTCCACTTAGGGAACTGATTTTCTGCTCATGAAAAGTCCTCTACGGTGAGCCGCCTTTGTTAAGAAAAGCACAAGTCATTTCATGGAGAAATGAGTGTATCTGGTCTTTCAAAACTTACAATCTATGGATATTTCTGTTAGGAGGAGGAACAAAAAATAAATCCTATATGCCAGCTGCCAGCTGTGCATGTGATGGCATCCTTGGAGAATATTTAGGCACTCAAAAGATGATGCAGTGGGAAAACTGAGAACAGAACACAAGGAGCCATTGAATGACAGAGTTATTATTAAGGAATATACTTTGGTTTTGTCAAAACATCTTGAATTACCATTTGGGAAAAATAAACATTTAAATGTTGGGGCTGTAATACCATTTTCCTTGCAGTGATTACTGTTTCTCCAGCCAGAGCTGAGGAGCCAGTGGAAATAATTCAGCGAAGAGTTCTTTTGGGTTTAATAATCTCACAGTCTCTGATCTGAAATTCTCTGGTAGCCCAGAAATATTATGCTTGAATTCATGAATCTTGAAAAATTCTGGAGTAGGAAAACGTAAGATTGAAACAACACAAAATATCTTATATTGCAAATTTTAGTCTCTATCAAATACAAACTCTATCACCTCAAAGCTTCTCTTTTAAATTATGCTAATGAGACAGTGCATTTATTTTGCTTTCTACTTAATGCAGGAGCTTTGCTGTAAGTGCCCAACTTCTCTGTTTCTGGGTAGTCCAGACAGAAATAATGCCTGTCTTTTATGTGCCATACACATTCTGGTGTAGTTCAGATGATGTGACAACTATAAGCCTCTATGTTGCTCAAGGGTTAAATCTTGTCACTAAGAGAGTTGCAGAAGACCTGGTAAAAGCCAGTGTAAGCTCAGTTAGAACTTCATTCACTAGAAATGAAATGTTTTCCTAGCAAAGTCCACACAAGGCTGAAACTGAAGAGGTGAAATAGAGGTGAAATTTGTCTCTAATGAACACAAAGTACTAATTTACTTGTTTTCATCCTGCATGTCTGGCAAAGGAGACACTGCTATATGGGATTATGGTTGAAATGGCATCACTATTCCCTGTCACCCACACAAGTCTAGCAATTCCTAATAATCATGCTTCTCAAGCAGTCAGTGAGTCACTGCTGATCTGTTTTCTGCAAAGTAGACCTCTGTTTGGTTCCCATGGTGATCAGAAGTGACAGTTATTATGGGCTGCTACTAAAGATTAGCAGTTGTGTGTGCTCTTACCTGGTTATAGTCCCTGGGTGTTTTGCAGTGCATCATCATTGCTTCCTACTGACAGCAATTTAAATGCTTCAGGTGAATTGGCTTTGTGGAGAACAGGCTGAAGGAGGGGGATTTGGGGAGTATTTTTTTTTGCAATGTATTTAGAACAAGATGAAGAAAATAACAACTCTGTAAACTTTCCATAGAGCAATGGTGGTCGAGTATTGCAGGAAATCTTTTGAGGCTGGGCTAAATGACTCAACCCTTGTTTTAAAGATAATCAAGCACAGAACTTAGGTTTATCATAATAGGAGCTATTTCATTTTATCTGATCTAACAATTTTTGCTGAAACTCAGGGGTTTTCAAACACAGAAGAACTTCCTAGACAGCAGAAATCTGTCACCCCTGTTGTGGGATCTTCTGTTTACTGGTCACTATTAAAATATGTATAGCTGAAGATAGGACTCACCTCATGAACCAGCTCATTCTGTAAAGTGCAGTGAAACTCTCATTAGCATAGCTGTACTGAGAAAAGTACCACAGGATGAAGCCTGGGTAAAAGTGAGCTTTGTGTGCCAGAAAGGAGAAAACACATAGGAGAACAGGAGAGTGGGGATTATTGTGCAGTGAAGAGAGATGTAGAAATAGGTTAGGAGCAGAAAATTATGTAAAAAAGGAAATACCTTAATTAAGTATCCACTGCGTTTCTCTGTGATTGTAATCTCTAGAGCAAGAAGTAGACAGGTGCCAATTGTTTTAAGACTGAAGAGAAATGTGAGTTGGCTTATCAGGTCATTCCAACCCTCAGATGTCTGAGACTGCAAACCTTTAAGGAAATAGCTTGTCTCATTTTTATTTGCTTAAAGTCCAGGGTAATGAGTCCATGCACCTTAATGGTCCTTCTGGGTGTTACCAGGATATATAAATATCCTCCTGTATCTTTCAAAATTTCTTTTGCCTTTTCCTTTAGTTTATGTCTATAGGCAGTCTGTGAAAAAGACGTAAATACAAAGATGTAAAAACAATTAACAGGGTTAATATAAGAATAGATTACATTGCAAGAATAGATAACATGCAAAAAGGAAGCCAATGTTTAGTCTGAAAAACAGTGTAGAGATAAAACCTAAACTTTGGTTTAGTTATGCCATGTATTTTAGATTTCTGATATAACCAATGAATCACTGTGCAAATTATTCATTTGGGTCACAGCACCTTATTGGTACTCTAGAATTATCTGTCCACTCACAGAATTTTGTTTCTGATGTTTGATTCCTATGTTACAGGAGATGGCAGTAATGTGAAATACTAAATTCCACACTTCACCTTTGTTGTCCTCTTCTTGTGTTATCTGAATCTCAGTGTTGTCTGCAGGATGGCTTCATCTCCATAAAAAATGAGGTTGTGATTCAGAATGACAGTTAATTAGAAGCAAGTCATATTTGATAACAGTTTTGTGGGGGATACCAGACTGCTAGAAAATGCAAGACTTCATTGCAGTTAGGGAGGCATTCAAACTTTGGAGAGTCCACACCGCATCACTATCAAACTTGACTTGTCAGTATGCAAATATAAAACCACACACATAAATAAACAAAATCAGGGAGGTAACACACACTTTCAAGCTTGTATCCAATATCATGTTTATGGTTATGTATTACTGGAGTCTGACTGTAACCTGGAGCCGTGAATATTTACCTTACCTACAGCTAGGTATGCATTCCCCAAAGGATATTGCTCTGAGGAAGCCTTGGAAGGACTCCCACTACCTGGGTTGTTTGTAGGAGCCTCACATGCTTATGGGAAATCAACCAATAGACTTTCTCTAAAATTAAGATTTAATCAGATCATAATGTATAAATAATATCAACTTGATCAAACTCCAAGTATCTGGTTATTAAAACAATGTACTTCATATTTGAAGTCTCACATTTAATTAGCTGCCTGCTTCTTTTTCCTCTTCCAAATTGTGAGTTACCTAAATAAATAAATAAATAAATAAATAAATTCTTTTGGCTTTACAAGGAACTGCTTCAGATCATCAGATAGAAACAAACCATTTCTGGCAGGGAATAAATTTCTAATAAGGAAACTGTGCCAGCCAGGAGAGATTGAGGGCTTATAAATTCCAAATTATTTTAATAGGATGAATAATAGTTGGAGAATTTACATAGCACTGTTAAAGAGCATTTTTTAAGACATCATTGCTTGTATAAGCATTGCTTCTTGAGAAACCCAAGATTTCCATTGGAAAGAACCCTGAAAATCACTACTTGAAAAATAAGTTTTGATTTATGATAATATTTTCTCAAGAGCAGCATTATATTTTTCTCCTTGAATTTCAAGAGGAAGCCAAATTCTCATTGGAGCCAGTGAGTAAACAGCCTACCTCTCCTTGCCTGCAAACAATCATAGATAATTCTCATTCAGAGGTACAAGAAAAAACTGGTAGTAGTAATAACTGGTAGTAGTAATGTATGTGTTCATACACTTGAAATGAATCCAAATCTTTAACAAATTCGTGTAGATTACACTAGATTTCATGCTCTTCCTTTCAAGTATTATCATTAAAACATGATACTTCTTTTTTTTTTCTTGTTGGTTGAAATAATCCCCAGAAAAAAATATTTCTTCTGTGTTTGTTGCGGAAATGTGTAATTCTTTATAATTTGCAGCACTTCTTGCACTACTTCTCATTTTTATTTAGAGTTCAACTTCTGGCATAAAAAACCTCTGCCACAGACTACGTTTTCCCAAAGGGCTATGCTCACACCTGTGCTCAGCTGAGCATTCCAAGTCGGTGCTGCTGGAGATTTTATCCTGAATGTTTCACTACTCAGCTGTCTTTCTCAACTTCAGTTGAAACAGGGACAATGTTGCCTAATTATACTGTAGGAGGAGAATTTACTGCATGTATGACTGTGTCATCTTGAGATTTGCACTGGCACAGTTTGTGGAGTTTTCACTATCCATGAGGATATTGAAACCTCATCTTGGCTCCTGCATGACACCTACTTGACATGGTTTAGCCCCAGCCAGCAATTAAAGCCCACACAGCCACTCTCTCACTCCTCCCAGGTGGGATGGGAGAGAAAACTGGAAAAGTGAGATAACTCATGGGTTGAGATAAAGCAAAAGCTTCACACACAACAAACAAGCAAATAAGGAATTCATTTACCATTTCCCATGGGCGGGCAGGTGTTCAGCAATCTTGAGGAAAGCAGGGCTCTGGCATGCCTAACACTGACTTGGGAAGACAAACACCATCACTCTGAAAGTCCTCCTCTTCATTCTTCTTCCCCCAGCTTTATATGCAGGTATGGAATGTCCCTTGGATCACTGGGGGTCAGCTGTCCTGGCTGTGTCCCCACCCAGTTTCTTGTGAGCCCTCAGTCCATTTGCTGGTGGGACGGTGAGAGGCAGAGAGGGCCTTGATTCTGCTCAGCAATAATGAAAACATCCCTGAATTACTAACACTATTTCCAGCAAAAATCTACAAAACCACAGCCACATCTGAGCTACTCTGATGAAAATAAATTCTTAACTCAGCCAAAAGCAGCAAGCTCCTTTAAATTTTGTATTACAAAGTTGGAAGGCACAAAATGGTGGGAAAGCGTCTCCATTACATTTCAGTTTGTGCAGTGATGTGCAGAACAAGAGCAAGCATTACTGGTGAATTAGTTGGATAGATGACTTGGCCACACTTCAGTATCTTTGGAGTGCCTTGAAATGATGACAAAAGGAGCAACATAAGGAATCAGTATCACAAATACCTGTATTAAACATTGCAAATGCTAGCAGTATCTGGTGTTCTGTCCTGTGAAAATTTCACCTCCATGCCCCTCTAGATAGGAAAGGAAATTACTCCCGGTAGTTTTTACCCTAAAAATTAATTCCTCAGAGTGACTGATCAGTATTCTTGCCTAGGTCATGGGGTCTGGCTGATGTACACAGGGTGTAGCTCTTCATAGTCTGGAACCCCCGCTCTGCAGCCTGCTAGTTTTGTCACACGGTTGTGTAGTGCACCTCCATGCTGTCTGCCTGTGTGAGCAGTCATATTGGCCTGGAGAAAGAGCTGGTTGACTGCTGAGGCAGAGGACACATCCATGACATACTCCCTTTGTTGATCCCACTGTCTCTGTTGCTCTCAGTGAGGTATGGCAGCTTCACACCAACCGAGGGAGCAGGCACATGCTGGTGATTGTCCCCAGGCCGGGTGCTGTCCCCACCCAGGACAGCAGGCCAGCACAAACACTACTGTGCTGGAGAGGCTGGGCTGGTCTTTGGCTGGCCAAAGTCTTAAGCAATTCTGGTGTTTGTTTTTCTGCACGTCTTGCTCTCTTAGCAGCAGAACCCAAGAAACTGCACTGAGTTTCCTTTTGTGTACCTCCTGGACAAGCCTCATGTTCAGAGCTGTGCTGGTGACAATCAAATTCATCATCATCTGTCATCAGTTGCACATTGCCAGGCTCTTCCAACAGTCTCAGAGTCTCATCCTAGGCTGTAGACTGAAAAAAAAAATCCTTGACCAAAGTAGGTCAGCAAACCATGCCTGGCCTCCAGCAACAGCTTCAATCAGGGACAGCAATTTTCTCACTATTGCTCCTAAGAATTTTCTTCAAAAGTGATACTTTTCTTTCAAATGGGAAAGAGCTTTACAGATGTAGATGGCAATGACAGCTCTCTGAAGCTTGGATCCTCTGCCAGTACTTTACAGAAAAGGTGTTCTGATGAGAGAGAATCCCAAAGCAGGGGATTTACTATTTAAAAAAACCACCAAAACCAAAAAAACCCCACCTAAAAATGTGTAAGGAATTTTTTGTAATGAACCTTGATACACATATGGCATTCTCATTTCTGTATAATTGAATTGCTCATTCCCTAAAAGCAGATAGCATCTGAAGTTTTTTTCCATAATATCTGTACATGCAATTTTAGCAGCTAAAAATTTACATTTTTTTCAAAACACTTATTTCAAATTTTGAAAAAAGTTGCTTTATGTCTACTATCCTAATTACTACTACTACTACTAATATCCAAAATTTCCCAAATTAATTAACCAATCATTTCAAAGCTGGTGGTCATTTATTTTACACTTTATGGTTTCATTTTAATAGATAGACTCAAGTGCTGGTTTTAAAATGAGGGGTTATGAAATTTTACAAAATATTTAGCAATGAGAATGCTAACAGTACTACTTTTCACTTTGGCACTGCTGGTGATGAAGTTATCGTTTTTGGACATAACTTAAAAATCAAATTGTCTCTAAAGGAACTTCTAGGTTAAGTTTCAAAGATTAGAGAATATAAAAATGATGCATCTGGGCTACTTCACATTGTCCTGTAAGCCATAAAAATATGTCTCTGAGGTTTTTTCTATAGAGAAATTCTTGCTGTTGTCCAGCGATTCATTAGAGCTCTGGTCTAGCCTCTCTACAGATGTTACTATTATTCTGCAATGAAAAAAGACAACCAGCCATTTCTGGGCACTCTGTAAAGTCTTGAAAGCAATATAGCTTAAAATAAATGTTTGTATCCTGCTGTGTTCTTTTGACCTTCAATGCACTTTGGGCACTACTAAACTATAAATATGATATAAATAAGATCAAAAGATTCACTCTCTCATGCTCAGAAAATTTGAAGAATACCAAAATTAAGCTTCCTGATATATTTCTATTAGGACACATTTTTTGACAATGTGATCAATATTATTTTTATGCTACAATAGATTAACCTAATTAGAAATCTGTGGGAAAATATATTTTCTGTTGAAATTTTGCAAATGCTTTTTTATTAATTTTATAATTGTTTTATCCTTGCTTTGGGCCATTTTGTTGCCCAGGATTATGCTTTCTTTGCCTGTGCGCAAGTTTGATAATAAAAATGCAATTGTTTATGTCCTTTCTTATTTTTGGACTACTGAAAGCTGGTTCTTTATTAACCAAAGATGGATAATTGATGAGGGCAACATCTCCCAATAATTGTCAGTTGCTGTCTAAAATGCAGAATGAAAATGTCAATTCTTCAAATTGCTGTAGCTCAAATGATTTTGTTTTGCCATTACTGTAACTTACTGGGAACTCAAAAGCTTCCATCATGCTGCTAAATGGGTTAAAATAAACTTGAAGAGAAAAAGAAGGATGGTACCCTTTCTGCTTCATGAAAACTAGTGTAGGTACAGCAAGGTAAGAAAAACTTGAAAAGAGAGTCCAGTGAAATAAACAGAGCCAGGAGACTTTTTCTCCTTTTTTATTACCTCTGTTAAAAGTGATCAGCTCAGGATTGGGCAGCTCGACGGGTCTGCAGCGTCCGTCATCCCTCCCAGGGCCACTCAGAGGAGGAGGATATGCACAGCTCTGTCCACCAGGAGCGGAGCTGGGGGTCTGGTACTCGTGGGAACCTTTAGGGTGTGGTGACCAGATGTTGATGAGTGCCCCTTTCCTCTCTGGCTCCCGGCCTCGGGACTACCCCCGTCCTCAGGGTGAGGGACCACGAAGGTGTTCAGTATCTCCGCAGGCTCAGCACTCCATTCCTCACCTTTGGACGTCACTCCAATCTCTCAACTCTATACTGGCTCGTTGTTTTGGGGTTCTTTTCAGTGTGTTTGGAATAGTAGCTTCCCATGGCATGCTGGTCCTGAAGTTAGTTTGCATGCCACCCTCCCACGTCTCAGTCCCTTCTCTTCACCGTCTGGGGAGGTCCCTGCCCTTCTCGGGAGAAGAGCCATTAACTCAGCCCCAGCCAGGGCTTTTACCAATACAAAAACTACTATTAACGACAATGACCCGTAATTACCATAACAAACAAGCAGCACCCCAGCAGCAACAGTGGTCTGATTAATTTTTGTAACCTTTTTCTCACAAAAAATATTGGCAGATTTTTGTTTATAACGGTCCCCCTCTTTTTCTTTGACCGAGCTTACATTTTAAGCTCACATCAACTTACAATTTTTGACTCATGAGCTTCATATTTAATTTTTTGTATTGATTATAAATTTCTTGTGCACTCTGCTAATCATGGTTACTTAACTTTGTTACCTTTCTTGGTTTCTTTAGGCTGGTCTGCATGGCCAATACTACTTTAATGAAACAGGAAAACAAGCATAGTAAAAAGCGCAATCCTCCAAATAGGGCTCTCCTGAAATGTGTTATCAGTTTCTGTTGGGCATTCCCAGTATTTACACAGTTCTTTCATTTTCCAAGAGGGGTTTATACCTTTTTCAGTACACTCATAACATTCATATACTTCATAGTGGGTACATTCATCTCTTTCTTTTTTTTCAACAGACTCTAATTTGTTTTGATCTCTTGGGATCCACTGGGTAGCTGAATACTTTACTGCTAAATACTTATTACAAACGATCTTTCTTATTGTTTTTACCATTTCTTTTCTTTTTACTAGATCTACTGAGCTTGTTTCAGCAGCATCACATTTAAAGCACAACCAGGCTTCTTCTATAGGGCACTCTCCCAGGAGTGGCTGCCTAAAAGTGGCAGTATTGTATGATATCCAATGCATTCTCTTATTTGTCTGATAAAGGACCAATTGGGAGAGGTTAACAATTAGGGTTAGAACCGATGTGGACTCTGGACCAGGAGCTCACTTCTTCCTTCTCATAGAGGGGCTCGTGCACGGCTCAGCTGGGCTCCCCAGAGCACCACCAGCCATCAGAGCCATCATTTACCACCCTTCCCAAGAGTCCGGTATGGGTCATTTTGCACCGCCTGCCCACCCGGCCTTGCCTCTTGGGGAATTTTACTGAGAAGAAGCTTCCAAGCTCTTTAGAGTCCCTTCTACCCGCTTCTCTGGTTAAACTTCTCTTGGTCTGTTCCCTACCAATTTTGGTTTCTCCTAGGGGAGTGCTCTGTAGAGGATTAACCTGGAGTCTTGAGAATTAAATTGGGGAACTTAACCAGAAGTACTTATTTACAGTCTTAAACTTTTTACCAACATATTTTACACAGAACTGTCTTGAAACATTTTAAGCTATGTTAGAGCTCTGATACCAATTATTTTCCCATACAGTTCAGTCTTTTTGACTCTTCCTTCTGAGAGTCAACTTTAAATCTTTTGGTCCTTTTATCACGGTATACTGGGGTGAATTAACTTATGATGTGGTTGAATCCTGTCCAGTGCCTGGAGGTGAGAGTGGTATGGACTCTGGCCCAATGCCAGAGGGAAAAACTGGGACTCTGGCGCAATGCCAGAAGGAGAATGGGGTGGAGTCCGGTCCAATGCCAGAATGCCAGAGGGAAAAAACTGATGTTGAATCCTGGTCCAATGCCAGAGGGTGAGAGTGATGTGGGTCCAACCTTTTTCTTTTGGTCTGCACAGTCAAATTAGCAATGAAGAGTACCTGAAAGGGGCTTCCAAATATAGGCATTAATGGTCTGCTATTTTATGATTCTATCAAAACTCAGTTTCTCTGGTTAATGTACAATTGGTTAATTTCCCTTTTTCCATAGCTTGCATGTTTCTCTCATCAACTTCTGCATACTCTGTATTTTGCAAGGAGTTGTATTTCTGTTAGCTAACTTAACTCCCAAAGTCCTTTTATTCTCCTATTTTTCTGTGTATTTAACTTATTGGTTTTCTGTTCTATTTTCAAGATCTTATCTATTTCTCTCTTGCTACTGTTTCTTACTTTCACTTACAGCTTAATACTACTTTTCTTTCAACCCCTGACACTTAAATTTTTTTTTCTCACACTATTCTTCTACACAATACACTTCCCTCTAAGGAGATGTGGTAAAACTTATAATGCACAATCTACATTACCTCTATTCTAATTCGTCTACATTCACTCTCTTTTATTTCTCATTCACTTTCACACAATCCTTCACACCCTCAAGACACAAACTGGATCCTTATTGCTAGTAAATCACGGGTCCCTGTAGCTCCCCCCTCACCTCGGGGTTGGCCCGCAGGCCTCAGTATCTCTGGGCCTCTTGGAAGGGCCCTGGCTCTGGTTGCCTCTGGTGCACATTCACCTGTGAGGCTGTCTGCGTGTCACTCATGCTCTCACAGCTACGGCACCCTCACCCGCCCGGGGGACACAAGCCTGGTTTGCAGGTCACACACACACTTCCACTGCCCCCTTCCCACCTGCCCAGGAAGTTGACACTGACTTTGCTTGTGACTCGCTCTCACACACACAAAAAGACAACATTACTTTTACTTTCACATCACTTATTACAAGTTTAGTGTTACTGGCCAGTTTTGGTGCTATTGGATATCCTTTCTACCTAGCTGGTTTTTTTCTAACTTCAGATGTTTTTGGGTATTTTACCATACTTTATAGTACTTTGTTGAGACAGGACTTATCTGTTCCTGTATGTACTCAAAAATTCTACTCCTTCATTTAGGGGTCCCACTTCAATGTTTACCAAGGGCTCTTCTAGATGTTGCATCGGGTCCCCTAAAGTGTAAAACCCCTGACCCTCTAATCATCACCTCTAAGGATCTTCCCTAAATTATCTTGTTCCCTGGCTATTGCCTCATCGAAACTAAGCTTTCTACAAAACCTCCTGACGTGTCCTGCCTTTCCACAGTAAGAGCAATGTCGTTCTCTCAAAGGGACTTAAGGTGTCTCCATCCCTCCTGTACCTGACAGTACTGGCCTATCCTTGCCTACTCCTGGTGGTGGACCCGCCCACCCTGCACTTTCTCTAGCTACAGCAATCATGATCTTAGCCTTGGCCCTTGCTTTTTTTTCCTCCGTCCTTAAATACACCTTCAATGCCTCTCTTAATAACTCATTTATGTCCTTCTCTTGCCAATCTTCAAATTTTTTCCAGTTTTCTCCGTGTATCAGGCCAAGACTTGGTTATAAATTGGACCTTTAGTAGCATTTGACCTTCTGGGGTGTCTGGGTCTATTCTAGAGTACAACTGGAAGTTCCGCCTTAGGTGATTAAGCCAGGCAGCAGGAGCTTCATCCTTCTCTTGTGCACCCTCAAATGCCAATTGGGTGTTAGTTCCTTTGGGAACTGACTCTTTGATCCCCCATATTATCAAAGACCCATATTCCATCATGGCCTTCCTCCCTTCCTCCTGATTAGGGTTCCAGCTGGGATCCATTAGTGACACTTTTTGTTCACCTGATGGCACCTGGGGTCGCGGATGGTTATCTTTCTCCCAAATTCTTATGTTAGCTGCTCTAATCGTCCGGACCTCTTCTGGGGAAAATAATAAATTTAGAATGGAATTAATCTCTCTCCAAGTGTAGATATTTGGACCTAAGAATTGATCCACTTGGTTGGCCATGCCCACTGGGTCCTCAACTAAATGCCCTAACTCTTTCTCGAATCCTCTCACCGCAGAAGCAGTTAGAGGAGCATTCACAAAGCCAACACCTCCCGCTACTCCTCCCATAGGAACCTCTCTGAGGGGAGTCTCTCTGCCTCGGAGGTCTTGGATCTGGTGCTACGGGCCATCTTCAGGTGCCAAACTACTAGTTTGAGGGATATCTGGGTTACCCTGAACTTTCTTCAGATCAGCAGGTGTATTTGGTGATAGTTGTTTACTGGGCAAGGTGGCATTTGTGTCCCAACTAGGAGGAGGTAAAGGGACAGCAATAGGAGGGGGAGAAGAGCCTGAGTGGATATTAAGTGGAGCTGGAGAAGGAGTGGAGAATGCAGCCGGTGTAGTAGGCACTTGTGGTGATGCAGAAGGAACTGGAGGGGCTGGAGGGGGTTGTGAGGGAGTAGTTACTGGGGGAGATACTGGGTTTATCAAGGGGAAGCTGAAGAGGTAGAAGGAGGAATTTGAGCAGGTGGTAGTGAGATGGCAGCCAGGTGAAGAACCGGACTTGCCATTTGAGCTGCTTGAAGAAGGGGATTATAAGGTGGAGGAGCAGAAGGAGGCAAATAATCCAAGGGGTCCCATCTTTTACTAATTCCATCTTCCCCTCCTTCATTCCCCTCCTTCTACTTCTGTACCTTACAAATTCGCACCCCTTCATCCCCAATAGCGTTCTTTAACCAGCAAAATACATACAATAATTGCTCAGGATCAGTATGTCCTCGAGTGTGGTATTGCACTAAATAGTTATTTAGTTGTTTGCACTGGGTGTTGGGAAAATATGTTATTGGGTCACGTGGATGGTCAATTCCCCCTCAAATGATTTCTCCCTCACCCCCCTGGTCTCTGTATCCCTGGTGGTCTGCCCCACGGGTGGTCCCTCCCCTCACCCCTCCCCAGTGTTATCCCATTGGCCGCGGTCCTCTTTCCCCACCCCCATCACCTGGGGCATAAAACCCCAGCGCAGGTGAGGCTCTGCCTCTTTGCTACCTGGTGGTCACAGACACCAGAAGTGTCCCTGGATAAGCTAATAACCTGGATACTCATCTTCACATGGCAGAGAGCACGCCTTGTCTTTTGTCTCATTCATGTGATTCTGTGTGGACTTCAGTATTGAGTGGGCCGGCTCTGGATTACAATAAGCCTAGAGACCCACGGTATTGCACTCGAGCTGTCAGATAATGATTTAGTTGTTGGCACATCCACTTGTCTCTTGTCTCACACCAAGGCCATCCTCTTTGCACCTCTAATTCTGGGCGGACTTCTATGCAGTAGTGGATCATCTTCACTTTATCTAATCCCTCCGTGGCCTCTATAGAATCCCATTTCTCTAACAGTTACCCTAAGGGACTATTGGGAGGTATATTCCTCAGTCTCTTTGTAGTAGATAGGGGCAGGCACTCAGAAAATCTTGCGATGTCACGGAAAGCAGCAGGATTCCTCTCCCCCTAACGCCTAATGATAAGGGATCACCCAAGAATGTATCCCCCCTAACATTAGTAACTTTCTACTCCTTATTAACCAATTACAGTAAGGTAAGACCCCCTGACATAGAGAAAAACCTCCCCGATTATAAAACCCGACGAGACGGGACAATAAAGGCCTTTGAACCGTCCACCACGTTGGTGCCTGCGTGTGTTCTTGGCCCGAGCGACCCTGGAGAGTGGGTCGCCGTGCCGTTTTCCTGAGAACCAGGTCGCCTTGCCTTGCATCAGAAAGCAACAACTGGTGCCGAAACCCCGCGAGCCGATCAGCGACTGGGGAACAGGGATTCGCCTGGAGAGAGGACGGCAGCTGCACAGCTGGTCTAGTGCAGCGGAGGGGACGCCCTCGAATCATGGAAGCTATCACAAAGGTCATAATTGAGGTGCATGCACAATGGGGAATTGAATGTAAGCTTAAAGATATGACTCTTGCATTGCCGAGATTGATTAAGCTGGGGGCTATAGAAAGCCCTGTGGATATTTTACACCCGGAGGTGTGGGATAATTGTACGAAAACCCTGGCTGAGGATACCATGTGTTCAGGCTCGGGGAAAGCCCTAAAATCGTGGGGCAGAGTCATCCGGGCTCTGCAAAAAGCTCGACAAGAGCAAGAAACCTGGAAAGCTGCGAGAAGTTGTTTAATAGCCATTCCGCAGTTGGGGGTGGGAGCTACGACACAGACCACCCTGGAAAGTGATCAGATTGAAGATGGGGATGTGCGGGGGCTAGGCGCATCCCACCTCCCCTCAAGCCCGAGCCCAAAACCCCCGGGAGACCCCCCAACTCCCCTGCGGAGCCCACCAGATCCCAGCCCCCCCTCGGAGCCTCTCGACAAAACCGCAGCTCCTCTACCCGTCCCCCCCCTGCCGATTGCCGACCCAACGCAGGAGGCAGAGCAACGGGCGCAGTGTTTTTGGGGGGGCTGGCGGAGGAGGCGTGGGAAGCGGCGGGACGGTCAGAAACCGCCCGGATCGATAAAATCTCTCCGCCGCCGTATGGGTTCGAAAATGGCGACCAACCGCGTGGTCAGGGCGGAAGAGAAGAGGGGGAAAAGGGCGGAAACGCAGTCAGCCTGCTTAACATCGCATGCACGGGCGAGTGGGGAGGGGGGCGGTCCCCGCGGTGGAGGGTGAGGCCAATCAGAGTGCTCTATTCAAATTAAGCTCATATAAGGCAAGGACCTCCCCCAGTAGGAGGCGGGGAGACCCCAGGGGGAAGGAACGGTCTGCCCCCCACAGGAGGGGGTGGGGTCGGAGCCTGAGAAAAAGGCAGAGCAGCTCGGAAGTGCTCGGTCATTCGGCTTCCGACTCAGACTCGGGACGAGTCTGAGAGGGAATCGGAGGACTCCGATTTGGATTCTAGCCTTAACAGAGGGAGAGCAGCAGAATATAAGGTCTCTAGTCGCAGCGCTCCCGCATGGGTGAAGGGGTCATCAGAGAAAGACCGAACCCCACTTACAGACTGGCGAAAAATAAAGATAGCCTGCACCGAGTACGCCCCTTCAGCCAAGCTAGTGTTCCCAGTTCGTGTGGGGGGGGCAGGCGAAAACCAAAGAAGGACCTATTCTCCAGTGAATCCAAAAGAGGTACAGGTAATTATTAAAGCAATTGCAGACAAGGGAATTAATTCTGCCATGTTTACCACACTTATTGACGGCATTTTTGGGGGGGATGACATGCTCCCCTTTGACATCAAGCAGATGTGCAGAATGATTTTTTATGGGGCAGGAATGATTATTTTTAAACAAAAGTGGGAGGATCAATGCACAAAGGATCTAACCCAGATAACGGGGGCTGACCATCCACTGCACGGGTCCAGCATACAAAGGCTGATGGGCAGAGACCCCACTATGATCACCCCCCAGGCCCAGGCTGAGAAATTACAGGCCCATGAGGTTATGACAACCACCCGTGCTGCCCAGGAAGCCATCCGTGCCACTGCCAAAGTAGTAGCCAAACCTTCACCATGGTCAACTATAAAACAGAGTGAGACTGAGAGCTTCACTCAGTTTGTGGACAGGCTTCAGGCAGCATTAGATTCCTCCTCATTACCCTCAGAGGCTAAGGGTCCTGTGCTGGCAGACTGCCTACGCCAGCAATGCAACTCAGCCACCAAGGACATTTTAAGATCACTGCCACCTGGGTCTAACACAGCAGACATGATCAGACATGTTGCAAAGGAGGAACACCTTGCTCCCATCCAAGCAGCAGTCCACACTGCAATAACCAGTGTGATGGCATGCCTTAAGTGTGGCCAGGCAGGCCACTAGGCAGTAAACTGCCCCCAACCAAGGCACCAATCAGCAGCTGCTCCACCACACCAAGGGGGACTTAAGGGACCGTGCTGGGCATGTGGGAAGAAGGGACATTTAGCTAAGGAATGCAGATCCAGGCTTCAGGAAAATGGGAGAGGGAGGGGGCAGCTGGGCCGTGTTCAGCCCCCTCCCATCTGGAATGTGCAGCGGCCCAGCTTCAGCAGCCCCCAGTGGGGCAGGGGACCCTCGTACCCCATGCCCCCACAGGGAGCAGTCAATTTTACATCCCCACCTACAACGCAATGGCAGAACTGCACAACACCACCAGTAATGCTTTCACACCCACACCGCCACAAGCTGCGCCGGTGCCACAGGGCCAGCAGGGGACGCCCCAGTGCGGGATCCCTGGGTGGCCTTGGCCATGAGAATAGGGAAGGAGCCCCTGATGGTGTGGGGGACATGCCGCCTTTATGGCAGTCAGGATCCCCACGTCGTAGGGCTCCAGTTTAGGGCGGACACGGGATCAGACTGCACG
Source organism: Ammospiza caudacuta (assembly GCF_027887145.1). NCBI lineage: Eukaryota > Metazoa > Chordata > Aves > Passeriformes > Passerellidae > Ammospiza > Ammospiza caudacuta. Next base: position 24,731,723 of record NC_080597.1, read on the forward strand.
ATTATTCCCCAAGCGCATTGGCCCGGGCATTGGCAATTCAAAGAAGTCCCTCCAGTGAACGGAGTGGGAGGCAGTCCTGGGCGTGGAAAAGCACCCAGTTGGTGGCTTTAACACTTCACACAAAAAAGGGACCAGAACAGACAGTAGCAATCTACCCCTACATTTTGCAAAATTCTCCACCCCTGTTGGGAAGGGATGTTCTTTCCTTGCTAGGATTCCGGATTACAAATTTATCCTGAGGGCCACTGCCGTACACCCTCCGCTGCCAATCAAATTGACTTGGAAATCACCAGACCCCGTATGGGTCGAGCAGTGGCCCCTGACAGAGCCTCGAATGGCAGCCTTGCTAGAACTGGTCGACCGCGAACAGCAAAAGGGTCACATAGAACCCTCCGTCAGCCTGTGGAACACCCCTGTATTTGTGATCCCCAAAAGGTTTGGAGAAGGCTATCGCCTCATCCACGACCTGAGAGAAGTGAACAAGACGATCCGACCCATGGGTCCAGTCCAGACACTGCTTCCCGCGAACTCCGCCATCCCCGAAGGGCAGCCGTGTGCAGTTCTGGACATCAAGGACTGTTTCCTTTCGATACCCCTGCACCCTGAGGACAGAGAACGGTTTGCCTTTTCCGTGGCGTTTCGAAATGGTGAGCGGCCCAACCTCCGCTTCCAATGGAGGGTACTTCCACAAGGTCTTGTTGACAGCCCTGTCATATGCCAAATCACCGTGGACAAAGCACTGATGCCGGTCCGACACTCCTATCCCGACGCAACCATCATTCAATACATGGACGACATCCTAGTTGCTGCACCATCGGCAAGCCAAGTAGATCACTTGGTGTCCACAATCATGGAAACCCTTCAGGCCAACGGCTTCAAGATCGTGAGCGCAAAGATCAAGAGAGGATCCTGTGTGACCTTCCTGGGAGTGGGGATCACAAGCTCCTACGTGACACCCCCCAAGGCGAAGGTCTGTCGAGACATCAAAACACTCCACGACGTGCAACGCCTGGTGGGATCGCTACAGTGGCTTCGCAACATCATCCTAGTTCCTCCCGAGGTCATGGACCCTTTATATGACCTCCTGAAAGGAAAGAACCCCTGGGATCCCAAGGAGCTGACACCGCAGGCAACGAGCTCCCTCGACTTCATCGAAAGCCAGATGTCCACTGGCATACTTGCCAGGTGGAACCCAGCCATGCCGCTGGACCTATACGTCCACTTTACACCAAAGGGGGGAGTGGGAGCACTGGCCCAAGGACCTTCTGAAAAGGCCCAACCGATTCAATGGGTTGTGCTCGGAAGACCTGCTCGTGCGTTTTCCCCGGGAATCGAATGCATCGCTAACCTCATCATGAAAGGCAGGAAACTAGCCTTGAGACACCTAGGAACAGAGCCGATAGAAGTGTTGGTGAAAGCAGAGGGCTTTGCCAATGCCATTCCCCCAGGAGATCAGGCACGTATACTGGCGACTGCTCTTCTGGCATTGAATCAATTCCCTAGGGGAGATGAAACAAACAGTCCCGTTCAAAAACACTGGGCCACTCGAACGCTAGAGGAGGGCCCGAAGGTTGTAATTAGAAACGAGCTAGGTGAATGGGAACGGGGCTGGAGGTTGATGCTCACGGTGCGAGGGTACGCAACTGTCAAAAAGGACGGCAAAATCAGGTGGTGTCCACTTAAGTCAATTAAGCCGGACCTCCATAACGAGCAGAATGAGACTGATGAGAGTTGCGAGTTTCTGTTTACAGGACATGCTTGTGGGATGTCCTCGTGACGCGTACATCCCCATTCCAGAGGTAAGCGACAGACCACCAAGCCGCCAGGCAGCGCCCGAGAGACCCGCACGGGTGGAACCCAAGCGTCAACGGTGTTTCTGTGTGATTTTGCTGTTGGGGCTTGTTGCCAGAGGGCAAGCCAGCCCAGATCACTACCCCCATCGGCCATTCAGGTGGGTCATGCAACACCTTAGTAGTGACAAAGTGCTCAAAGAAATCACCACACTGAACGCCCCATCCTTCGTGCTCCGCATCACCAACCTGTTTCCAGGACAACCAAAGGTAGACCCCCATTCCCCGCACGCCACACACATGTACCTATCCTACTGGTGCCCAGCTTCAAACCCTGGGAAAAGCTACTGCAATCACCCAGGGTGGGGACATTGTGGGCGCTGGGGCTGCGAAACCATTGTCACAGATGCCAGACCATCGGGGCCTGGGTGGGATCCACAAGAGCCCGACAAATTCTTACAGTTCACCTGGGCACCCACTGGTTGCAAAACACCCCTCTTCATCCATGGAAACTTTTATCGAAACCGCCATAAAATCCCCAAATTTCGGAAATGTACAGACTACAACATGACAGTTTTGCAGCCAGATCACCCTAGCTGGGCAATAGGCAGAACGTGGACAGTAGTCCTTCAAGGGTCAAAAGAGAGGGTGAATGTGCGAATTATTAGGCTCCAACCGTCGGCACCCCAAGCGGTCGGACCCAACAAAGTGATTAAAAGTGTGCCGAAAGGGAGAAACATGACCCACCCCAAAGCCTTGCCCACAAGGGTCGCTGATATCCCGATCGGCCATGCGGAAGCCTTTCAGATAGGCCGCTCAGCCGAGTCGGACCCAGACCCAATCCTTCGTATGTTAGAAGCTACCTTCCTATCCCTGAACGAATCTAACCCTAACCTAACCGAATCCTGCTGGCTTTGTTACAATGTCGAACCTCCCTTTTACGAAGGAGTCGCTTTAAACACTCCCTTCAGTTACTCCACAGCAGATGCACCCAACCAATGTAGATGGGACACCCCCCGCAAAGGAATCACCCTGAGTCAAGTCACAGGCCAGGGCAGATGCTTTGGCAATGCAACCCTAGCTAGGCAGAAAGGCAACGTCTGCACTGAAGTTGCCAAACCCAACAGGAAAAACAATAAGTGGGTAGTCCCATCCGCGTCTGGGATGTGGGTTTGCCAGCGATCTGGAGTGAGTCCCTGTGTGTTCCTTGCCAAATTCGATGACTCTAACGACTTTTGTGTCCAAGTTCTGATTGTTCCTAGGGTCCTGTACCACGCGGATGAAGAAGTGTATCACCTTTTCGAGGAACCCAGCCGGCTCCACAAAAGAGAAATAGTAACAGGTATAACTATCGCAATGCTGCTGGGCCTAGGAGCAGCTGGGATGGCCACAGGAGTCTCAGCCTTAGCGACACAGCACCAAGGACTGTCACAGCTGCAGGCAACAATTGACGAGGACCTGCAGAGGATCGAGAAATCCATCTCCTTTCTAGAGAAGTCAGTCTCCTCACTCTCAGAAGTAGTCTTGCAGAACAGGCGAGGACTGGACCTCCTGTTCATGCAGCAAGGAGGCCTGTGTGCCGCCTTTAAGGAGGAGTGCTGCTTCTATGCAGACCACATGGGAGTCGTGAGTGACTCCATGGCAGAACTCTGAAACAGACTGGCTCAGAGACAGAAAGACAGGGAAGCCCAACAGGGTTGGTTCGAGTCCTGGTTCAATCGTACACCATGGCTAACCACCCTAATTTCTACCCTAATAGGTCCATTGGCAATGCTACTTTTAGCTGTCACCTTCGGACCATGCCTGCTGAACAAGCTAGTCTCATTCGTTCAGACCCGCCTAGAACGGGCCAACATCCTGTTCATAGGCCGGCAACAATTGCTGTGAATTCGACCAGGGAACACTGCCAGTCATAAGATTTCCTACCCAGGTTTACCAAACCCCTTTCTTTGTCAACAACCTCATGCCTCATCTCAGTACTTATATATATGACTACTTCGTTCATTTGTGAAAAAGCGGGGGGTGATGTAGTAGATAGGGGCAGGTGCTCGGAAAATCTCGCGATGTCACGGAAAGCAGCAGGATTCCTCTCCCCCTAACGCCTACTGATAAGGGATCACCCAAGAATGTAGATCCCCCTAACATTAGTAACTTTCTACTCCTTATTAATCAATTACAGTAAGGTAAGACCCCCTGACCTAGAGAAAAACCTCCCCGATTATAAAACCTGACGAGACGGGACAATAAAGGCCTTTGAACCGTCCACCACGTTGGTGCCTGTGTGTGTTCTTGGCCCGAGCGACCCTGGAGAGTGGGTCGCCGTGCCGTTTTCCTGAGAACCAGGTCGCCTTGCCTTGCATCAGAAGGCAACACTCTTGCCGGTCTTTTTACTATTACACCCTCCCATTTTTCAGGTCTCAACAGAAAAAAATCCCAAAGGTGCCTCTACTGACAGGTAATTTCAAGAAAAATTTATTTGCCTCATGCTCAGGACTTTACGCTGAAACAACTGCCTGATCTCTTGATTGCCTAACTTTCCTAACATCAGGTCTTATATCTAGCAGGACTTGAAAACACGAAACCCTGGCATGAGAAGTCGGTTCGTGCCTGACTCCCCTCTGTCAGGAAAAACAGCTGCCTGATTTCTAGTTTGCCTAACCTGCCAATTTTCAGGCTTCACCGTATCAGGACTTAAAAACAAACTGCAGTCTCCTTCACTGGGATTTGTGCCTGACACCTTTGTCAGGACTTACTTTGCCTGCAGGGCTTGTGAGCTTGCCCGAATCTTCCTCGGGACTTACAATCTGCCTGACTTCCCTCTGCCAGGACTTTTGGGGGGCGTGCCACTCATACAACTATTCCCTCTGCACACCCGGAGAGGGGGGGCCCTCTTTTCCCCTTAGGAGACGACTCACTCACACTAATTCCACGTGCTTCCCCCTGTTCTCAGCCGGCTTCCTCGCAGAAGTCTGAAAACGCAGTACTGAGGGTGCCACTCTCGCATCAAAGGTCCGGCTGCCGGCCTTCGTCTCACTCACACACACACCCGCTCGTCTCCCACTCCCGCCACCGGATTTCTCTCCAGTCTGGTGCTCTGGTGCTCCTCAGCATTGCTGGTCCTGAGCTGATCTCTCTGGTCCTGACAGCCAGCTGTCCTGGAGGTCCAAGATGGCCAGTCCTGGTGTCCTCTTCCAGCGTGGCTATTACAGATGAGTCCCCAGGTGAAATAAACAGGACAGGACACTTTTTCTCCTTTTTTAATGCCTTTATTAAAAGTGATCAGCTCAGGATTGGGCAGCTTGACGGGTCTGCAGCATCTGTCGTCTCTCCCAGAGCAACTCAGAGGAGGATATGCACAGCTTTATCCAATAGGGGCAGAGCTGGGGGTCCAGTCCTCGTGGGAGCCTTTAGGGTGTGGTGACCAGATGTTGATGAGTGCCCCTTTCCTCTCTGGCTCCCGGCCTCGGGACTACCCCCGTCCTCAGGGTGAGGGACCACGAAGGTGTTCAACATCTCCGCAGGCTCAGCACTCCGTTCCTCACCTTTGGACGTCACTCCAATCTCTCAACTCTATACTGGCTCGTTGTTTTGGGGTTCTTTTCAGTGTGTTTGGAATAGTAGCTTCCCATGGCATGCTGGTCCTGAAGTTAGTTTGCATGCCACCCTCCCACGTCTCAGTCCCTTCTCTTCACCGTCTGGGGAGGTCCCTGCCCTTCTCGGGAGAAGAGCCATTAACTCAGCTCCAGCCAGGGCTTTTACCAATACAAAAACTACTATTAACGACAATGACCCGTAATTACCATAACAAACAAGCAGCACCCCAGCAGCAACAGTGGTCTGATTAGTTTTTGTAACCTTTTTCTCACAAAAAATATTGGCAGATTTTTGTTTATAACATCCAGCACCTGCCTTTGTGTTGACAGTCACTCTTTGGGACTGTGCTGTGAAAGTGTAAAGTTTTCCTAACCACCCAGATGACAAGCCTATAAAAACAGTTTAATCACTCATTTATTCTCTCCATGTCTTTAATTTTATTTTTCCTGTTGTTGCTATTATTACTTGTAAGTAGCTATCTGTGGAAGAAAGCCCATAGCGCACAACTCTTATTTTCCAGCAGGTTCTGCATTGGTTGCCTGGTTGGTTTTGGTTTTTATTGTTTATCTGATTTTAGAGCTAAAAATAGACATGAGGGGCTGAGAATCAGAAACTCCAGCCTTCCTTATGCCACAGGCTTGTTAGTCTTGTCTGAACCACTTAGGTGAAATTCTTCAAAAACAGTTTTTAAACTTGAATGCTCAAGCAAAGGACTTTTGTTTGAATAGTGTCTCAATACTCCTCCTGGGAAAGTGGAGCAGAGTTTGTACCCGTGATGTTGTCTGTGAGGCTCTTGAGACTACAATCAAGGCTAGGAGTCCACACAGGGCCAGCAGGCAGCACTGGGAGAGGAAAGCTAATGTCCTTACAAACAAGTTGAAGGGTGAAGGGATGGGTGTTCACATCTTTGAAATGGGGCTTAATGTCCCTACTGACTTAGGGCAGGTTTGATGCTGAGCCCAGACAGCTTGGCTCCTGGAAGAGACAAGGGTCTGCACAAGCTCGAGTTTCTGAACTTTGGGGTGAAATAGTAGGTTCAAGGAGGGATATATGGTAGGCAGTTCTGGAAGGCTGTACCTTCCCTGAGCCTCAGCCAGTGGGGAGAGGAAGAGGGCAACACACAGACAGAAGTTTAGGATAAAAGGAGGCTGCACCCTCCAAAACCTCGAGAAAGCAAAGAAACCCCATGGGTGTGTGCCCCAGTGGACTCTCTCCCTTTATTCAAGTAAAGTTGCAGGACTCCTCTGTCTCCTTTTTGGACGTAAACCTCTGGAATTTGTGGCTTTTTTCAGTGCTTGCAAAGGGCTGGGTCTCCCTCTCTGCCCTCTCCCTCCTTTCTGCTCCCCCAAAGAAGTTTCTCTGCCAGAAAAACACAGTCCCAATGTATTTACATCAGCTGGAGAAGAAGAGTTCAGCATCTCTTATGTATGTTCTAAAGAAAGCTGAAGGAGGGGGGGTTGGAGGTGAGCAGAAAAGCAAGAGAGTGTTAATTGTGAAAAACGCCAATAATTTGGTTTTGAAATTTTAAAAGTTTAATAGTAATAAAATGGTTATAAAATTAGCAATATAATTAGAGTAATAAAAATTTTGGATAATTTGAATTAGGACAATATGAGACAATAGAAACAAAGAGTTAAGGATGTCCCGGTACCTTTTTCTGGGCAGCATAAGCCCGAAAAAGGACACCCATTAACAGAGGATTAACCCTTAAAAACAATAGCCTGATTCAAACACAGGATTCTGTCTGGTCATCATCACCTTCTTCCTCATAATCCTAACAGTGCCTTCAAGCCCAAGGGAGGCGGGAAGAAGTTTGTTTCTTCTGGTAAGAGGGCAACAAAATCCTTTTTTTCTGAAAGATTTAGGTATCCTGTGACTGCTATCTCACTGTGAGTCTTTTCTTTAAAAAGGTATCTTACATAGCATAGTTTCTATTTTAACATTTTGTTATAACCTAAAACTATATTTAGCACACTACTTAAGAGAATTAATACAGCATAACTTTGTAACACAACACATATAATATTCATTTTAATATTTGTGAAAAGCCAATCATAAAATATGCATTTTTCACATTAATGATGTGGGTGAGCTGCTTATTGTTGAAATGCTGGTCCCTGCATTTTTTCAGTGAAATTACTGTTTTCTAGATGGAACAGCAACCAGTAGCTTGACTTCATTACAGATGCCAAAAAACATTACTCATGTTCGCAAAACAGTTTTTTGTTCTGTCATTTTTTCTCTTTAAAATCTCAGAACCTGTTACTATTTCCAGGAACAGCTTGGAAATGAGAATTAAAAAAAAAAAAAAAAAAAGTAGGAAAAGCAAATAATCCCTGATTTCATTCCCTGTTAAAATGAAGCAGTATGGGTCCTTTTGTGAATTCTCAATCATGTTTGCAGCTCCATTGGAGATGGAGCAGCAGGCACAGCAGACCATGTGACCCAAGCTCTGCACGGAGCTGAGGTGGTGGATCAATGCTCTTTTGGCTTAGGGGGATGCCTGTGTCTGTGCTTCTTTTATCATTAATTCTAACAGTGCCCACTCTCAGGGCTGAACAGCTGCCAGTGCACCTGTACAGAAAGCCCTGGAAGCAGCTTGCAATTTTTTTGTACAGATTTTAGCAAAAATCCAAACATTACAAGGACTTCAAGTGAGCTTTTCATCCACTGAAGATCTGACTGAGTAAACAGCTCGGTTTTGTCTCACTTGAAACTGTCATTCTCCCCATATTAGATGCTCTTCCCAATGATTCATGTGCCTTAGCACAAGTCTCTTCTGACTCCAGGCACAAGTGTTAAATTTGTCACTGCCATTCCTTGCCCTTCCAGAAAAATCTTGTACTCTTTCTCTGCAGGGGACACATTTCAGGTGCATTGAGCAGGGGATTTAAGGAATGACATCTTGATTGAGAGCAGAGTGGCAAATTGAGTTTTTGGCCAGGGAAAGGGAACCAGACACAGGGAAGTGGGGGCCTGGTCCTTGCAAAGCCCCTCAGTGGACAGGGACTGGCTGCAGGCAGGTTCCCTGTGTAGAAACAGTAGAGGTGAGGGTAAGAGCAAGACTCACAAGACTCTTTCCATGACAACATGGACATCTTATCTTCTCCTGGATGTGGCTTGTGTGGTATCTCATTCAGGGAATGGCTGGGAACAATGAGAAACACTGAAATCCCAAGGGTATCTCCCTAACTCAGCAATTAGTGGGGAACTAAAGAGTTTTTCCATGATGGATAGAAATCATGAAAGGCCTGAGGTGCCTGAAAGGGCAACAAGATGTAATTCAGTGACAAGACTCCGCTGTACCTGTGAGGTTGATCCCCCTGAAAGCACTCCTGAGGCTCTGGGCTTATGATCAGCACGGTGAGAAAGGTCTGGGGGTTCCTGTCGTGCCTCAGAACACTTCTGAAGTACTAAAACACTGAAATCCAAATAGGTAGCAGGGGCCGTTGGAGGAGGTGGGCTCAATGGAGCAGAAATCCAGCTGGGAAGAAGTCAGCTCATGCTGGGAGCCAAGAGGAGACAAACACTCGAAGGAGGAGTGAACAAACCCCACAAGGCAGGCAAGGAGGGTTGTGGATGTGACAGCCTGGTCAGAGAGCAAGAAAATGAGGTTAGTTTTCTCAGAGTGGACTTGTGAGACTTTTTAGGGAGTTGTAGAGAACCGATGATAACTTGTTATTATAAACAACCTGCAGGTGGTATTTTCCTACTCTGTTTTTCTGTTCTTCTCAAGGACTGTTTGTGAGAAAAGTGTTTTTATTAATTAGCCAATCAAGTGGAATATTTCGGACCTAACTATAAAAAGAGAAGAGTTTTTCGCATGAAAGTGCTGTTGTGCAAATCAGCCTTCTTGGAGTCCATGCCGCTTTCTTACTCAATAGCGACACAGGGTTGCAGTATTTTTCTCCTGTGTGTGTGCAGATGTAAGAGAGGCAAACCAGCCGCACACTGGAGCTTGTGAAAGGGTGACTATTTCTACATGGTGAAATCTGATTTTGCTCTCTTCCTGCAGTGGCTGGAAGGGGATTGTCCGTGTCCGTGTGTTTGTACGAGTGCTGTGCCCGGCGCAAGCACAGGCACAAGCCTTCCTTTCCGCGGTGAGGACACGCAGGGCTCGCCGCAGCCCGGGCACGCCGCTCTGTCCCCGAGAGCGCCGTGCCCCGCCCCGGCTCCCCGGCAGAGGGCAGCGCTGCTCCGCAGCGAGCGGCGCCACCCCCGGCCTGGGAGCGGCTCGGACACAGCGCCGGCTGCGGGGCCATGGGAGCGAGCAGCGGCTTTCCCCGCGGGGCCCGGCAGTACAAGGGGCTACAAAATCACTGTATTGAGAGAATGTAATGGGAGAAAAAACAAACTTGAATGAAAAGCTTCTGGCCTGCGGAGGTCAGAGCTTCTGTAATTCTAAGGTGCTCCTAAGCATGAGAAAAATTCGAGTTCTTTAGATCAGATGCTTTCCATGACAAGTTTTAAAACTTCTGGTCCTCAAGCTGTGAGAGCTGCCAGGGTCAGTGCCATCAGAGGTGAAGGTCACCTACAAATGGAACTGAGCCCATCTGGGGTCTGGCCCACAAACACTGGCATCGTCTGCCATCTCCAGCTTGGTCTCTGCCAGCCTTTGGAAGCTTCTGAGACCATGTGGTTTGTCAGGAATGAGTCTGAGCTGGACCTGCTTGAAGCCAGCTGCTGATCCCACAGGCTGTGAGCTGGCAAAATTCCTTTTCCCAAGGGTCCGGTGAGGCATGTTAGGTGTACACTCAGTGTTTCCTTGGAGCCCATGATTCCCTCTCCTCCAGGGACTGAACTCTGGCAGAGTTTTGGTTTTGCTGCAGAGACCAAAGCAAGAGCTGTGTGCTGGGGCAGGGCTGGTCCTTTGGAGCAGGCCTCCAGCATCACAGGGGGTCAGCCCCAAGGCTGTGTTTGCTGGAGGTGCCTCTCCACCCTTAGCAACCTTGCAGTGCCAGTTCATTTCTCATGGACAACCACTTCAGGCTTAGTCTTCATTTGGGTTGGGTTTGAAATGGCATCTGGAAGCAAAGAAAGCCAATGTTCCTCGTCCTTCTGCCCCACTGAGCTCTCCTTGGTGGGCCCAGGAATGTTCCTCCTTCTCACACTTCCCATCCCCTCTGGCCTCTAATTTCTTTAAGAAGCTGTACTGTTTCAGTTTTCCATACATATTTAGTTATGTTAGGAAAAATAATTTTGCCAGCAGGAGGATTCCGCAGTCCAACACAGAAAAGGCATGAATGTAATCACTTGGGGTGATATTTTCATAGTAATAAAAAAAGAATTCCAGAGAAGGATTATTTCTACATCAGCACAGACTAAGTGCAGAGTATGTCATTTGTCTTGGTGTATTTTACAGCTGTGGAGGGCAGTGGATGATCAGGCTTACAGAGATTCTCTGGGCTTGTTTCAGTGCAGGGAGAACTGTGTCACAGCAAAGCCTTCCCCAGCACTTTAGAGACATTTCTGGATCCTGTGCTGCCAGTCCTAGGCTCTGTTCCAGTTTCTCTTTGGAGTGATTTGTGTATAGTGAGTACAAGACATCCCAGGGCACTTTAGGCACTTGTCATTACTCACATTACTCCATCTGTCCTCATGTTGTGCAGAGCTTGACTTCAAGGGCTTTTTCAATGCACCAAGAAACCCAGAAGTACAACACAAACAGCCCTGCTAGAGGAAAATGCCATGGCCTCGGTTCTCCTACAGGGCTGAGACAGGGAGAGAAAAACAGGCTTTAGCTGTGCTGCCTAGTGGTGCATTACAGGATGGGTAGATACCTTTGATTTTTTGTACCTGTGTAGGATGAATAAAATCAGGGAGATGAATAAACATGCTGTTGTTCTGAAGAAGAGAGGATGAAATGTGGTAACACATGTCCAAGGCCAAACCTGAGAGAAAAATGACATTTTTCCATGTGTTGAAATGTGGACACTGCAGAACTTGTTCCATGCAGAGCTACTGGGCTGGCTGGGAACACAGTGAGAGGTGAATTGGTCCTGCATTTGCTGTGCACACAAGTGGCTGATTTCTCTGGGGACAGAGCAGTGCAGGGAATTCCCAGTGTCCTCTGAGCTTGTGCTTCTGCTATTGTTTGCTGTCTCCCAGATGTAAAGCTTGCTTGGATGTTTTCCCAGTCATTGGTAATGGCTGTATCCCACGGAGAAGTCTACCTTCTCATGGAGGAACGGTTTCTACCATATCTTAATAGGGACAACAGGGAAGGAGGATTAAGAAAATCTTTCCCTCTCAGCTGACATAGGTATGATAGGATCCCCAATGACTCAGCCTTAAAAGGCACTTTCAGGGTTTTTCCCCTCAGTAGTCATGTGTAAATGTAATTTATTTTTTCTACAGCCTTGAGGGAAATAACAAAGACTGTGTGCATAGTAACTGAGCCTGTACCATGTAATCTACTGCACTCTTTAAAATCTCATTAGATTTTAGAGATAATAGCTCTAGTGCCATGACCTTGATAATTTCTCTGCTGACAAGCTGAACACTCCAGCAGTAGCTCAGCGGTAACTCCTGGAATTAGGAATTCCTGCTGAGATCCAGTGGCCATACCCCAAGCTGTGTCCCTACAGCTTCCTGCCATTTGGCTGATGTGCTGTCCTCCTCCTGCCAATGCTCTGACTGTAAGAATGGAGCACTATTACTCCTGAAATAGCTGAGGCCTGTTGCCCAATCCAGTAAAGTTGCTGAAGTATTTATTTTGGATTTCAGTAGGTTTGGCTCTAGGCATCGGCAGTATTGCTCTTGCTCAACATGAAACTGGAAGAAACCTTTGGTAAATCAGCCAAACTAATATTCTGCAGGGTAATCATAGTTGCTCAAAAACAAGATTAGGTGTGAAACAGAAAGTGTATAAAAGATTATCTACCATTATTTTTAAAAGCTTTATCTGAAAATATCCAAGCTACCTCAGTGTTGTTTTAACTTGGTGAAATAGACATCTCTGTCTTTCTATGTGTATATGGGCTTTACACTAAAATTCAGGAATCATCAAATTTCAGCTTTCATCTTGTGGCATCTCAGCTTGATGCACAGGCAAGGTAGCTGCCAAAAGCAGAAGTTGCCTTAGGCTTTCCTTTGCTAATTTCAAATTCCATCTCAGGCAGAGATGGAAGTGACTGTAGGGTAGCACTGCTTGCCTAAGACACAAAGATCTTTCAGAGCAGCAGATCTTGCCCTTGCTCCTGCCAGTCCCTCTGACTTTCCATGCTGCTGTTTCTTTGCTCCTTGCTGCATTCCTTGTTCCTTGTGTGCCACCTGCCTGGCCCCATCCTTGAGCTGATGGATTCTGTTGCTGCCTACTCTCCTGAAAGGTCCAAAGCTGCTGCACCTGGGCCCAGGCTCAACTTTGATGGCTTCATCAGTTCTGCCTGACTGTGCTCTTCTCAGAGGTCACTGACACATAGACATCTAAATTAGCTTGAAACTTGTGCTGAATGTCCTTTAAAAAAAGCAAAGCTACTAGAAGCTGTATTACCTGAAAGCAGCGTGTCCTTGTTTCCTTCAGAAAAAGGATACTGAAGCAGAACTGAGACTTTGCAGGGCTATTCATGCATTGGTTCTGAAAAATAATGTGAGCACATTAGAGTGGAGCTAACTTGCCAAAATCTTGGTAAAGGGGGACCACCCTGCATTTCAATCATAACTTGGAATAAAATCTTGTCTTTCTAAAGGTTTCTTGACTGCTGTCTAATGTTGTGCTGTTCTTTCAGTAAAAAAAGTGCTCCTACCGTCTTTCACTCATTACATTTATGTGATATTTTGTACAAAGAGTTCTTTAAAAACCTGCAGTATACTAAATGGGAGAGATTGACAGTAAAGAAAGGGTATGTAGCATAAAACCTTGGGAAATTAATTAGTATGCAAGTGAATAAAGTAATTTTGCTGATATTAATTAATTGATTAAAAGGCCCAGAAGTTTTCTGAATCATTGCAATGTGATTTAGTTTAAGGATTTTTTTTGGAGGGTGGTGATGGAATAATTCTCATGCTTGTGGAGGTCAGTCATGCTTGTAGCACTTACTGCCTGTTTTCCAAATTGGATTGGCTGTCTCCATGACTTTTGTCAATTAAACTACTGCAGTATTGTACAGCCTCAGATCCAGCCCTCATCAAATAAACTGATCCTTTACAGAAGGCAGCAGAGTTGTGCTGAGTCTGATGTTGCTTCTCTATCCATAGAGGAAATTGTTTTGGAGGCTGCTGTGCTGCTGGGCCAGAGAAATGTAGAGAAACACTCCTTCTCCTCTGCACATGTACTAGATCTGGAGTAGTGCATCGGTAGGTGATCTGCTATAGGAGACAGAGGTCTTGCATTTAACCTTTGAAAGCTAAAAGATTCTGAAATGTAATAAAGAAAAATCTGATCATTCTCCCTCTCCTTGTGCTTGCAAGAGATTGAAGCCAGGGAAGCAGCTTTAAGAGAGGTGGGAGATGGAGGGAGAGATAGATGAGATATGAAAGACTGGCACCAATGTGGTCTAACTGAATGTAGCTTAAGGGGGAAGTGTCTTTATTAGAAATTACTTCCTTTCTTCAGGACTTGATTAGACATTGGTATGTATTCTGTGTGTAAAAGAGCACTTGCTTGTCAGAACCATTCCACTCTTGGGACCAAGATGTTCCATGCAAGCAAGGGCTGGAGAATCTCTCTCTCTGTCGCTTAAATTAGAGTGCACATGAAATAGATGAGCAAACTCTCTAAAAAGCTGAACCGGACTCTTTTCTATAGCCCATGGAAGACAATCATAGTGGTGTCATTGACTTTTCTGATCTTTGGCTCTTACTGCAAGTTCTAAAAGTGCTAAAAGTGCAAACTCCAAGTTCTGTGCTAAAGCTGCTGTATTTTTCCTTTTATTTACTTGTGGTTTTGTTGTACTGTTTCTGTTGAAAGCAACAGTTAGATTTCTGAAAAAGACAACCTGAGCAATTGTAACAGGCGAACCTTTGCTGGGAATAAATTGCTGGTAGAAACAGTGCTTAGGCACCCAGGAAATGTGGATTAGTAGGCAGTAATTAATGGGCCTAATTTGGTGCCACAAAGGAAACATCACAGCTCTTTGTGCTCTGAGACAAGCTGAATGTTAATGAGTCCCCAGAGGCGTTTGCATTTGGGTTCCAGTTACTGTAACCACATGCATGGCTCAGCTATGTGCATTTACCCAAGCAATGCCCAGGGTCTGTGAATCCTCCTGCCTTTCCATGTCTTTGTCTATTTCACCTCTCAAGCCTTGTCTGTTGGCACTTCTTCAGTCCTGTTGGCAGGACCTTCTAAACTCCCTGAAGGTCTCTCCATTCAAGCACTGTGTCAACACCCGTGTTCCCCAAACTGATATGACAGAGTGACTCCCACAATCTGGCCCAACTTGAAGGAATCCAGCTGTCTACTGAAAACAAAGCACTCAAAATCTGGTAGATGGCGTGGGTCTGTCCAAGCCACAAGAAATGGAACACCTCCTTGGTTCCTCTGCGGCCATCAGATATGTGAGATCTCAGACAAGCACGTGTGGTGTGAAGTTTGGCATTGCAGATAGTCCAGTGGCAGCCAAATTTTCCTGCTGTAGTGTGATGTTTCCAGAGGTGGAGCTAAGGGGAAGGAAGAGAGAGCTGGAATAAAACCAAACCTTAAAACCTTCTCTAAACTTTTGTTTGCAGACACATAACTCAGCAATTGCCTCTTTCCTCCTTATAGATTCTCTTTACTTTGAGAGTGGCTGATCTGCTAATTCTCACTGATACCTCTGCTAATGTTCTCTTGGTTTTGGAAAGGCAAATTTGAGCTATGGGGTACCTCAAATTAAGGGAAGGAGCACTGATGAGGCTCTGTTTTTCATCCGTGTTGTTCAGTGTTCACAGGTTTGAGGTTTGGGAATAGGCATAAGCCTCAGTGATAGGCCCCAACCTCGCGGGGGGGGGGGGGGGGGGTTGGGGGGGCAAGATTAGGAAGACTTTAATATTTTTAGATTTCCTCGAGATGTAGCTCAGTTAATCAGCCACAGTCATATGTGACTCTTTCCCTGTCTGAGTATTAGAAATACTATAGCCACAATTAAGTCATACCTTTTCTTTCAAATTCTCTTCACATTTTCCAGGCAAGGGTTTTCAAGCAATAGCTTTTTAGCTGCACCTAGAATGTAACTTCTTTCTTCACTCCATTTTTGGGTTCATGTATGTTCCCTTGCTGGCAAGGCTTGAGAGGTAAAGTAGCTCATTTAAAAAAAAAAGAAAAAAAGAAAAAAATACCCAGAAAAAAAAATAGAAGAAAAAAGGCTTTCAAAATAATTGACCTGATGGTTGCTGCAGGAGCTCTGTTTCAAAGCCCTTAATTCCCATCTATGTCTTTCCTTTGTTTTTTTTGTTTTGAAATGGATCCACTCAAGTTGCCAGACTGGAAGGCTGCCCAAAAGGCTGTTGACATACCTGGAATTGATCTTTTAACTGTCAGTGCACGTAGCTTTGGAGTCTTGTGCATGATGACTGTGTTTTTCCTGAAGCTGGGCATTGGGCAAGCAAACACGTGTCAGTACATTCAATTTGTTCAGATTTCTAGACTGGTCTTTTTGCAGAGAAACTACAGGCAGGAATTACTATGATGTTGCTCATCTGCAAGCACAACTTGAATGAAAGAAAATCTGAGAAACCCTTTCAAAGGCATCATTGACATAGGAAGTGTTTGTTATTCATATGATTTTAATATACACCTTCAGCATTAAAATAAAGATTACTAGCTTATAGATTTTTGAAAATACCAACCTGCAGGATCTTCAATTTAAGAACTGCCTGCATTCAGTTTTACTTTTCAGTAAGATGTAGTGAAAGCAGTGCCCTGGTTGGAGCAGGAGAAAGGTAGTTTGTGCATACATGTGTGCAGTGTGTGCTTACATGTTTCTGAGATTGCATAACTTAAAACCCAAACCAAACATGGGACACAAGTAGAGTATTTTGAGTAAGGTGGTGACATTGTCATCACTGGAGATACTCATCTGTAGGGTCTGGTCTGAGTTTGACATGGATAAACTTGCTTGTCCTGCGAGGGGCAGCTGGGCACAGAGTACTGCCCGTGCATCTGCACGCAGGTGCTGCAGCCAGGCAGAGCCCTGGGCATCTTCCTCATCCCTCCCTGCCTCCCCCAGGCAGTGCCACCCCACCCCTCATCGGGCACATGTGGCAGGGTTGGGCTCGGGATCTCTTCTGTGGAATCTAAGAACATTAAAACCCTCACCGCAGACAACCACTTAAGTCTTTGGTTCTGTGTTCTTGTGAATCTGAAGCCAAAAATTCACCCTTTCTCTCCTGATGGAGCAGGCATGAGCTGCAGTGGGATTGTTGTTCTCATTCTATCAGTCTAGTGGGAGTTTGCTTGCTTTGGTATGACACAAGTGCTCTCTGACCTGCAGTGTGTTAATGCCTGGCAGGAATGCAAATGATGGAACTGAGGCTTGGAGCACCTTCTTTCTTCACTGTGGGGGTGATGAATTACTGATAATTCAGTATATATTAGTGAGTTTCTGTCAGCTGTAGCCAACCACAACCTGTTTTCTCAGAGACACTTCCCTTTGGAAATACTGTCTTCTGGATACACTTTTACATAACATGTGTGTAACCCTGCAAAGAGCTGATAACCCAAGGAGGAACTGACTCCTACCTGCCAGAGATGTCTTTAGAATTATATTTGCTGATGTCTGTTTTAATGTAATTTTCCCATTTTTCAAGAATTTTAAATAGAAAAATAATGTGTTCTAGCACTGACAAGCTCAAACTTTGCTATTTATGATCGCTGGGATTTGAGAGATATAACCTGCTTCAGCTGGTTTCTCCTCTGAGTTGAGAGAAATCCCTGGCTTCCAATTCTCTGTGTGTTTGCACTGCACATAATCACTTGGTGAGGGGTTTGATCCCACAGCATTTGAGAACAATTCTTATCTTTGAGTTGATTTACACAGAAAACTGTGCTCTTGCTACAGAAGCCAGAAATAACCTATCTTTAATAATATTATCTAATTATTAAGTCTGCTGACTCAAAGTCCTGTGATATGCTCTGAAGGCTGCATGTAAACATCAGTGTAGTGTAAGGTAGCTCTTGTGTTTTACAACCTTCATGGTAAAAAACTTCTTCCCTGTTTCTAATCTAAATCTACATTCATTTAGTTTAAAACTATTCTGCATTGTTCATGCCAGGACCTACAAAAAAGTCTATCCCATCTTTCTTACTGGCTCTCTTCAGGGACTGAAATGCCACAAAATGTTCTCTTCTATGGGCTGACCAATCCCAAATATCTCAGCCTGTCCTCATTGGAAAGGTGCTCCAGACCTTGGATCATCTCGATGGCCTTCTCCTGAACAGATCCAGCAGGTCAACCTCCTTCCCATGCATGATGGTGGGAAGGAATACTCTGCTGGCCACTGTCTTGGATCACTGTGTGTTTGAAAAATGCTGCTGGAGCCAATTTTAGAAATTAAGATTTTAATCATCCTTCTCCACTCTGTTCCCCTGTGATTAATCAGAGGAAACTCAGGCTTTCTCTTTGCCTCTGCAATAGCTCCAGACAAAAGACTTGGAAATTTCCATCTATCTGCACTACATTTCCACATGGAAAGAGTGGAAACTGCCATTTTTTAAAGGGGTTAACAAAGTCTCAAGCCAACAGTCCAGCAGAACATTGCCAAATCCTTGCAGAATGGCTGAAACACAAGCTGTCCCAGGGAAGCATTTTTACTGCATCTCTTCGCGTCAAATAAAACACACCTCTGGCTAGGCTTGTGTTTTGGTATTTTTAATAAGAGAAGATATTCTACCCCTGCTGAGGAAATCAGGATTGTGCATTTTGGAACAGGCTGCCAGCAAAAGGACGGGAGATATTAACAGAATCCTCTTCAGGACAGAAATGGAGAAAACTTTGTCAGAGGGAGAATTCTGGCAAATCTGGGAAAGGGAACAGGAGTCAGTAACTTGGGTGGTAGAAGTGGCAATCTTAGCCTAGTAATTCCCATGGGATTAGATTGGAATGAAAAATTAGACAAACCTATTTAACTGGGTCGGAGAGATGATTTTTGCCCCCTGATTTGCTCATTCAGTTCCTGAAATGATTCTCGTCCCCTTACTCAAAAGTGAAGAAGGGAGTGCCAGGAAAGCAGGAGCTGTGCCTGGATCTTGACATCCAGAAATCCCTGAAAATCTTACATGAGCCATCTTTTCTTTGTCCTCCTGAGATCTTCTGGGAACTTCAAGTGAGTTAATTGAACTGGCCTTATTCCCAAACCAAAACGGACTCCCTGAACAGATCTTGCATTAATTCTCCTATTTCTCTCCCAGCCATGTCTCATTTCCCTCAGTAAATTCCTGAACTGATCTTAAAGATAGACCTCCATTTTATAATTTTTTTCTGAGCTCCCTCAGTTGTGAGATTTTAAAGCAGAAATGATCTGGTGTCAGTAGTACAAAGGAGATTAAAGAGCTACTGGATCCAGACATGCTGCAGGTTCTGATTTTACAAGGCCATTGTAGGAACCTGATAACCACCAGAGGATGGAAGAACACTGGCTGTGGCCCCGTTCCCCCAGGAATTCCTCCTGCTACAGCCACTCTGACATAGGCACAGTGCCACTGGGTCCTTGGCTAGTTGAATGAGCTTTGCCATGAACAAAGCCTGTAAAATAAGCTGAAAACATTCCCAGTTATGTCAATCCCTTTGCAACAGATTTAAAGTATTTCTTTTTTTTTTTCCCTACAGTATTTTAACAGAATTGGAAAGACTGCAAAATTCCCTTTCAAATGCATTTTTCATGACTGTGTGAAAAAGCCCACAGTTACCGTGGTCTTCATATTTTCATAGTAATGAGGGTACTATTAAAGCCTGCCTGTCCCAAAGGAGCACAGTGATCATCAGGCTCATTATTCAGAGAAAGACAATAGCAGAATATTAATGAGGCTCAGACATCTGTCAAATTAATCTGTAGTTTCAAGTTTAGGGAAGAAAGGCAGGATCTTGATTTTCTAGCTGTGGTTTCCCATTTCTGTCAAAATCTGAGTGACTGTGAGCGGCTATAAAGAGATTAATTTCTATTTTCAGCTGTTTATATAACAGTAATAATGAGGGGCCTCAGAAAGCTGATATAGCAGGTCTTTAGAGAACATTCTCCTTTATCTTGCCAGTGAGGACTGGGAAAGTGGGAGCAGGTCAAGAAGTTACAGCAGAAATGAGGGAAGTTGATTCCATAGACATTCCATGGACATGCACTAGTATGTAGTAAAAATTCACATGTGTTCAAATTCTAGGGATATCTTCTCTTCCTTTCCCAGAAACAGGGAGTGTCTCTTGCCATCGTATCAGGGCTGTCACTCTGTCCCCTTGCCAGCACTCAGGTCCTTCTAAGGGGACAAGAAAAGCCTGGGACTCATTGCACAGTGTTTGAGGCAAAATCAGAATGTTGAGGAGGAAACAAGGCATGCTGAGGTGGTTTTTACCTCCCTCATTTTCTGAGGTCCTCTTCTCTTGCCCATGTTTATGTAAGGCTCCATCCTGAAGGAAGGGAGGATAAAGTCATCTCCTGAGCCAGGAGAGGCTGCTGCAATGCACATTAGCACTGGGCAGAGTCGCCCAGGGCACTTGGAGCTCCTGTAATCCTGCAGCAGTTTTCTCACAGCCTCCTGGTGCCCAAGCTGCCTGTGAAGTGAAGGCATGTAGGAATCCCGGCCCACTTGAGAATTTAGGGCAGATGGGCTGTAAATGAGTTATGTGCATGGAGCAGGTCCCATGCTTTGCAGGGAAGATTGTGGCTGCCCTTTGTTTGCTCTCTCCTGGGCAGGGTCTGCCGGGTGTAGGGAGCAGCAGAGGCCAGGCATCCCTTGGGGGAGGAAAAGTGACGGGGCTGGTTCTGGTCAGCACTCCTGGAGTGAGCCATGCCCTGCTTTACCCAGTACACACTGAGCTGAAGCTGCAATCCCTGTGAGCTTTGGAAAGCTCTCTCTTCTGCCTGGGTAAAAATAATGGGTTAACTTACGTTCCAGATGTTTAGAAAAGACAATGCCTTGAACAGTCATGGGGATTGGGGAAGAAAAGAAGGCAATGGGCAGCTTCTCATTGTCCAAAAGATGCTTCCCTCTCCAACTCTTATTCTCCCTCTCCTCTCCTCTCCTCTCCTCTCCTCTCCTCTCCTCTCCTCTCCTCTCCTCTCCTCTCCTCTCCTCTCCTCTCCTCTCCTCTCCTCTCCTCTCCTCTCCTCTCCTCTCCTCTCCTCTCCTCTCCTCTCCTTTCTCCAGTGTTTTAATACCCCTACTCTTGCTTTGGTTGATCTATCAAAACCTATGGAGCGCAGTAAATAAATCCAGGTAATAAAAGACTTTTGCATATATATAAGGAATCCTGTAAAAAATTTTCAACTAATTGTCCAAACTAATTAAGAACAACATAAATACAACCTAGTATTTATAGAAGCTGGAGGACTGCCATATTTACAATCAGATACAGGATCATCAATGAAAAATAAATTAATTCTCCTGCTTAGTTTTTAAGTTCTTTAGTATACTGAGGTCATCTGTTCTTCTTCAGTATGATTTCCTGAAGAGGGACACAATTTTTACACATTTCTCAGCTCTAGAAACAATTTAAATGTAATTCTCCTGACAAGCCAAAAGGCATAAAGATAACTCCTGGCTTGCTGAGTTGTTGTCAGCAATCAGACTTGCCTCGACTTGGCAGTCAACACAATTACATTACATTTACCTCCTTTTTAGCACATTCCCAGCCCCACTTCTGGGAAGTGCCTGCTAAGGGCATTAAAAGTTGCAGGTTTACCATATTTTTCTTAATAGAAATTATTTTTCAAAACATTCATTTCACAACCAGAGCAAGTGAATCCACCCCTGCTATTGATCCTAAGATTTAATTACATATCCAGCTAAATAAAGATCCAACAATTTTGCAGCACCAAGTGATCACCTTAGAACAGTGTTTATAAAATTTTCTTGGAATTAAATCTAAAATGTTTCTGAAAATTTTGCCATAAAAGAGGAGTTGTGCCCTGGATACACATTTCATGAAGCAGGATCTGGCTTTGTATAACTGTCCTCAATAGCTTTAATGTATCTTGAAATATGAACTAGATAAGCTTACCTCCAGAAAAAGGCGTTTTCAGGAAAACGCAAACCAGGACACCAGTGTTTCAGCTATATTCTGAAGTATTTAAATATTTTGCTGTTATAGCAACAATGTTTGAGCCAAGATGATCCAAAGGTATAAATAAGGTAAAGTTTGTAGGAAGGGACATTAGACTATTGCCACTCTCTGTGGACCTTGCTCTGTTGAAAGGCTTTAAATTCAGAGTTGTTTCCCTACAAGCACGTCAGGCATAACCCATAGCCAAAAACAAGTCTGTACTGCTATTAGGTGACACAGCCAGAAGACTGCAATATCCCTCTGTCCTAAATCATATTGTCTTCCACACTCCCCTAAAAAGGATCATCTGAAACGGGCTTTTTTCTGCTATAAGTCTGTACCAAAAGATTAAGAAAGTTGCATTCAAGTACCTAGAGCCCTAAGAAAAAGTGAAAGTGACTTTCCCAGTGAAAGTAGCTATTTTTGGTGTCAGGCACACAAATGGGACTTCATTGCAAGCAAAACATGCTTTGCTTCCTCCATCCATATTATTTCATTTTAGCAGAAATCAAGCTTTTTATTTCTCACTCGTATGACATCCAAGTTACTGCTGGTTGGCATCTACATGTCACATCCCTGTGTAGTGCAATGCAAGAGCATTTTTTAAGATGCCATGATTCATCTCAAGGAGTTGCTTGTGCATGGGGAATCATCAGCCAAGCACACCAGAGGAACTGGACACATACAGCTCTGGTGCAAGGGGAATTTCTTGCTAACTGCACGGTTAAGGCAGATACAAGGGATTTCATCATTAGGTCACTGTCAGGGTCCGTCCTAGTGGACAGATGACCTGATGGTTCGTAGGAATGATCTCAGAGTGCAAAAACCAACACGGTACAAGGGGGTTTGCAGTGATAATCAAAACAAATGCAGTTTTATTGAAATAACCACAGCAAAAATGTGATAGAAGGATTAAGGGAGAGAAAAAGATAGAGAAAGAGAGAGAGAGAGAGAGAGAGAGAGGAAGAGAGGGGATATAGCTACCAATGCAGAGACGAAGTCCTTTGGTCCAGTCCAGTCGAGGGTCCACCTGCTACGCTGGGGAGATCTCAAAGGCTCCAGCTAACTCAGAGATTTTTATTACTGAAAATTGTGGGGGGGGGGAACAGATACAATAGGGAACAGATGTAACAGGTAGTCCATGTTCTCAGCAGTAAATGAGAGCCATTGTTTTCTTGCTCCAGTCGTCACAACCTGCAGGCAAACATCTCACTTCAGTCAGCTTGCCTCCCCACACATCTCCCCCGGGCTGGGGGTTTCAGTCCCAGTCCTTGGAAGGAGCAGAGGGGCCTGTTAGGAGTTTCATGTCTCAGTCCTTGATGGAGAAGCTTCTTACATCTCAGTCTGTCTGTCACGGTGGTTGTAAAACAGGTGAGGGTCTTCTGTGGGAGACCACCCGAAACTCAGGAGAAGTCCAGCCAGGCCGAGAGGTGGGACAGCTTCCAGAGCTGCTATTGTTGCAAACGGGGCACGGCGCCCCTTCTTAGCATACAGCAAACACTCCTGTGAAAACAATAGCTTAACACTGAGCTTTCAGATCTCAGGGCCCGTGGCGTGTGACTTTTCTCCTTCAGAGCCAGATTCTAGACAGGGAGGGTCTTCTCTTCAGTGGTCTCCCAAGGACGATCGTGAGGCAAATGAGGGAAAATTTGGACAGACTCTCACAGTCACTTGACAATCTGAGGATCCAAAGGGAAGACTGAGTTTTCCAAAGACCTCTTTTTTGTTCTCCTTTGTCCACAACATACAAAAAGAACCAGGGAGTACAGTTCTTAGAGACTTTCAAGGAGGTTTGTGTCCTTGTGCTACTAAGGGGCAGATCCAAATACAAAATGCTTTTGTGAAGCTTGTTACCAGTGAGTTTTGATATGTCTCCCTCCATCTGTGTCCTTCAGAGATCCTTGGACACTTAAAAACTGAACTGGATCATGAGCTCTTTGGTGTTATCTATCTTGCTAATTGCTGTGATAAGGTGTCCCCATCCTTGCTCCCTGTGGTCACTCCACAGGTGCTTGTGTTCTACATGACCTTCTTGGATGTGTCCCACAACCCTCCAAGCTGATTCCCACAGGGCATCAGAGTAAACATGCAGGAATGGGCACAGTGATTTATAGAGTGCTGCTGCAATTCCAGGACTACTGGCAAGTGACAAAGCAAGTCTGTCTTAGAGGGAGAACAGAGGCAGGGAAGGGGAATAGGCTTATGACACTTGGGTAATGTGTCATGACCTGTGCTTCAAAAGCTTCTGGCTTAAAATATTGCTGGAATGTCCAAGGTCTTAGTAGGTATGTTAGAAGACATAGAAGATAGTTACATGTTGGCAGCAATGAAAGCAAGCATTATCTCACACTGGAAAACACATTGAAAAGAGATGACACCTACAGGCACAGTAACTGCTTTTGCTTCTTGAATCTGTCTTCAAGAATTCTGTTGCCCTGAGTGAGCTTTGGAACAGGTTCTTTGATAAGGAGACGAATGCCCAGAGCTCAAGGAGAAAGAAAAGGGAATATTAGGACACATGACATTCTGCAAAGTTTGAATACTAGGGGGGGAATTCTGCTGTGATTGCACTGATAGCAAACTAGAGATGAGGGTTTTCTAGAATGGCAATTACTTAGTTGTATATGTAACCCTGAACTTTGGTACTGTCTGTGTCTAGCTTTGAACTCTACAGCCCAAGGGAATTTCCAATTGCAGGGACCCAATGGTTTCAGTGAAAACATGTCCACCTACTGCTGAAAGTGGAGAGTTGGAGCAGATCTTTGTTGAACTGATGTGGAGGATTGGAATCTGTGGGATGAATCTATATCCAAGCAGGAATTAGCCTAAGCACACAAGAAGAGAATCTTGTAAGGTTGAGGTTTGGCACTAAAGACTATGATGGATCAATTTCTTGTTTTACCTTCTACATTCCTGTGTATTTCAAATGGGGAAGCAAGGGGAAAAACATATCAGAGACCTACAGATAATCACAATTTCTCTGTGCTGGCTGAAGAAAACTTTGGTTCTTACAACCGAATGCAGTGGCCTTAAGCTGGCTTGATGTGTCACAAATTTCCTTTGAACTTCCAGAGTCAGTATTATACTGACATTGATACCAGTTTGTGGTTTTGATTTTATATTTTTGTATTATCATCAGAGCAATTTGCTAGAAATAGGACAAAAGTTCTTTGAACTGTGAAAGACTGAATAATTTTCCCTCTCTTTACGTCTTCACCGAATAACATCCAAT
This sequence comes from Ammospiza caudacuta, assembly GCF_027887145.1. Taxonomy (NCBI): domain Eukaryota; kingdom Metazoa; phylum Chordata; class Aves; order Passeriformes; family Passerellidae; genus Ammospiza; species Ammospiza caudacuta. Next base: position 24,756,508 of record NC_080597.1, read on the forward strand.
CCAATTATGTAGTGTTAAAGTTCTTAAATTACTTTGTAATTTACTTTTCGGTTTCCAATGCCTTTATTTTAAATTATTTTTTGTCTCACAGAATTTGCAAGTCTGCCATAGTTATAGGCATAGCTAACAAGCACGTTTCAAAGAGACATGAGAAATTCTATGGAAATACACAGAAGTATACCCTGAATAGTAATTGAATTAATGTCAACCAGACAGATGATTTTTTTTTTTTTGCAATGGATCTTCTTTGCATAGCTTAGAAAGGATGTCTTCAGCAGTTTTTATCATATTTTATATTTTGTATGGCACCTCATTTTTTGGCCTCTTGCTGACTTAAAGCAAGTTGAATTTTTCCATATATGAATATATAGAAATTGAACTGACGTAAAAATGCACAAATTTACATTTATTCATGTTTCCCCAGCATGAAGAAAAGCTCTGTTTACTGTGTGTGCACAGAGATGCATTTAGAGTTATTTTTTCTTGAAATGTAGCATCTGCAGTGAGAGTATGACCTAATTTGAAGCTCACCTAGATTAAGGAATTATTCCATCACTAACACAGAGTTTAAACGAGCAATCTCCACACCCTCTACTTTCCATTTCCCTCCTACTCTTATGCTGGAGTTTCTCTTTGTGAAATCACAATCGTCGGTGTCTCCAGAGCAGCACTGATTGCCTTTCTGCTGGGTCAGCTTAACTCCAGAACTCATTAACTAGGCAGAACATTGAGCTAAACAGGAACTCAAGTGACAGGATCAGTATAGTTCCTTTGAATTTTGAACTTTAAAATATTCACTTTACAGTATTCGTTCATCAGAAAGATTGCATCTCTGGAAGCCCAAGATCCTAGCAATTAGTCCCAATGACATATGCTTCTGATTATTTATTTTAGGTATCTGGAACTAGCCACACTTAGCTGCATTTTATTAAAAGTGCCATTACTCAGGGAATCAGAAAACACATTTTCATGATGCATTTGATACCCATGGTGAGCAAGAGAAATCTGTCTCATTCCCTGTACATTTTTAGAAGATGACAGTTTCAGATCACCATGTGCAGTGGGCCAAACTGGTTCTATTAAACACGTAGGAAAATAACATTAAGATCTATTTTTCAGTTACATGACAGCAAGAAATACCTTCAAAGAACCCTTCCTGGAGTTTCTGGTTTTATCAGGGTATTTGGTCTCTCTGGTTCAGTGCCTAGTAAAAGTAGTCCAACTTTAATAAAGCACAGATGTTGACATATTCACTCACCTTCATCATTGCATGGATGCATTTCATACTGAATTTCACCGAAGGAATTTTAGACTTTACAGATAAAAATCAAAAACACTTCTTACTTCCCTTTGGGATCATTGCTGTTTTTTCAGATCAAAGATACCCCATCAACATAATGACTTGAGATGGAAAGTTGTGATTTTTTTAATGTACTAATGGAAAGATTAATGTGGCTAAAGTATGGTAAGTTTAGCACCTTTGTCCCTTAACCTTGTTTAGTGCTTATGCCCCTTGACCATATTTTTGCAATTTCTTCCTTAAATCCTTCTTTGTCCTTAGCTATCAGCAAGAGTAGTTATCTATAATAAGGTTAGGATTCAGTTTCAATATAATTAAATATATTTTCTGGCTGAATACATTCCAAGCATTCCTTGGAAATACTTCCTTTTTCATGTTCAGAAAGCCCAGTATGTTTAAATTTCAAACAGTTACCATTAGTGTGCAATCCAGTACTTTCTTTCTAATGATACATCAGATCTGGAAATTCCTCAGCCAGTTCAAGACAGGCAAAGGGGCAAGTGTTCAAAGTAGCAAGCTGGAGGTACACCCTCAAAATTCATGTAATGGTTAGCAGATTTTTATGCTTTATTCTGAAGATTTATCCCTTTCATACTGAGCATGCTCCATAGACCATAAGACATTGTTAGCAGTGATTAAAAATAAATCTCATTCCAAAAGCTTACCAACCTTTAGAAGGAAGACTGGTTTAGCATGGTTATTTTAATGAATAACTCTGTGAGGAATAGCTGGAAAGATGAAGAGAAATTATCCACTTCTGGAATCATGAGAGATTTGGATGTTTTACTGGCTGTTCTGTTAATCCCTTGCAATCTCTACATACTGAATTAGAGGGGTTCCCCATGAGACAGTGGAACAAAGGAATAAATATGTTAATGACTTAAGTGTGTGGATGTGGGAGTTCAGCCAAAAGAATAAAGCAGATAGTGAGGATTTTGTTTTACAAAAGTAAATTTTAAAAAAAAGTTTTGTGGGGGTGTGTGTGTGTGGGGGTGTGTGAGTGTGAAAGAAGGAACTCTGGTGGAAAGAGTTTCTGTTCTGTTTTACCTGTGGATAGAGTGGTTTTGAAGGAGGCCACAGCTGCAGCACTGATGCTGTCACTACCATTTATCACTGGAGCATATGACAGCTTTGTTTATTTTCATTATTTATTACTGTTTTTACAAAATTAGCAGGCTCTACTAACTATGTCTTGGCTCTTTACAAAATATGTTATGTTCTGTGCAGTATTAGGTTTGTAATGCAAGAGACCACAGAGCCACCAGTGTTCAGGAAACTTTATCACATGAACATGGAAATTTTCTTTCTCTCATGCACGTTTATCATAAAGACCATGAAGGATCCGGAGAGTCTTAAAGAGACACAGATTCTTTTTTAAAAAGCATTTCTCTTCTTTCACAAATTTGCTGATTAGGAGAAAAGATTAGCTGTTCCACAACTAGCTGAGAGTTGACCTTACTGTACTAAATTAAATTGAGAATGTATAATAAGTAGAGTCTTCATAGGGCACAATGTTACATGGGCTTCTCTATATATAACAAGACGGGTAGACCCTAGTGCTAAATGCAAGATTCAAGTCTTGCATTTAGCTAAATGCAAGATTCAAGTCTACCTTCACTGTACCAATGTTTGACCAATGCAGTATCCTTAAAACAAAGAGATAGATATTGTCATTTTAAGACATTGGTTTCTGTCTTGTGCTTCCTTTAATTTTTCTTTTGTAGGCTGAAATACAAAGTAAAACAAAACAAAGGTCTTAGCCTTCAAACTGTTGACATAGAAGGTTCTGACAAAAATTCCTGTTAATGGAGTTCTCTGGGATCAGTCTGTAAGTGTGGTATTTTGTTCTTTCTACTTATTATAAATTTTTTCTGCATGTCAGTGGGGTCTTACCACAGATATGGCATTGCTTCAGCAGAACTAAGACAGCATTTGGATAGCGTACTTTCAATATCATACAGCATTGACTCCAAGTATATTCAAGTAGAAATAGTAATGGCAAATAGTGAAGGCTATTATCCAGGCTATCAAATTCAAATAAATTAAAGGAGTAATAAAAAATACAGATCACATGATCTTAGAAGATAGGGTTGTTGAGTGCCCTTGGGGGTCTCTTTACTCATCTCTCCACCTGTGGCATTAGCATGCTCTTCTCAAAAACCTGTGCAGGTTTTGAGAAGAGCATGGTAAGAGAATGGAAGAGCTCATATTTTCTGGCAGGCAGTTCAGTGCTTTGCTACCATTCTGTGAGAGATGCCAAGAGTCTGATCTGATTTTGTTGTTGCAGTTTAAGCCTGCTGCATCTTGGTTTAGTATTGTTGGAAATGGAGAACGGGCTTATCCTTCCTGTCATACCATACTCTTTCACATTGTTGAAGGCTGTTAACATGCAGTATTCTATTCTGCCATTTCCTTCCCACAGTTGTCATTTTTTTTAATGAATTCTATTTGGACTAATGACTTTTGTGGCCTTCCTGTGGACTCCAAAATTTACCTGCATTTTCAAGAGTAGTGCCTAAAACTAGACATAGGAACCCTTCTCAGGCTTCCCAGTGCCAAGCAGAGTAGACAATTTCTATCCTGCATTTTGAATTAGAATATTCCGCTTTTAGATGTTGCTTGTAAATGATTTCTTTTGTTATTTTTTTCAACTGAACAAAACAAAATCTGTGTCCGTTTATTTTATCCTGAAAGAGTAGGAAATTTCTAATGAACTGTTAAGGGTTCACATGCAAGAAAATTTAATAGCCATACTCTGTTCCCAGAAAGTTTTTAGAAAATTAACTATTGTCTATGATGTGAACAAGGTTTGGCCCCAAGTAGACATTAGACCTTGATAAAATAAATTAGTACCAAACTCTGTAATAAATGTGCAAAGCAGTTAGCATATCTAACCTTTTGTCTTATTCCCCAAGAAGAAATTGAAATGGGATGTGAACATGTAGCTCACAAAAGCAGGTCTTGGAATAAATGGCTTTCTTCTAGGAAAATTAGAATAGATCTGTTTGAGTGCCAGTCTTTTCTGCTTTGCAAGGAAAATCCTAGCCTTGGATCTATAGGCTGTTCCTTGCAAAGAAGCTTAAATTTCCCTGACTGTGTAGTCCTTTACTTTGATCATGTTCCATGTGTACAAGACAATCCAACCAATCTGTCATTTGTGACTTAAACCTTGAGTGTTATAAATAAATGCTGTGCAACCGCTGGCTAAAGGACAAATCAGAACATTAGGATGATTAAGAGAAAGCAAAGCATCAGTCCAACTACAATAAAGCTAATATGATTCAGTCCACTGTAATTTAAAACAGCTGTCAGCTAGTCTTGGCTTGTGATATAACAGGCCAAATTCTTGGACACTGAGTTATTCTTAAAAATATGCACACAGGCATCGGCAACTCATGCTGCAAATTGCCTGTTGCCAGTACCCTGTCATTTATATGTGCCAACAGATATAAAATCTATTGTTCTAACTCATGAAAAATAACTTGAAGTTTTTAATTTCAAATTACTCAATGATTTTGGGGACATGGGAGCCAATGAATTTTAAACTAAACCTTACACAAAAGAGAAATAATTTCGTAAATGTTGTTTAATTCACCCCAAAAGGTAATGGACATTCTGTTCACTCCTTGTAATGAGTAGTGTGGGACCCAGCCTGGCAACATCAAGTGAGAGACGGGAAAAAAGAGAGAGCAGGACAAAGCTACATGCGCCAAGAATGAAAGGGAAAAAAAATCAGTGCAAAATAAGTACGTATTATCATGCTTTTCATAAAAGTCATAATACATGTTATTTTAAGTCTGGTCTGTTGAAATGTACCCTCTCACCTGTTTCATCTACCCCCTCTTTCAAAGATTCATGCAGCTACTGGCATTTCCTGTGTAATATCACTTAGAAAGTGAAAATATAAGTGGAATTTTCAATAAAAATGTTGTTTGATATGAAGTTCAGTTATTTCCACATTAGACCATGCTTTTAGCCTCAAGAACAGAACCACTGCCCTACTACTGAAAATTTGAATTGGGGGTTGAAATTTGTAGTATATACTAGTCTTCCATTCATGGCAACGTGTGATTCACATCTTTGCCTCTTCTCTTTACTTTTCCCCTTCTCTTCTGTACCTTAATTGAATGCCCATACTTTCACAGATGGTGACTAGTGTAGGTAATTTGGGAAAGAAGGATGGCAGGAACATATATCATCATAATGTTCACAGGACGTGTTGATGAAGTAACCCTCTATTCAGGAACATTGTAGCTTTTATTGAATTTTACACGTGAGATGGAATGGGAAACTGCACTGGTTATTAAAAAAAATAATTCGTTATTGCATTTTGTGAGGAGTTCAGACATCTTGCTTATGTTAGGAGTTTCAACACAGCTCAAGTTCATCCTTTCAATAAACAGAAGAACACAACAGAATCTTTAGATGTGCAGCAGATGGAGTGGAACTCAAGTCTTGTCAAGATTGTGACACCCAAGTGCAGGTATGAACTCCTGGGAGTGTCTTAGCTAAGAATCCGTGGGGCTGTTAAAGTTTAGCGACCTTCCTGGTAGGCAGTGATTGATCTGTGGTATCAGGGATGCATTTTACATGCCTAAGTCCTCCTTTGTTGCTATGTGTAAATGCCTATTGAGTTGTAATAGAAATTTTATGTCAAAGTAAATAAATGGATTAAAAATTGTTTTCAGTGTACCTAAAATTTGGTGGGTTTTTCACACAGGTTTGTAATTACTTTGTGCTCTGATTGCTTTGGTGGTTCACTTGCTCAGAGTTGATGAAAACCTTATCTTTTGTTTTCATCTGTTTTGATCTAGGTTTTTGTTTGAGCACTAGACTTGACCAAAACAACTCATGTGTTTTATTTCATTTGATCTTGTCTTCTGATACAAGTATTTTGCACAGCAGTGGTTCTGTAAGAGTCAGAAGTGAGTTTGTGGTTTGTACAGTCAGGCTGAGAAACAGAATAATCTTCTGGATGACTCAGAATTCAGGTGCAAATCAATTAGCTGCTCCTATTGTACCCATTTTATGGGGCTCCATCAGAGGCCTTTGGTTCCTTACAAATTGCAGTACTACATACCAGGGGTCACAAAGAAGCTTATTTTTCAAAAGGCAAGAATTATTCTGGATATATAGCTTGTGATTGAGCAAGATTTATTTGGAGGTGGAAGAAATGTCAGCAGAAGTTTATTTCTATTTTAGAATAGGACTGACGATTAGTAAATGGCCATTTACAGTGCTGCACTAGGGAGCCTTTCTGTTTCACAAATGTCTGATATAAGACTCATAGCATAAGGTTGTGCAGATGGGAGAAGCTGGGGGAATGGCAGTGCTCCCACAGGAAGCCTTTGGCAGAGCCAAATAATGAGACCTGATTCATGGCCTGTGCTATGGCTGCTTGATTACATTTTCCTTTTCTTCTTTCCTTTGCTAGTGAATCATGATAGTGGGTGACCCCAATTCATACTGCAGATGGTAACATTTAAATCTCATGGAAGTCTTGATCTAGTGAACCTTTCTTTTCAACCTCATAATATCTTTTTATGGAGTTTGAACTGAAAAATAAGGAACTTCCGTGTGGAGTATCAGGATAGACTAGTTTTACGCTTTGAGCTTGGCTAAAAGTTAAATCTGGCTTTAGAAGTTGGGAGTGGGTTGTTTTTTAAAAAAAGTTTTGTTTGTTTGTTTGTTTGTTCCCCCCCCCCCCCCCCCCCATAATCATTCTTCCTGCCTTTGTTTTCTTTCTCAGTTTTTCATATGGAAACCAGAATTATGGACATCTTGTCCTCTGCCCATATAATGTTTTAACACTGAATTGCCCAATTCACCTTAAAATCATTATCATTCACTTAACAATCACCTTTAAGGATTTGTCTCTTTTTTTCTCAGCTATTGGCGTAGCAACAGTGAACTCTATTTTAAATTTCAGTCTGATAGATTCAGCACTACTAATGACAATTACTCTGATTTACAATTACTAGGTAAGAAATAGTTTTTTCATAACCTGTGAGTACCAGGATGGCATCGGAGTTGATTCAGATTGGATCTAAACAAGAAACAATGCTCACTACCAAGATGGAAGTACACAGGCACGAACTCACACTATGAATACTTCTTATGAGCAGTATAGGCTCATAGGAACTCACACTATGGAATACTCATACTGTGAATACTTCACACTATGAATACTTCAATTCTTGAATACTTGAATTCTTGCTGTCAAAATCCTGTGGGTTTCTTTGGTAAAAGGGCGGCTGTCTATTTACTTTATAAAACCTATGAACTTATTGCAAAGAGAAAAAAAATGGTCAGTGTGGAACATTTCTCAACAATTTAGCTGGAGAGAGTTTTTTTCCTTCACAAAATGTTTTTTTTATGGAAAACTGTAGCCTGATTACAACATAACCACAGCATGGAGTTAGTGTACAGGAATGCTAATTATCAGCACCATTCAAACAAGGTGTTGTTTCATCCTTATGGTCTTTCTGCGACCTGAGGGTAAGTTCTTGCTTACTGGGTGTCTGAAAAGCAAAATGAGCATATTGGCTGCACCACAGCTGCGGTGCAAAGGAGAGTTTAAAAGGAATGGGGCCACTCTGAAATTACTGTTAATCAGGAATTGCCCTGAGATAAAGTGACCATCCATTTGCTTTCTCATTTTCTTTTCTAAATTTATAACCTTATGGAGAGAACAGTGGACATCAGGATGTTGACTTTCACTGTGCCAAAATTCTACTTCTGATTGTAGAAGATGCGAAGTATTCTGGGGAAAGAGAATTTCCAAGGAAACTTGTGGGCTGGGGACGCAGTTTGTTTGGAAGAGCACTTTTTGGTGGGTGGTGGAAAGAGAGAAGGAATCATCTCTCCTCTTTGCCCTTGCAGCCAAGAATTTTAATCATGACAGGCATGACTCAGATTAGACACCAGACAAAATTCTCCAAAGGCCAAGAGACCATGACAGGGGAATAGGTTGCATGGGGGTGTTGTGGAATCCTGTCTGGAGGATTTTTGAGCTGTTAGACAAGCCTCTGTCAGGAATGACAGTAAGCATAGCCGATGCTGCCTTGGGGCAGAGGAATGGGCTAGCTGACCTCTCAAGGTCCTTTCCAGCCCACATGGTTGTGATTGAGAGAAAGGTCCAATTACTTATGATGAGAGTGACAGAGTGAGTTGACAGCAGAGGAAATGCATGATGAATGGTACATTATCTTGTTCCCTTACTGCCTTCTCTGCTCCCAGGCATTTTGGTACAGTATGATTATACATTTGATTCTAGTGCTTTATTCAGCCACCATAGTTTTCTTTGGTTTACATAATTAGAAACAAAAAGTCACCGTCTTTATTTTTTCTGTAAGTTTGGGGGTGATGTTTTACTTTCCATGCTAAACATCTTCCACTGCAGCTGATATATCATTTACTTTTAAACTCTGTTCCTTGAGGCTATTAGCTGGGGCAACAGAAATGTACAAATTCGTTGCAGCTGATTAATGGCACTGAAAACTTTAATTGTTTTTTTAATCCAAACAAGTACCAGTAAAATTAATCTGAAGACATTCAGTTTACTTCTCTGATGTTATTAATAAACAAGGAAAAGACATCCAAAAAACGGGCTTTGCTCTGTAACTGTCCTTAAAACCTCCCTGAAGCACAGTGTGCTTGAGAAAGAAAAATCTCTTTCTTAAAAGAAGTATTTTTCCAGCATTTGCAAGATGTCATAAAGTGTTTTATGAAGAGAGAAAAATGGAACACCTGTGCCATTCATATTTATTTTCCCAACATAACTTACCAGAAAATAAAAGAGAAGGGGAAGGTTTTATTTTGCAATTTTTGTGCAGCTGTTTGTATGACTGTCAAGGGCTTCCAAAAAGGAAACTAAAAGAAACAATCAAATAACTTCTAAGATTTAAACAAAATGGAGAAAAATAATTTAGAAAGGAGAAGCCAACACTTGTTTTCTAACTTTCTCGCATGATTTATCAGAGGGACTGCACAGGCCAGCTTAACTGACTGTAGTGCTTTCTGATGGAGTGTGGAGAGCAATTCTGAGGAAGGTCTCAAAAGAGATGACTGGGTGACCTTGGACCTGCAGATTAATTTCTAATGTTCCCACATGAAAGAATTGTCAGTTTAGTCTTCCCCATGCTCCCCAAGCCCTCACACCTGTGATAACTCAATTACAGGGTTGTGGTGAGACAGTGCCCTCCTTGAAGATTCCTCAAGCCTTTTGATGTTAACTGAAAGGATTCACTGAATTATTCAGCAATGAGATCATCAAGGCAGAACTCATGTTGTGTTTGGCAGTTATATGTACTATCCATGGGAAAGTCCTGCTTTCACAGTGACCTAATTCCAACCTGATGGCTCTTATGTCCACCTTCAAGCTGTCTTGCTGAGGCCTCAGAGAAGTGAAGCTCTTACTACTTAGCTCCATGGCAAACCATGGCCTTCAATCTGGAGCTGACTCATCCCATCTCATGGAAAAGGAGTTTCTGACTTCTCCCTGGGCACAGGCAGGTGAGAAGCTGGCTGCTGTGAATCCCACCCACAAGTCAGACCTGGCTGGAAAGGAAACAGCCTCCAGCATCAGCCCCTTGTTTGGTGGCTGGACAGTGGGACCATGAACACCCACTGGAATAGCTTTAGTTGACAAAGGACAGAAGTTGGAGCTGTGTGGCTCCAGGCCTGATTGTCTCTTACACATCTGTAACTTTACACCTATTTTCTTTCAAGGTAAGGGCAAAGGCAGCATTTACATGGGGTAGGAAATGGCTATTAGAAGTATTTCTGAACATTACTTAAATAATCTTGGCAACTGTTCAGGAGCTTATTTTGCATCCAATAACACAATAATATTCCTGAAGTACAAAATAGGTAATATCTTATATAAAAATTGAAGAATAAATAACCATGCCTTGAGAAAGACAACAGCACCTCCTCAGAGGCACACCAAAAAGGACGAGGAGAGGTGGACAGTGTAGAATCCAGACCTACAAAACCAGAGGTGGTAAGAAATTGGAGTAAAAGAAACTTGCTTAGCCCAAGCTAGTGTAAAGTTTTAGGAACAGAGAAAGAATGAGATGACAAGACTAGTAACTGAGAAGCCAAAGTGGGAGTGAGAGACTGTTTCTGCTGTGACTGAAGAAAAGAGTTGTGGTGACATCAGTGACTAAAAAAATGCAATGGGCAGGAGGGGAGAAAGTGAGGTAACAGGACCTATTTTAAATTACTCAGAAACAGCAGAAATTAGTGGAAATGTGGAGACCAGATGCAGCTGTACTGCAACAAAACACTCATCAAAACGATTTTTTGGTGCATTACGGCACCATCCAGTACTCTAGCTGGCAGCAACATCATGGATTCAGGCCTCTCCCCCAGGTAAGTATCTGCCTGAACTGGCCTGGTTATCTGTATTTTATTAGAAAATACTATGTTTCTGAGGCTGACATCCTGAGGGCAAGACTATATATATTGAATATCATATAGCCCTTCTCCAGGGCATAAGGGAGGCATAAAGTGGAAAGTAAAACTGAGACTCAGCATTCTGTTTTGTTGATTTCAGTGAAGAACTTCTGTTAAAAGTGAGATTTCTGAGAAACTTCAGGGGCCTTTTTTGTTTTTAGGACAGATGGCGGGCTACACAATCCAGAAGGCATGCAAGAAGCATATGCAAGAAGCACAATTGCTGCCTGCATCAGCTGCTCCAGGTGCAGGGATGCACAAAAAGGAGGCAGCAGCATCCATGGGTGCCAAGTTTCCTGTAGCTAGAGGCAGAAGAGGGATGGAGAAGACAGAAATAACTGTTTTCTGTTCCCATGTTGTAAGAGGGTTGCAGCACCGTAGGAGAGGTGGCCCTTGCACTTTCAGGCACAGGTCTGGTACCGTGATTATTGCTCTCCAAGCAAAGAGCAAAAACAGGCACCCAGCTCCACTGCTGGCTGCTGAGGGCTTCAGGCAAAGCCACATGGTAGCCCCAGCTGTGCCAGCCAGTTTGCCCTTTGTTTTCATGAGGTCTTCACACAGGTAAAGAATCACATCAGACTACATCTTCTACAGATCTGCTGGTGCTTTGTATTTCTGCATGGCACTTGTATGTTAAGGCAAAAAAGCTTAAAGAGAATACACAGTTTTTCTTCTATAAAAGCTTAAATAATATGTCCCAGATGTTTCTGAGTGATTAAGACATTTTCTGCTGCATTGTAAGGACAGGAATAGTGCAAAGCATTTTACAGTACAAGGCAAAACCAAGGTCCCAGCCTTGTAGCTAGGGTTCCATCACTCACGTGGCTCTGCGAGCTCACAAGACTCCAGACCAGACTCTGGGCAGGGAGTGGATACCTGCCTCAGGACAAAATTTGGCTTCAGTTCTCTGCCTTACGAAGACTGAAATGAGGGCCAAGATGAAGATGATGTAAAGGAAAGTGAACCCACAAGCTGTGTTAACTGAAGCCCTGGGACTTATAGAAAAGAAGTGTCTGATAGGACCAATGGGAAGAATAAATAATGTAATCACAGTGAGGCTGGGATCTACAAACCACACCCAGCTGCCAGAGCAGTATTAGCCATTCATTCAGTCTTTTGCATCAAAGGGTAATTTCCATTTGTGTTTTCTGAACCCAAACCTCACTAAGGTTGGTGATCAGCAGAGTCTTGAGGGGAATGTGGGCCACAGGTGGGAAGAACTTAGTTCCTGAACAAGGCCAGCAGCACCAAGGGCGTCTGACCCCAGTCCTCAGTCTTACTTGTCTTAAAATTCAATTTAATTTGTCCAAGAGCATCTTGAAAAGAAACCCAGCAAGAGGTTTTAACACTGTTGTTATACAGCCTTCAAGCTGTTTAGTTTTCAGAAATTATTGTGTGAGGAAGGGGAAGATTATGTACTGGCAGTCAGCCCTCACCCTGACACAAATATGTTGTTATCAGTGCTTTTAAGCAGGCTAATTGATCACTTGTTAACAGTGGCTCTAACCATCAAGGTCTGGGAGAGGCAAACTTTTAAAAATGCTGGCTGCTGTTTGATATTTTAAATTTTGGTAGATGAAGCAAATTTGCCCATGACGGGGTTTAACATGGTATTGTTTTGAAAAGAGCTGCAGGATTATTGGTGACCTCCGGAGGTCAGACCATGGTCATTTTTTCATGTAGTCTGACAGGGACAGACCTCATTAACACACAGTCCAGGCAGCTTGTACCACGATGTTAAATTAATGATGATGTGGAGGCAAGAGTGCTATCTGCAAAAAGGCATGCTATAATTTTCTCAGATTTGTAGTTTCCTTTACTATCTCCTTCACGATTTTCTTTAGCCTGCACACATGTGGCAGAATCTTCAGAGGATATTTTAAAGTTGAGTTTGCACTCTTGTGCTGTCTCTTTGTCAAGTTTAAGGAAGACTGAAAATTTCAATTAGTGGTGGTTTTGCTCTCCTTCCCTCACCACTTCTAATTATCTGAATTGTCAAGTTTGTGATCCCTCAGTCTGACATAAGTGATGCTTGGAGGGGAGAGTCTTAGCAACTTGCTTACATTCAACTCTCCAGGCATAATCAAATGTTAGGTTTGCTGTATCTTTTACATGTTTTGTTTGACACAAAACAGTGGTCATTCAAGTTGAAAACAGTGGCTTCAAGACAAACAGAAAATAAAAGCTGTAAACTGACCTAAATTCTTCTTGACTCCTGGGTCATCCCACCAGCCTCCAGGTGCCATGGGTTGTTTGCATTAGACTTAAAAAATGAAGATGAGAGCTTGCAGAGCTCTATCTTTGCATCTGCAACAGTGTTTGACCCAGTCTGAAGCCTCTCTTCCCTGGTGAGAGAGAGTGCTTAATAATGCTAGTGGCTGCCTTACACTGCTGTGTCTGCATGACAAAATGTCTGAAAACCACTAAAACTTTGACAGGATTATATTCAGATGAATCTTATGATAGGAGAGGCCAAGTAGTTGTTTTCCTGCAGTCACCACTGTCAGCTGCATACAGAGTTTGATTTTTATGCTTGAAGAGGGAAGCTGAGAGGCATGGGCCAGGGATGAATATGCAGAAGTCTGCCCTGTGGTTTCGGGAGCTAATGAGAAGTGCCCAGTTTGGGATCAGCGGCTCTCCTTCTCAATTGCTGCTGGCTACACAGGTGTAGCCACAGGTGTGATACAACAGAAATGTCTCACCCCTATCAGAGCCTCATGGAGCCTAAATCAAGGAAGAAGGTAATTCACACAGTTGCAGAGAGGGTAAAGGACTCACCTTTGCAGAGGAAGTAGGAGTAGGAAGAGAAGGCAAAGGCAAATCAGTTAGAGAGGTAAAGGGAGAGAAGGGAGGGTGTGACTGGGGTTGGGGACTGAGATATTGCAAGGAGGGAGGTGGAGGCAATGACAAGAGGTGAGATGGAGAAAGAACAGATTAAAGAAGAGATCAAGCTTAGATGGACCAGAAGCAGGAAAGTCAGCATCTGTGGGGCCTTGTTCTCTGTTGCAAGATTATTCACCTAAGGAAAAGTACCCCTGCAGCTCCCTGTTCTTCACAGCAAGGGACAGCACAAAGAGCCTGGCTACTCCCCTGCTGATGACTCACTTAAAGGTCACAGTGATTCCAACTCCAAATGTAATAGGAGAGGTTATCTGGACCATCCCTCTCATGTTCTGGCTGGAATGGAAAACATTCATTGGTATGTCTGTTTTCTCAGATAATGTTTTAAAAGCTCTGTTAAATGCACACCAAATATCCATTAGTGGAATGCTGTATTTGCTGAGCTGTGCTCTTTCAAGAGTCAGTTACTACCAGTCTGCAGCCTGAGCGGAGACCTTTGTGAGTCATTCTGATGCAGTGTGTACCTACAAGATCATAGGGGTGCTGGTTGATTATTTCTTTGGCTTTTATATATTGTTAAAAATGTCTTGATTGCAAATCCAGGGCCATGGCCAGAAACTCAAGCCATCTCCCAAAACACAAATGCTTTAAAGTTTGCTCCATTTACATGGTACAAAAGGGTACAAAAAATATATTAATAAACAGAATAAAGAAGTGCACTTCCATCTGCCAGGCTGTTTGTGTGTATCGTGTCTCTTATATCAGGGCATAAACAACCCCGCATGGAAATACGGGTCTGGTATTCACATGCCCTCTGAACAGAGGAATGAGAAAAGAATGATCAAAACAATTCTTATCTCATTTGCTGCTCCTGTTGTTGTGCCCATGTGGAATGTGTTCTGGAAATTGCATACCCAAGGTGATTGTTTGATTGGATTCTGGTTATGGTTGTTTGGATTCATTGACCAATTGGATCCACGTGTGTGTGTTAGAGCTCTGCAAGACTGTGTATGCTTGTAGCACTCTTTCTGAACAAGGACTGGTAACAACAGCTGCTAGCAAGCTCCGACACCTTTGTCAAGGGTGGGTATTTATGTTGCAACCTCTAAGACGAAAAATGTTATAGCAATGTATGAGAAAAAAAGTTGCAATTACTCTGTCAAACTTGTGCACACACAACAGACTATGTGATTGAAACTGCAGGGTATTTCAAGATGTAATAACTGTCTTTGGTTCTGGAAGACTGGTTGCAAATTATCTTTTTAGTTCACCATCTTAAACACAGATATGAAATGGACCAAAACCAGAGAGGTGCAGACAAAAAATTGGTGACCAGGAGACACCCCACTCACTAAGGTGCCATTAAGAAATAAAGATGGTAACTACAATACTTGCTTTGGTGAATATATGCTCTTTACAGTACATTGATTTCTGTGTCTCACTGGACCTCATGACAAACACTGGATATCTGAAGTCTCTTGGGAAGCTCATAAATCATTGAGTGCTGTATTGTACTTGTGAGTCAGCTCTTACCATTGTCCGCCCAGGCCCATCATTATACCTTTGGAAAGACAGATTCTTGATTCCAAAGTCATGTACTTAACCTTTTGTTTAGCATATCCAAACACTTCAGCATCACAGTGCTTTCACATTTTGGGAAGGGTTATTTATAGCATTCCAAACTGGGCAAATCTTTCTCTGACAGTTAATATTTGTTTTCTTTAAGGAAACATGCTCACAACCAGCTGAATTATGAACAGCAAAGAACTTCTCTACATGTGGATAAAAGTCATGCTCAGATCTACTAGTGCAAGCTTTTTTCCTCTGGACAATCAGCTCAGTCTAACTATACACATTGTGAAAATACCCCAGATATCAGAGTGACTAGCAATAGACTGAAAATGAGGGTGAGGACTGGGGCTCAAGTGAGGAGATTCTGTTCTGCATCCTGGCAGCAACTTGCTATGGGGCAATAAACAAGTCACTTCACCCCAGCACAACCCTTCTCAATCCACCTCCCTCTTGCTTGGACTTTCCTGGGGTCTGTCTCCTGTTTAACACAAATGGCCCCTGTACCTCTTGTGGGAATAAAGCTGACACCATTCATCCTTCTAAAACCAGTTTTTAGGCAAAGGGGAGGATGTGATTGGAGGCACAGGCAGGTGGTTGTGCTGCAAGCTCCTTCCACTTCCTTGTTTGGTGACTGCAGACACTCACAGAGTCCTAGAATCACTGAAGTTGGAAAAGGCCTTTAAGATAATTGAATCCAATGATAAATTTAAGATGGCTAAGTCCACCACTAAACCTAAGCACTACATCTACACAAATACCTCCAGTCCTCATCCACTCAAGGTCTCAGTGTGACAGAAGAAAGAATATGTTCTATTCTCATTTGTATGTCCTTAATTTTATGGAGAAGAAATTTTGATTCCTACCCTACTTGAAGGCATCACAAGGGGGATATTTGCAACTAACTTCACACAGGCCTCCTTCAAACTAACCTCAAATCATGGAATTCCTTGCAGAGAACAGTCTTCTGTTGCACTGAGGACAAATATGCAGCCCTGCTTTGAGAGGAGGGAGGAAAGTTCTGCTGTCCTTGCTACAGTCTGCTACTCAGGGATGACCTTAATAGGGATGTTACAGGGATTAAAACATGAAAGGATAGCTCTAACTGAGACACTGATAGAAGCAGACAGCAGTCTGAAGGCGTGACAGAGGCAGAAGGTTAGTCAACGGAGCAGAGATTTAGGAGAATTCCCATTAGGGGTAGGAGGATGTTACAATTTAAAATGAGGTGATGCAGCCATCAGCTGAAACTTATTCTGGTATAGTGATCAGGACAGCGTTATCAGTAGATCTGCCATGGTTCAGGGTCAGGAATTGCTGAGACAGTGAGGATGAAATGTAATGTCTTGAGCAAAAATGGACATAGGAGAAATCATCTGTATGATGATATCTCTTCTCATACAAAAATATCTTCTAATCTTAGAGGGTTTGATGGTCAAAGTCATTGGCTTACTAGTGAAAATTTGGTAAAAAATATTGGAAAACACTAATGGATCAAGGGAGAATTAGACTGGATGAAGAAAAATGTCCATAAAGAAGAATGAGGACAGAAAGTATTTAAAATTAATTCCAGCAGAGCATCTCATGTGATACTGGAGGTTGAATGTGCTTCATTCATGTGAGAGACTCAGGTGGATCTTTCATGACTGAGTTGTCCAATTTGGTTCCACTTTCTGGTGTTTCTTAAGATATCTTTAAACTCTGAATTTATGGAATTTATGGCAATATAAGTGAGCCTGGCAGTTAGTGTGTGGAACACTTCTAACACTCCCTCAAACAGGACTTCATCCTTGGTGCAGCTTTTCTGTCTGGGAGGCTGCTTTAGAGGTGGGATGGCTGCAGAAGAGACATGTGGAATTTCTTAAGTTTTACAGTAGAGGTCGGATTACAGCTTTTCAGTACATTTTTAAAAACCTTCCATTTGAGTAAAAGATCTTTGCTTTTAGAATAACTAAATTGAGAAATAGGGACTGAAAACAACTTTTGGTTTCCTCTGGTGAAGTGACAAGTGCAGAATTTTAATGAGGGCACTTGGGGGGCACACAAGCTTGTTTTAGCTTCAGATGAGTTTATGACAGCAACTGCTCCAGTGAAAAACAATTAGGCAGTTGAGCAAAATTTTCCTTATGACAAAGCGTGTGAAAAGCACTGAAACCTTAATAGGATTATACTCAGATGAATATTATGATAGGGACCTCTCATATATGAGACCTCAGTAAAGATTATTCTGTCTTCCTAATTTTTGATGTTTTAAGCAGATTTACACTGCTGTCATCCGTCTGAGTGTGGCTGTGTGCCTCCTCCAGCAGAACAGCTTACACACAGCAGCCTGTCCTCTAATCCTGCAAGGTTCTCAGAGGCGTGCTGAGAGAGAAAATGACTTGTGACTACTTTTGCTCACAACTACCAGTGGAAACTACAGTACCAACCCAACTACAGTTGAGCCTACAAAGCTGCAAAACGAGCACCCTGTCTCTTCCCAGGACGGTGCCTGAACTCAGCGATGTTTGTGGTATTCACAGAAGCTGTGAGAGAAGCAGAGAAAAGAATGATCGAAACAATTTTTATCTCATTTGCTGTTCCTGTTGTGCTCGTGTGGAATGTGTTCTGGAGATTGTTCACTTAAGGTGATCACTTGATTGGATTCTGGTGGAATTGTTTATGTTAATTAGCCTATCAGGTCCAAGCTGTGTCGGGACTGTCAGCACGAGTTTTCTTTAGTACCTTTTAGTATTCTTTGTAGCAAGTATAATATAGTATAATAAAGTAATTAATTAGCCTTCTGATAAGGACTCTATCATGGAGTTCTGCACATCATTCTTCCCAAACACTGGGAGCACCTTGCAAATCCAATCAGTGGTGACCCCCGACGTTGGCTGTACCCTAGGCTGAAGAACCAAGACCCTGATTATTTGGGTGGAGTTCGCAGCCAAGGCTGAACATGAGAGGATCTGCTGAATCCTCTCAGAAGGCACGTCCAGAGACACTCTGTGCAGTGGCGGGATGGCAGACGCCGCTGGGACCCTTGCTAGGATCCTGCAGAGCTCCGAGCAGCTTGCTTGCAACCGGACACTGCTGCCTGCTTTCCCCAGAAAGGTACAGCTGACCTTTCCCACGTCTCCCTAGAGAGGAGGCCGTATATTTTCCAGCCATGTTTTGGCCCTGTAGCCTTAGAGGCCGGAGTGGGGAAAGCTCTTCTGACAGTAGCACTGCCCCGACTTGAGGTGGCCTTGACTTTGGGAAGAGATGTCTGTAGATTTGAGCACTCAATTTTCTTGGGGAGAACGACTCACTTTGGAACTGTGGAGGCTTCTGCTTTGTGACCACAGGGTTTTTGCGTCCACTGAAGCACTCCATGACTTTTTCGAATGGGCAAGAGATCGTGGCTTCCCATAGGCATGAGTTCTACCCAGGATCCACGGGCCTGGGACGCCCTGGGTGTTAATCTTTTGGGGGAGTTCTACCAGACTGGGAAAGTCCATCGGCAAGTACCGACCTGGGTGGTGCTTTTCAGATTTGTGAGGGGGAAGGACGTCCCTTTGAAAAGTGTTTTCTACTCGGTTGGCACCTCCGGCTTGGAGGCATCTCCCCCCGCGCAGGTGGCCATCAACCCCCCCCCCCCAGCCAGCAGGATTAAAATCCGTTCAGAGACAGAAACTGCTGGCTCCCATCGCCCCTGCACGGCACGGGTGGTTTTGCCCACGGCTCAGAAGCAGCCTTTTGCTGTTCCTCTGGAGCATGCGCAGAAGGGGCCATCTCCACGCCCTCTTCCTTCCCCCCGTGAAGCGTGTGAGCCAGCACAGGAGGGACCACCGCCTCCTCCTCCGTCCTCCCCGGGACTGGGAGAAGCCCCCCGCCGCTCCGGCGGACCCGCCTCTTGTGCCGCCCGTCATTACCGCGGTGGCGGTCAGCAGCCCCGCACTGAAGAGCGCATCCAGTGCCACGCAGCCGGGACTTGAGTTCATGACATCGGTGCCCGCAGCGCCGGCGGGGCATGCCGCTCCCCCCGCCCCCGGCGGCGGTCGCGTCGCCTTCAGAGGGTCCGTCCTCTGTATCAGTGTCTGCGTCGGAGCCCTTGACCAACCCAGGACCACCTCTGAGTTCGTCAGACTGTCCCGAGCCGTGCTCTCCTGAGGCGGCGGCTGGGACGCCGACAGGAGATGTCAGCCTGTCCCCTCAGCGGAGGAGGCGCGGCTCAATTGCTCACAGCCGGTGCCTCCAGGCTGAGAATTCTGAAACTCTGTGGTTCTCTGGGGAACAGCATTTTTCTCGGGCGGACACTTGCTTGGCTGGGGCGTCCCCTCTCTCGGTGGGGTGCCCGCTGGGGCTTGGGGCGCTTTGTCCCCCCCGCTCCCGTCTGCGGGGTGGGAGAGGTGGTTTCCGAGAGCGCTGCCGCTGCTCTCATGCCTGGGGAAAAGGGGTGGCGCCGTGAATGAGAGAGCTGGGCAACAATCGCTTGTATGGTGGGGGAGGGAGGCAAATGAGGGGGTGAGGATCACCCGCTTGTCTTGGGCAGGCATGGGTGGTGTCATGAACCCCAAATTCAGGGTGAAAATTCATATTCCCAGGAAAACATCTCCTCCCGTTCTGGCAGGGGAGGGGCGAGATGCTGGAGGAGTTGCTGGGATGTTGGCAGCATGGTGGGGTGGGCTGTCAGACAAAGGAGCCTGCCCCGCGAGCCGGGTCTGGCCCTCCTAGCCCGTCCATTGGGGCCTGGGCCCCCATCCCGCAGGCCGGACCTGGACGCTTTGGCTCGCCCACCGGGGCCAGGGCCTCCGCCCCACTTGCTGCCCCAGGGTCCCACTGTTGCTTCTGGCCTTTTTTCTAATAGTCATTAGTGACTTTAGCAAGTTCTGTTTCAGGATTTGGCAGTTCTCTGTTTCAGGACCAAGAAGGACCTTCAGGGATATCAAAGATCAACATCTCCAGCCAATGGACCTTGTACTGAAACTCAGCTGTTTGGTCTTCAAACAATGAGCATTCTGTGCATTGTTGTTTGGGTTTCTTACATTGTAAACCTTGTTTTAGTGATCTGATAGTAGTAGATGTTCCACAGGTAAAGAATCTCCTTGATCATTCCATGTCAGCACTTGATTGAGGTTTTTATTGGCAATGGATAAACCTCTCAAGATGCATTTCTTCTCCCTTCTGCAAGGGCCCAGCAGAATTGCAAACATAACTAATTTTCTTTCTATTATAATAAACAGGGAGATGTGGTATTCACATGCCCTCTGAACAGAGAGAAGCAGAGAAAAGAATGATCGAAACAATTTTTATCTCATTTGCTGCTCCTTTTGTTGTGCTCGTGTGGAATGTGTTCTGGAGATTGTTCACCCAAGGTGATCACTTGATTGGATTCTGGTGGAATTGTTTATTGACCAAGCTGTGGCGGGACTGTCAGCAGACAGTCACAAGTTTTCTTTAGTATCTTTTAGTATTCTTTAGGATTATTTGTAGCAAGTATAGTATAGTATAATAAAGACATTAATTAGCCTTCCGATATCATGGAGTTCTGCACATCATTCTTCCCAGATGTTGGGAGCACCTTGCAAATCCGATAGATGTTTGTGGAGGGCAAATAGAGACCAGTTGAGTTACTGCAGACTTCTTTTGACTGTCAGTGAGATCAGCATCTCGCATTTGACTGATAATCTGTTGTGCTTTGCCTTACTTGTAATTTTCAGTTGTCTGTACCAACAACTGATGAGAGCACTCAAAGAGCCTGCTTGGCAAGCTGATAGTGTATCCCAGCAGAGATCCTGGGATAGATAAGCAGTTCCAGTAAAATGTATCCGCCAGGCCGGGGGGTTGCCCATTAGTTTCCTCAAGTGCCACATAAGATTTCAGGGGGAATTCTAGGTTTTGTTCTTGTGGCTGATTTAGCCAGTAAATTGCAATTTGAGGGTCTTGCAGAGATGGAAAGGAGAAGTCTGCCACTAACACAAAGCAGTCAGACAGACCTGTGACTTCCCTGTGCATTTCCCAGGTAAGACTGAAGGAGCCAGTCTATGTCTCACTCAAAGCTGGTAGAGCTACCACCTCACTCACTGGGAAGAAACAGTCCTAAATCAGTATTTTTTATGTAAAAAATCCTCACCCCACCTAATTGTGAGAAATTGCTACTCACTTTTCATGGTTTAGGAAGGTTTATTAAACCTTATCAAAATACAACAAAAGACTGAATAAAGATAAAAGGTTACAATGCTGGGAACAAAAGATTTTCCCTGCCATGTGCTCAGCTGCCTCACAATGGAGGTTTTCCCCTTTTTAACCCTTTAACCCCTCCCAAAGTTCTGTCCATCAACCCCTTCTTTGCTGTCCAGAGGTGGAGATCTCTTCCTCAAATCCTGATTGGAGGTCAGATGTTGCCATAGTGACAAGGCAGCCCTCCCAGATGTCACAACCCTGGCTGTCTCTTGATAGCTGCGTGAGGGGTTAAAACATAACTATAAATCTATAAAACTTTTCTTGAAATATATTTATATATATATTATTTATCTATTAATTGTGAGAGTCAATCATCACATTACTCATCTATCACATAATTTAACTGTCAAAAGCTTTTACAATCCTGCTCAAGTGTGAACTGCACTATCCATTGGTAAGTCAAAGGAAACACCATGTATTTTAGAGATTCCATTGTCCTTCATTCCTGCATTTATTTGCTTTCCTCTGCAAAGCCCTGGAACAGATGGAAAGCTTGACTATCCATAGCTGACTTCTGAACTTGAAGGTAACTTTTTGAGTTGCATCTCATGTTGGAGGAAAAGCATGCAAAGAGGTGCGTAAAAGATTTCAAAGATTTTGTACAGTGGAGATTAGCAGCAAACCATTGATTATGTGCAAAGGAATAAATAACAGATGGATGGGCTTTTTATTTTACTATTTTTTCCAAGTTGAGCTATTGATCTGATATGAATAGCTTTTGCAGAACAATTGCAACCCACGTAACCAACTAGGATTTTACAGTCTTTGTACAAAGATATTTTAAAAGATTAACACAGCTCTGGTAGGATACGTTAGTATGGTGGGATAACAAGGCTCTTTGGAAGGTTTTGGAAGCTTCTTCCCAAGCGCCCATCAAATTACCTCCAAATTCTTATTATTTAGAGAGCAAATTAACTGCGCACTATAGATTGTAACAAAGCTGTGGTCCCTGACCTGAAGATTTTACAAGTCTGAGACTTTGATCTAGTACCTTCTTAAATCTGTGGGAGTCTTTGCCTTGATTTCAGTGTGGGTTGAGTCAGATCCTCGTATTTAATGAGAATTAGCAACAGTTCTTGCTACACTCCAGTACACCCAGTTAGCTCACAGCAAACCCATGAGGAGTTCCCTGCAATGGTCCTGATAAATGCAATGGGGATCTTCACTTGTGAGTGAGTGAGCTCTTACCAATGAGGCCAATGCAGCCCTGCTGGGTGAGAGGGCAGGTGGTGATGACCACAATGACTGTGGTGGTTTGCTCCTGGCGTTTTAGCACCAGGAGCAGCATGCATGGCTGAAAACCACACAAGGCTAAAATTCCTTCCCTGTGCTCTTTGCCTGAATGTGAGCTGTGCAGCCAGCTCCTGTGGAAAATCTCTGATGATGGGATTCCCTCCACATTCTGCCACAGCCGCCTTCCAGGTCAAAGCTGTGCATACACAGTCGTTGTCCCAATTTATTTAGCTACTTTGACTCACTTACCAGCTTAACAGGGTGAGGGGAATTTACATCCACTCTTCAGCTACCACAGCACCAGGCCTACCAGCATCCAGCGTGTCACAGATGCTTGTGTGTGCTTGTTTGGAAAGCTGCTTGTGTGTATTTTGCTTCAATGCAAATGCTTTAGGCCTCAGTGCAGCAAAGTAATCAAGAATATGCTTGACTTTAAGTCCATGAATGATCTCTGAATCTGAGCCTTTGTACTCAGAACAAAACCCTTTAAATAAAGGCTGCTTGAAAAAGCAGCCCAGCTGTTTTTGAACAGCCCTCCAATAACAAACCCAAGAGCATTTGCATGGGTAGAAACAAAAGTTGGATAAGGAGGTTGATTCACAGTCTGGCTTCTGGAGACATTTTATAAATAGTTGCAAGAAAAACACAGGAGTTTTTCATTATTATTAGTTGATAAAACATGTTGACAGAATCCTTTTCAGGACTGTAACTTGGGGGCAGCATGTCTTTTTGGACAGCAGACACATGGCAAGCAATTTATTTGCTGAAGAAAGCCAGATGCTCCGTGTCCTTGGCAGGTGATTTGTAAGATTTAGGAAAATCAAACTTCTTACTAGAGTGTGGTAAATAAGTAAAATAAATAAATAAGTCTCATTGCCCACAAGAAACTCTTCTGTCCTTTTTGGCAGGACAGCTGGTTTTCAGCTACTTCTCCCCACATTGTGACTGACAGGGAAGAGCAGGCCACCTGAGGGGAGAAGTGCTTCGTGTTTGTCAGCCACTGCCCTCTCAGCACTGTGCTGCTGCATGAACGAGTTCAGATGCCTCTGTGGACTTTCACAGCATGTCCTAGGCAAGATTTATGGTCACAGTGATGATTGGTTGAGAGGGTGAAAGGCACACATAAAAG
This sequence comes from Ammospiza caudacuta, assembly GCF_027887145.1. Taxonomy (NCBI): domain Eukaryota; kingdom Metazoa; phylum Chordata; class Aves; order Passeriformes; family Passerellidae; genus Ammospiza; species Ammospiza caudacuta. Next base: position 24,780,246 of record NC_080597.1, read on the forward strand.
CCAGTACAAGGGCCAGGAACAAATGTGTTGAGCATCCTCCATCAAGCAGTTGTCCAGCCTCCCTTTGAAGCTGTTATGCAGCAAGCAGACACCTCTGGCAAACCTAGGATGGACAATAACCCAGAGATCAAGGGCTGGAAAATGGGAAATACAGTATGTCTCCTACATGTAGGGCTCGATCCATAGCTGACACAGACTGGCATCATGCCATTGGGAGAAGATTCTTTGTATAGACTGAGACCAGCTGAACACCAGAATTTCCAATAAAATAAAGTAGTTCTGTTAATAAACAAAATATTAGCAGAGGAAAAAACAGACATGATAAAGTTTGTGTTGTTTATCCTTCACACAGCTGGTCTTTTCTTAATTCTTCTTCAGCAGATGTTTGTACTGGCACAGCTTAAAGATCAAAATATTGTACTGCTTTCAAGCTATATCAGGGAGAAGGCAGGAGTGCTGGAAAATATCCCCTGGGCCACTGGAGTTTATGAACCAAAGAGCTAGAGAGACCATGCAACAGATTTTTGAATGTCTGTCTGAAGCCTCTGAATTCTGTGTGCTCTTACCCCCACTGTCCCTCCACGAATAACATTACTCCTTCTTTCATCAGGCTTCCTTCTCAGTCAAAATACTGACACTACCTCAAATACTTGGATAATTCCTCTGTAGTGAAGATCATGGGGAGGATTCCCCCATTTGCCGTTCTCTCCTGTGTACACTTTATAGGTGACTGTATCCAAACACCTTCCAGTAACGCACTGCCATGGTGGCAGTATCGGTTACTCAGTGTTATTCTCTTTCCTTCACTCCCTTAAGAGACTTGTGGGTGCAATGAAAGTGTCAAAGGAAGTGAGAGGACTCAAAGTAAAAGGGAAACTGTCCCCTATCGTGGAGCTGCTCTTTCATACTACTCTTCTTTCCCTTTTGTGCTAGTACAGGCAGCAAGGAGAATTGAATTACCTTAGTGTCATCACATGAAGGTAAACCAGAAATATTTCTATAATTGTTTTTACTATTTGAATAACATGTAGAGGATCCTGAAATATTTTTGATTTAAACAAATAATTCCCTTTCCTGCCCAGACAGCTAAAGTCAGGATGGACAAAAGAGAGTGACATACGGACCATGCATTATATGGTGAGCAGCAGAGTTGCTCAATGCTGCCTAAATTTCCCTAAAGTACAGGAATTCAGCAGAAAAACGTAGGTGGCCATCCCAATGTGATTTGAGCCTCTTTCTGAGGAAGCTCTGACTGCCTCCACTCCATCAAATAAGAGATTTAATCTGACATTCCAATCCCTGTGTGTGGGTGGAGACCTCCCTGTACCTCTTCTGGTTTGGCAGGGTCAATGTGTGACCTCTCACAGCTCGAGGATGACAACAGATGAGTAAAGGCAATGAGTGCTACAAATGTGTGGGAGGGAGAGGCCGGTGGCTGGAGCCCTTGGAAAGACCTTCATTTTTCGAAAGTTCTATTTTTAATGACTGTAATATTCTATTAGTGTTCAGGGGAGATATAATTAGGACATTGTTTCTATTTTAAGATTGTTTTTGTCTGAGTATTGATTTGGACTGCAAACCAGTTCTTTGGCAAACTCCTGCTTTTCTGTATTATGAGGCAGCAGTCCTTGGCTGTACCTAATGAGATCAGAGTCAGCATTTACTGGACATGTTCACCCCACCAGCTCCAACTAGACACTTGGGGAGGCTGACACCATTTTGTCTGAGTCTTAAGTGTTTTCAGTTGCTGGAACATAAGGCTGGGGATTATGCAGCAACAGATAAAAGAATACAAATAGTCAGATGTTGGGATTTTGAAGTGTGTTTAATGCAACACTTAAAAAATGTGTATGCTATTTCATAGTTTTCTCTGATTTGTCCATGACTAATCTGGTGTGGGCAGTGTTTTCTTTAACTGTCTCCCAATAAAACCACTCTGCATAATCATGCACCAGACTATTTATTCCTGGGACTGGCTTGCATCACACATGAAAGAATGTAATAATGACACTTGGATGGAGTACTGTTATTTATGGAGGAAAAGGTCGTGTTCTGTGCCTGCACCAGCAGTGGGTGGCTGCAGCCTTGGTGTTGGAGTGCTGTGCTGCCAGCAGATAGGGAAGTGTGCCTCACAGCCAGTTGCTTTTGTCATTGGGGCAGAGCTGGGGCATCATGCTCCTCAGGTCAGACCTTGTTATTTAAATCACTCTGTGAACAAAACTCCTGCCTTTTCCTTCTGATAAATAGTGAAAAAGCCAGTGCAAGCTAACAGGAATGGGGAAGTGAGTGAGTGAGTGAGTGAGTGAGTGAGTGAGTGAGTGAGTGAGTGAGTGAGTGAGTGAGTGAGTGAGTGAGTGAGTTTATCATACTGCTGGTATATATTGGTATCCCCATGTCTTCTGTTAAGGGAGAAATTGGTGGCTGTTTTTTGTTGTTATTTCCTGGAAAGTGATCATTTTTAATCCCCAGTCCTTCTCCCTTTTCGTCCAGCTCCCATATTACTTGCCAGGTTTGCCTTTCAGACATTCTAGGAACACCCTTCTGGCTGCAGGAAACTGCAGGGCCACCAGCCGTGCTCTGCTCTGCCTTGTGCCCAGCTGGGAGCTCATCTCACCCCACCCTGCTCAGCTGGTTGCTCCCTGGCTCTACAAAGCAAAACAAGGATGTCATTCTGCTCCTCCTGCCTCTGTATCTCTTTATACCTGATGTTTTCTCACACTATCACCTTGATTCCGTTTCCTTTTGGCATGGGCCTCTAAACTGAACTTCAGCCTTTTCATTTGTCTATTCCACTCATGTACATTTATGACACAGGATATCTGATACGCTAGCCTTGTAGAGACACACCATCTCTTTCCTCCTGGTTATTTTTAATTGATTTTTTTTTTTTTAAGAAAATGAGCAAACACATCAAAGGAGATAATGTGCAGTTTAAGCTTTAGGAAAAGTTCAGGTAGCAAGAAGAGCAGAGAGCTCAGTCTTTAAAAAGCTTTAAAAAAAGAAAAACAGAAAATGTTTACCCTTCTAGAAGTGCTGTATGTCAGTTGTGCTGTGTTGTAGATAGAACAGCAGGTCTTCTGGAAAAAAAAATAGCAATGTGGAATTCTTTGTTTACAGGGCATTGCCAAGCCTGGATTAAATGTGGTAAATGGAGAAGGGTAGAGGATTTCTGTTTCATTCCCTATGCTCACTGTTGTCACTGCCAGTTGTGTTGGCACAGTGTTGCCACTGACAGCACGGAGTCTACTGGTCACAGTCTTTTCTTGTTTGCAACCCCCTTTTTTTGCATTTTGGAATTGACTGTTGTGACTCCATTGGCTGTTCAGTGGTAACAAAACAGCAAAAATTAATGCATATATGGTTGCTGGAGTAAGCATGGTAGGTACTGAATACTCAGGGAAAGAAATTTTTTTACAAAGTCACTGTTATAAGTGAAAATGAACTTCTGGGGAAGAATTGATCATCCCAGTTATCATCTGTGGGGATGAAAAAAACCATGCTTGGTCTTGAGCTCTGAACTGACTTACACATTTTTGTGTGTGTGTGGTCTAGACTCCTGTGCAATTCAGTCATAGCCTAGCCCTGATTTTCCCATTGTTTTACATTTAAGGCATGCTCAGAGCTTTCCAATCTTTTTGCCTTTCCTCAGCAATATTTGTAATTTACTACCTAAAAATAATAAAAATTTTAGAGTCAGTTTTCATCTCTCCTTCACTTCTAGGTGACCTGATGGAGTACAGTCTTGCCATCACCTTATAAATCAGCTGTTTGAGAGGGAGGAAAAGGGACTGTGCAGATAATTACTCTGAAAAACTTGAAATTATCTATCCTTGAAGCAGCTGGAAAGACTGCTAATGCAGTAGAATATTTTGTGTAAGACAAGCAGTGAAGGGTTGCACATATCTTTTCTCCTCTTCCCAAACATTTGCAGGTGCTTGTCAACACAGAAGTGACATCTTGGAGCTGTCGTGCATCCACATGGGGCCATTGGCCACTGAGAAGTCCTCTGAAGTGTGACAGCCCTTTGGAAATCTCAGGCAGGGAAGGGGGTGCCCCTTTGGTTCCTGTTGTTAGAGCTTTTCAAGGTAACAAACCCTATCTGGCCCCAGCCCCATGTGGGAGTGGTGGGGCAGTGTCTGGATCTGCCTGGCACTCCATCCTTGTGCCCAGCTCCATGTGCTGCCCCTCTGCTTCACTTTGAACTTTGATCTTACTTTCTCTTTATTTTCTCAGTGATTGAGTTAAGGGTGAGGATTTGAGCTAGTTGGTTTAAAGGTTTAAATTCAAGCCATATGAGACAGAAGTGATTTTCTTGGACAGGAAAAAAAATCTTGGAGAGTTTATAGGACTTACAATTGCTCTGTATTTTCATGGAGTATGAACACAATTTGTCTCTCTACTTCTCAATCTCAATGTCTTATTGGATTTTATTGGATTAGCTTGTTGTTCTTGGAATTTCCATGTACTGGCATGGTCTCAGCAAACCTTTTTTTCATATTTGGTTAGCCTGGAGATTGCAGTCTTTCTTTGACAATATGAAATTGCTTGTACAGATGATCCCTGCTCATCTCTTTCTCCTAATTGTGTTCAATACAATTACATGTCTCTCCATCCATGCTTCAGTCCTCCTTGGACCCAGGCTGACCTAAGCTAAAATCCTGGACAAGCACAACCATCCACGGGAAGATGCTATTAATACTCCTGTCATGTGCTTACTAGCAACAGTTCCATAAAGAACTGGACACTGGCAAGTGAAGAACCTGCTGAAATCAAGAATGGTGTGGTAGTAGGACTCTTTGGGATTTTTATGAAGAATTAAGAAGAAGCCTCTGAAGAACCTTTGTGCTTTCTAGGTGTCATGGTGAAGAAGCATCTGATCATCTTACTAGACAATTCTATGCTCTTATATTGCATACCTTGAGTGAGACACCAGTCCTGCATAGCTGCAGCACCATCCTCCACGATGCCTTGCACAGAAGTCAGACCCTTCTAAAACCCAGATATTCATGTTCCCATTAAAATCTGAACAAGGGTTTTTCCATCAACAGTTTCAGGCTATCAGTCTCAGCTGTGAATGCAAAAATTCATCAGGCAAAGGCTAAAGAAGTCACACCTGTCAGCCTGACACACTGTTTATCTTGAAGACTTTGCTTCAGAAAGCATAAACAGTAGAGTATTTGTTTTCCTTCCTGCCATCTATGAGGTTATGCAGTAATTTGAGTGTGCTCATGCACAGCTTTCATAAGCCAACCTTAACTGCACAGCAATGTGCCATAAAAACAAAGATTAGGCATTGTTATCTAGCAACCAATTTTACATTTTTCTCCTCTGACTTGAACTGTTTAAAATATAGGGCACTATCTCATTTTGGCTGTGCATAAATATCTCAGTTGTCAAACTGCTCTTACTCAACCAGCCAACTTTTCCTGGTGGTTGAAAATCATAGTGTTTAATTGTGTCAACAGAGGTGAAATATATTATTGGTTCACCACCTGGCTGCACCATATAGTTAAAAAAAGTAAGAAACAGAGTGTGCAATTTAAGGGACTGAAAAAATTTTTACCCATTAAAAATGACTATGATGGAAGGACAGAAGGAAGAAAATAAACAGATTATGTGCTTCTTTGTCCAGGTGCATTCTCACTTTATCCTTTCTAGCTGACTTCGAATCTTCAAAAGAGTGTGGATATAAAGAGGGTGTGATAGGGGCCCAAGGCATCAGAAAGAGGCTTCTGCCAGATTTCTATAAGCTTTCAATTAGTCTGTGACTGCACAGTCTTGAAATTGTTCAATAGTCACTGCCACCTACATGAGCAGAATTGACAAGTAAAAAGCATGATGGACCAACACAAAATTCAGTTTTCCTGGACTCAGTGTTTACTGTAATTCTGGTGACCTCATCTGTCTTACAACTGAGAGGAAAGCTGTTCAGTGTATAAATTCATAGCAAACTCCTTGGGTGCAGGAAAAAAAGTCACATATTAATTTATAGCATCCACTGAGTGCTCTCCACACTGGACAAAAGTGTTGGCAAACAGTGTAAGCCATCTGCTCCTAGGAATAGGTTTCAAGGAAGTGGTTTATGGTTCATGGTGTTTGAAGTCCCTTTTGTGTAACTCTTCATCAATGAAGAGTGCAACTCTGGCATTAGCTTTCCAATTGAAATCTCACTGAAAAAAACCGTGGAGGGGAACACGGTCCTGTATCAAGTATCATTTGCAGACAATTGATTACCTTTTGTGTAATGTACATATGTCCCAGACTGCAAGGCAAGATGTATTTTATTTGCCATCTGTATGGCAGTTGTCTTCTGTTAAGAAGCCAGTTTTCCTTATCTCTTCCACAACCAATCCTCTGTCTGAGGAGACATCTGCTGATAATAGGCTATTGAATATCACTGTATGACTGATAACAACGATAGCATCCCATTGTGAGATGCTCTGCCCAGAGGGAAGGAACCAAGCATTCTACCCAGATATAATGTGGAGATTCTGGAACACAAGCATGGCTTCTCCACTGGATTTCCCAGAGGAACAGCTGCCTCTTCCACTGGATCTTCAGAGGAAGACTATACCTCTTCTACAGGATCCCTCCTCCGACAGAACCACACCTGACACTCCAGGAGGACTGCAGCCACAATTCCAATTGGACTGCTACCAACACCCTGACCCACAGGGTGTCAGGTTGGGTTCTGACTCTGTCAGTGTTGTTTTGGTTTACTGCATTGTTTATTTTATGTTTTTATTTTCTTCCCTAATAAAGAACTGTTATTCCTGCTCCCATATTTTTGCCTGAGAGCCCCTTAATTTAAAATTTATAGCAATTCGGAGGGAGGGGGGTTTACATTTTTCCATTTCAGGGGAGAGTCCTGCCTTCCTTAGCAGACACCTGTCTTTCCAAACCAAGACAACATATAATGTAATGGTGTTTTTATCAGAGCAAAAACTACTGAGCATTTTTTGCTAGGTGAGCTACATGAAGTCTCTCTCCTTTATCCCACATAGATGTAACCAGATGTGCAGGATCTAGCAAATGTAAGGTGAAAAGAGAGAATTAGATAGATCTATTATCCTCTTCTCCTGCAGTGTAGGCTATGATGTTTTCACTCAGTAACTCACACTCTAAATCAAATACTTGTCTCAAACAAAAGCATAAAGCCTCTTTTATATGGGAGCAAATGGTGGAATAGATTGAACTAAGTACAACTTGCATTAACATGTGTATAGATGGATGAAGTGCATCCACATCTTCGCAGTCTCTTCTGTGTAGGTGGGAACACTGCTGGCTCCTTAGGGAATTTTCAAATGTGGACCAAGAAGGCAGTAATCAGCCTGCAAGGTAAGGAATGAGAGCTGTAATAAGCAATGCTTTGGCCAAGGAAGGAGATTTAAGGAGCAAACATTGATTCACAGCTTCTGTCAAAAGTTTGCAATGAGGCTCAGCTGTGGATCTTGGGAGAAGGTGAGACACCAGGTACAAGAGAAATCCCCACAGCAAGGCTGCTTGGATGCACAGAACTCATTGATTCAAGCTCAGTAGCCTCTGGTCTGCTCACAAACACTCTTTTATTTGAGGCCAGTAAAGAAAAAGAATGTGGAGACTATGAATTGCTATGAGGGTTGCAGTCTTTATCTTCTGCCCAAGAGCTGTGGGCACTGCTGAGATAGCATTCTGAGAATGCTGGCCATACTTTGTGTGTCCAGGCCCCTGATGGACACCAGCTTTGCTCAGCGCTGCCTTCTCCTACAAGGAGCTTGTCTGTGAGAGGGGCCTGCCACAGTGGTCCAGGCAACCAGAAGGGTTTGCTGGCCTTGAGTGTGCCAGTAGAATGACCTAGTGATGTGAAAGAGCAGAGTTATAGTCCCAACTCTCTTATTTTGTAAAAGAAAACCACTTTTGTTTACATTCCCCTGACCTCTCATTGGTAAATTCTTCTTCACTTCCTGCCTGTGTTGTATGCTGTGTGCCAGCCCAGTGGAACAGAAATCTTGTTTTGCAGTCCTAAGGCAAGTTTTGCTGTGAAGTAAAGAGACTGCCCAGCTCTAGTTTCAGCATACTGTGCTAGTAACAATTCTCTGAACTCTGGCATTCTGCATGGTCAAAGAGAATTTCCTCCTCTCCCTCCTTCCTTCCTTTCCTTTCTCCCTCCCTCCCTGCATCCCCATTAGCCTCTTATGAAATTAATAAACATAGAGTGTTTGTTGACTGGGTGGAGAAATTGCATTCAGATCACATAATGTCTGAGGCCTGGCTAGTCTGTGAATCTGTTCTGGTCTTTGCTAAATGGAGCAGAATGCTCTCCAGTCTAGTAGCAAATATCTTAGGGGGGAAAATATCTTAAAGGGAAAACAAAAAGGCAAAGAAAACTCCGCTTTGTATTGCTATTAATTAGAGAACCAGGTCAGTATGCTTTGCAGACCCTTGACCCACCTCTTTTTTTTTCTTTTTTTTTCTTTTATTTTCTTTCTTTCTTTCTTTCTTTCTTTCTTTCTTTCTTTCTTTCTTTCTTTCTTTCTTTCTTTCTTTCTTTCTTTCTTTCTTTCTTTCTTTCTTTCTTTCTTTCTTTTTCTTTTGTGTGTGTAAGAGATTGTGGTCATTATAATGGCAGAAAAATTAAGTCTGTGTTTGGAACCACATTACATAATTCTCACCAAAACCTGAGAAATTTTCTAGAGTCTTATGGGTATGCACATATCACCCAGTTCCCTTCTCAGAGAGAGATGAATGCATCTGAACACATATGGGCTCCCAGGCCAAAAGACAGAAGCTGTAAGAGCTGCACACATTTGTCTCTCTCAGCCATTGTGACAACCTGCAACCTTCTCCTCCTGTAGGAGATCTTGAGCTGTTCGATATGTCTGGGGTCTCTCCCCAGGCCTTGCCCCTTGCATTTGCTGTGCTACCATACTGGATCAGGTTTCTCTAAGACTTGTCTGTCAGGGCACCATCATCAGTAGGCTTGACAGGTCACGTCTAAGTAGGTGCCTGGCTTGCTGCTTCTGCCAAACGACCACGTTTCCCTCAGGCCACTATCAAAGATGTCAGCAGCACATGCCTTCCTGTTATTTTTTATTTGTGGGTGTATGTGTGTGGCTCTTCTGAACATGGACAGGAATTTCCTTTCCTGAGTCTAGACATCAGCCACTCACTATTTCTGTAGCTTGCTAACAGACTGTCTGCTGCCCTGGGCCCTTTGATTTTTCCCATGAGAGCAGCAAATTGGTTGGGCTGATAGAGGAGGCCTTTTGTGATACTCTGGGTGTGCAGCCTGGTTTTTGCTGATGTGTTTTAACTGTACTAACAGTCCCTATAAAGCAAAGCTGGCATCTGACAGGGGTTGTTTCTCTGCCTCCTGCTACAGGGTCTGGCTACTCTGGTGTTGCCAGAGCACTTCTGCCGCAGGGAGAAAGAGAGATGGGGCGATCCCAGCCCAGACTGGTGTGACTGTGAGATGTTTGGCCAGATCCACACTCTGGAAAACGCATTGTCCAGACAGCCATCTGGGAGCAGGCAAGTCAAGGTGAAGTTCTTCCCAAATTGACATAGCTGTCCCCTTCCCACTGTGTGGAGTCCCCTCAGTGGCACCCTGGGGATTTCTGCACTGACTTTCAGATGCAGCCACTCATTATGCTGTGCTTAATGTAGCATGGTCCCAAATAAAGCTTTTGGTATGCTTTCTGGGTTTGCAGACTCACAGGCTGTGAGCTGCTTCAGAAGACTTTCAGAGATTTCAGTGGTCTTTTATAAGTGGCCAAAATTAAGTACTTTCCTGGGACTTATTGAGAGCAACAGATGGAGCCTGGGTACACTAAGGAGTCATTTTTTGTAGCTTTCTTGGTGTTTCCTGTTATATGAATTTACAAGGAAAAGAAATCTTTCCAGAAAAGTGGCTACCAGAAGGATAAAAATGCAGGTAGCATTTGTCTCAGTGTGCATCAAGGGTGAGCAGCCAGAAATTTCATAGCAGAGATTGTAAAGTAGAGGAGAAAAGATTGGTAAGGTGACTAAGGACAAACTCCCACAATACAAATTATTTATCTCCTTCCCTTTTTAGCTCGTGACTGTCCATCTGTATGAGTGTCTGCCTGCCTGTGTGTCATTCCTCCTCCCCTCAGAAACTTTTGAAGTGGTTGTCTTATTTCAGTCAAAGTAGCTGAAGGATAAAGACCTCAGCATTGCTAAGGTTCTGGGATTATCTGGAAAGCAGACATCTGCTGTGGAGCAAAAGACTCTGCCAGTGCTCCTCATCTGGAGGAGAGGGTGCAGGTCTGCCTGAATCCCTGTGACATTTTGTGGGATTACACAGGGTCCATAGGCATGCCTGATGGCAGAACACCAGACTTTAATGCTCCCAGTTTTCACCAATATGCTTATTTGTGCATTCACAGGAGCCTGCTATGAATACAGGTTATATGACACTGTAGCATGAAAGAAAATTAAATGCTGGATGTGAATACAGTCATTGCTGAAGTTCTATAGCTTTGGCATAGCCATCCCCTGTGCCTCTGCTGTGAAACATGCCTGTGAATCTCACATCCAAAAGACAACAGGAGCCTGTGGAGCCAATAAATGCAGACTTTTTGAGAAGTCTGTTTTGGGACTCCATTTTCCAGCTAGTGTGACTCAAGGGAGATAAGGAATTAACAGAAATAAGGACATAAGGAAGTAGACAGAAATAAGGATTCATTACTATAGGCTTTCTTTTGTAACAGAGAATATGCTAAGCTTCCAGGTGAAGTGTCATTTCCTTGGAAATACATAGCCAAAGTCAGAGTGGCATAACCAGTGCTATCCAGGAAGCCCAGTGGTGAAAAAATGTGTTTTTTAAGAAAGAGGAGGAATGAGAGATTAGGCATACGAGAAATAAACACTGCAGATTGGATGAGGAAGCCGTGTTTTCTGGGAAGCAGTGACAAGGTACAACTAGGCAGGTGAGTGATCAAAGTGGCCTGATGTGGCAGTGGGGCCTGTGCAGTGAGACAAGGCTGGGCTATGTCCAAGAAGAACTGCCCAGTTCTACTGCCTGCTGCACTGGTTAATGCCCTCAGACCAAAGGCTGAGAACCTGAAGAGATTTCAGAGAAGAGTTATTGGAGAGAATTTGGTGTTAAATCCACTTTGACTGCTGAGGATGTGAGCAGCTCCAGGTAGTGTGTTTGTCTGAGTCGGAGATGGAGAGGCCTTCTGGGTCTCAGCCTGAAGCTTTGCATGGCATGAAGAATACTAAAGAGACCTCACTGTGCCTTGACCACAGTGGGACAGAAGACTTAAAAGGTGGAAAATCAGAAAAATTCAAATTGCAAATGCCATAACCGTGAAGACAACATATGTCTGGAATGGATAACCAAGGATGTGGTAAATTCTCCAGAGCTTGGAGTCAAAAAAAGATCCCCTGGAATTCCCGCAAGGTACAATGCTTGATTCAGAGATCAGAGAGTGAAATGCTGGTGGTGCATGTTATGCAAGAGGCCAGAGCCTTCAGAAATATGAACCATTGTTGTAGAAAGGGTCTAGGAGAATTACCATGAGACAAGAAACAGAATAATTAAATAACTGCAGTATTTTCAAGGGTACATATAAAATAGTGGACCATTTTTTTAAGCAACAGCAGAGATTGGGGGAAGATTGTGGAGAGTAAGGAGTTTGCTTTTTTCCTATTTGGAAACTTGCCCATTGTATGACTTAGACCCCAGAGATAAAGTTGGTCTTCTGGAGGTTCATGAGCTCATTCACAGACAATATTTACTGGAAGATTAGTGGAGTTTCTATGTGGACTTATCCTAAAGTATTACTGGCTTCCAGAATGCATTCATCAGTCTTCAGGGTGCACTAAGGCATGGTCTTGCACAGAACAGATTTACACAAATGGCTTATTAACAAAATCAGGATTAGGGCCAAACAAATGTCAGTATGACTGATTAGCTCAAAATAAACACAGTTGTGAGATAAGAAATAGCTGGGGTTTTGCTTCATCTTCTTGTGGTTGCATACTCAATAGATGATGGGAAATGACATGTTAGGTATGAGGTTAAATGACTCATCCACTCCTGCAACTCATAGAAGGCAAAGCTGAAGAATCCAGGAATTTTCAGTCCATGGGTATAAATTAAACAATGGTCCTGATCCAGCAAACTCTGCCATGGACATGAATCCCCCCAGGGTGTGGAGCCTCCCATTCTTAGGATTATGCAGGTGTGGGTTTTTATTTTGGCAGCCAAAACTCCCTAAGCACTGAAATAACTATCATTTTCATCATGCCACATGCATTAAAGTTGTGATAGGCAAAAATATTAGAAAAAAAGTTTCTCTCATGAGATCTTAAATGTTAATTGATTTGGCTAAATGTGGAATAAACACACTTCTAATGGTTTCTCATTAAAATCTGTGTTACCTTGCTTTGATCTATGTCATCAGCATGTGAAGTACCAAGTGGTGTACAGACCAAATCTAGTGCTACAGGTCAGAGAATTATATTAAACATGAACCAGCCACATTGATCCATGCACATTGAAAACTGGTGATCAAATTCATTTGCTACACTGCTTTTCAGAGAATAAGCAAGTCAGACTTAAGGCACAGAGATGAAAACGGCAGCAAAAATTATTTTGGTACTCCTTTTGAACAAAATGTGATTGCTCACTCAAACATGGAAGAAATTCTCCATTTTTTAATGTTCTTAATGAGAAACTGGGATTTGCATTACAGAGTACTCTGCTTTGGTAACTGTATAAATCCATGAAAGCAATTTCTAGTCATTCAAACAACTGCATTGTTACCATTTTCTAAGTGAAGTATTTGGGTTTTTCAGTTTGATTTCCAGCGCTAATCTTTCACTTAAATAATTTAAGAAGTTAGGTGTCCAAAGCACTGCTGAACAAACCATTGTAGACAACCTAATAAAATAATTCCTCTTCTCAACATCCATTTTCATTGTGAAAGTGAAGCAGCTAGGGAGAAGGAAGAACTGTTTCTGATCAATTTGAAATTAAAGTATTCTTTCTTAATACTTCTTACAATTTCTGTTACCAGTAGGTGAAGACACCAACACAGCAAAAGCTCTATACCTGGGCTTCTTTGAAAACCTGATGCTGCTTTTTGTGGATTGCACTCTAAATAATTTAATTAACCTTTGAAAACCCTGCTAGGATCACTTTGCATCTTATTTTATTCATTTCCAAGGTGAAGATGACTCTACTTGTTTGCAGTAGAGGAGCATTATGAAAATAACATTCTCACTTGTCTCTAGTGGTGTCATTCCTCCTGTTATCCAGACAAAGATAGTGCAGTCTGAATTCTCCTCCTGCCCTACCCTGATCTGTGCTCTGGCTCAGCTATTGACTAATCTCCAAAATCAAGGGTAACATTTTATGTATTTTTGCCTCTCTCTGTGTTGTTCTCTGCCGTTTTACAGCAGTGAAAGCCTCTGCTTTCCCTCTATGCTTTCAGTCAATAGCAAGTGTTAGGATAAAAGTTCATTATTTAGCATACTCCCACTTCTTGTTCTCTCTGGAACCTTTAACATTTTCATATCATAGAGATGTTACTGAGAAGCATTTAAATCTAATCTGGGTTCCCAGAAATGCATGGGGTTAATTTTGCATATTTACACTTCATTTTTATGAAACAGTCTTTCCTACAAGTCCAATCTTTGAGCTGGGGAAGACCTGTTTTCTTAGCAAGAATGTAAGCAGTCTTGAGGGGATGGGAAGAGACGATTTAGTAGGATTAGGCTGTAAGTATCTCATCCCTTCTTTAGGTATCAAGCTGAAGAGTTTAATTTAAGCAACTTGTTGCTCTAAAGTCCTATCAAAGCAAGAGGCATGAAAACAGAACATTCAACAGATAGTTATCTTCTTACCTTGAATCAACGCCATCATTTCAAAAACTAGTAGCTTGGAATACACCTCCTTAGCCAGGTTTCCAGCTTATGCAAATGGTGGGTACCACTCTCAAGATTGGTGGTATTGTATCAGCTTTTGCAACTCAGGCTCTGTCCTTGCAAACTTTGCTGTGGATGAGATTGGTCCTCCTCATTTTTACTCTCATCAGTCATAGTGTTTTTGCTCTACCAAAGCAATTTTCCCTCTCATGTATGGTATTCCACACTATGATATTCCAAATTCCCAAGTGTCCCTGAAGCTGACAAAAGTCAGCTGACAAAAGTAGTGACTGCTCTCCTCCATGTGCCACAACTAGAATTCACTCACCTGCTGTAAAGGGCCGAGCCAAACTCAGGGGCAGCAGAGTCTTGTTTGGCCCATGAAGGTGGGAGGTTCTTTGGGTGCAGTTGGGGCTAAAACACGGTCCTGATGTTCTCCTTCACAGGGTGCTGTCAGAGAGGAGATAAAAGTCACTTTGTGCAGGACAGAAAAAAATGAAACGCCTCTGAAAAGAATTTGTCTCAACTTTGCAACCAGCAGTAGTAATGGTTTTTGTTCAGGGATTATCTCCATAGTCCTGTGAGTGAGGGCCAATTTTCCTTTCAAGGCACTGTATATTTAGTTATTTAATCAGGCTAAATTATTCCTTCTCTCCTCAGCCACAGTTAGATCATGGCACAAAATTAAGCACAGCCTTTTATTCCACCTCTTCTTGCCTCTCTGTTTGACCTAGACTTTGGGGAGCCATTAAGTTGCCGCAGATATTGATTTAATAAGGGCAGGAAAATTAAAAAGGACAAAGAGACACCTGACTAATTGGCATTTCCAAGAGTTTTTTGCAACCAGCCAGTGGGGATTTTATAAGGTATGAAGTAATTTCTTCCACATTCTTTCTCTTATGTTTGCTGGGTAAACTTTTTGAAATAAAGTTCACATCTTCTTTGTAAGCTTTATACTTGGGAGGTAATTGAGTTGGCTTTTTGTTATGTGAGCATGTACTCATTTAATTGCACATATGTGTCTGTGGACACACTAACCCTGCTTCTCTCCTAAATTTGATTTGGAATTAATCCCATGAAAGGCTATTTTCCAGCATTAATGGATAAAAGGTCTTTACCAAGGGGAAAAGTATTTAAATACTAGATTTAATAAAGTTACATTTAGAAGTTGCATTCTGAGAGTTATTAATTTCTCCCCACCATGATTCAGGTATCTTCTACTGATTTTGTGATTTGTAACCAGTCAGTTTTTATTTTGGAAATAAGGCATAATAAGATAACAATTGAGTGGCATATCAGTAACACATTCATACTGTTGTCAGAGTTACTTGTTACGTCCTGCCTTGCCGTGGTAACCAGCAATGCAAAACGTGGGGAAGATAAGATCCTTACAGAAGATGAAAATAAATACTGTGGTAAACTTTGTCCCAAATCTGGACTTCAGGTGCTGAGCTTAAGGTAGTGATGCAAGCAAGTATTCATCTTCTGCATACTGCTATCAGGAATAGCAGAGCAAAGCGCTAGGAGGGAGGTGATGTGAGGGTCTGCAGATCTGCCCCTCAGGCTGAGTAGTTAAGCAGCACAATGTAAACTATACTCTGCAATGCAGTGCATCAGTTTGATAGATGATTGTCCTGTGGGCTTTTTAAAATTTTCCATTAATCTGGATTTTATTGTATGCCAAGACTTAACAACTCATTGTTATGAACTGACAACCTGATCTTTTTATTCAATTTAAACTTAGCATTTGTTTAACACTAAGTCAGATAAAATTACCAAGAAGTGAGTTCTGCTTGAAAAAGGATGTCAAGATTAGAGTCAGCTGATTTCTTTGTCACCCCCTGACTGTTAAAAAAACAGAATTCAGTGTCATTCAATTGAAGACCAGTCTCTTCAAGAGCAGCACATTTCCATGTTTTCTATGTTTCAGGGCACCAATAAACTGTTACTAGTTGGAATTAATTAGTTAAAGAATTGGAAAGTTGTATTTTCTGAAGAAGATGAGGACCATCTTTTATAGCAGTCTGCTCTAAAAAGAGCTGGGGCTATAACTACAGGACAGGCCATAAGGAGAAAAATGTTTATTCGTGTCTGTCTTTCAAGGTGTTAGGATTTATGTGCTAGTCTAGATTCATGTTTTGAGTCCTGGCTTATATCAGAGTTCTGTATCCATGGTCATAAAATGGCTACTGCTGAGGTATGAGTAAGAAAGCAATGGCACAGGTTTCTTTTTTCAGTTTACCCAGGTAAAATGAATTTATGAAGCAAAATTTTGTCAAAATTTTGCTTCATAGCTTTCAGCTTTGACAAAAAATTGGAATTTCTGTCATATTTCAATACCTCTGAAGTGTCTACTGTATATGGAAGTATTTTAAATATTTTTTGCTCATAAATAAACTGAAAATGGACATTTTCAGTCATAGATGATACACTGAAGTGTTCAGGTGCTCTGAGTTGTATCAAAAACCAGGTTTCTTTCCCCTCTGAATTATTTTCTATGAGCCCATTTCTGCTTTAATTTGCTGATACATTTTTTATATGCATAACAAAGAGCAATATCAGCCAAGTGACCTGTACATGGACCTGGCACAATTGTTTGCCTTGTATCAGAAGGGAAACTAATTTGGGAATTAGAAACTAATTTGGGAACTAATTAGAAACTAATTTGGGAACCACTGCCTTGCCTAGACACAGAAAAAAAATATAATCACGATTATATACACTGCCTGAGCAGCCCTGGGATGGCATAGCCTCAGGACAGCAGCAGATGCAATAGAGTCCTCTAGAACTCACCTCAAGGCTGCAGAGATTGGGTCTTTTGTTTCTCCTGGACTCATTTTCATAAGCTTGATAAAGCTGTTAATACTCATGTCAAATGGCCACAGTTCTGTTTCATCGGAGGAGGTATCCAAAGAACAAGATTTGTTCTTGTCTTTTACAGTGACTGCAGAAGGGCCTAGAGAAATCCAAACTAACAGTGTCAGCCTAATTACAGAGAATATCAGACCATCAGCTTCCTGAAACCCAACAGTTTTCACCCAGAGGGCTCTGAAGATGGGTCAGATGCTTAGCGAGGGCAAATCCACATTGCATCACAGATTTTGACAGATCACTGTCAATTTACGCCAGTTAAGAATCTTGATCTTGTTCAGTGCTATCAGTACCAACATGGAGATGCAGTAAGGAATTCAGAACACAAGGCAAAACAGACGGTCTGCTCATCTCCTATGCAGTGGGCATCTTGTAATTTATGCAGTGCAAAGCCCAGTAACAGAGCTGGGGAGCCAAGTACCTCCTGATAACCGCACCTCCTGGGATTGAGCAGTGCCACAGATAATAAATCTCAGTGATGGCACAAAGCTAAGCTTGGAAAAAATTAAATCAACCACTCAGGCAGCCAAACAGCAGTCTCAGCTGTGCTGATTCACCCAGAATAATGGGTTTTCACCGCCTCAACAGATGTTCCCCTAGTACAGGATGCTTTCCATTTTTGTATTGTTCATATTGGATTTGTGTGTTGCAGATCAGATCTTCAGCTGCTGTAACCAGACCTGTCTAGCCAAAGGCTGTCAGGACAAGGCTGTGGCTCCCAGCCCCTGTCTCCCACTTCTGTCTGCAGTGTGGGCTCCCCAGGGCAGCCCGGGCTGGAGCAGAGCCATGGCACTGTGCTGCATGTGGCACTGTGTCTCCAGACAAGCTTGCCTGTGAGGCCTGTTCCAGGTGTCAGGAACATTTCCCCAGCTGCTGACACCCATTGCTGGTGACGGTGGGATTGCACAGCTGGTTCCATGTGGTCTTGGTGCCCCGAAAGTCAGTGCAGCACCAGGGGGCAGGACAGCAATGCCCCCTTTGCAATACATCCATACAGATATTGATGTCTAAGCATCTGCTAGTTTTATTATTTTGGCTCTTCAACATCCAAGTTGATCATGCCCAGACAGTGTTTTGCCCTGTTTTAGCTCTGCAAAGAAGACATAGCCTTTTTTTACTTTTTTTTTTTTTTTTTTTTTAACAAGTGGGCAAATAGGGCATGCTGAAACAGAAGAGAATGATAAGGAAAGGCAATAAAATTACTGGACAGGTAATATTGTTATGGCTCATTGAATTTATCCTACATAATCTTCCGCTTTCACTTCATTCGATCTCATGAGAATGATTTTGTATTGCAGAATTTCACAGAAAAGTCTGATATTTCCCCTTCACAGTACTATGTTGGATCATTACTGAGAGGTAGAAGGAGGGGAAGACGATCATGTAGTTTAACTCTTAATGCAAGTATGAGACTGTACAATGCCAAGTATGGTGAATTACTAATTTCTGTGTGATTGCCACTGCAATGCAATAAATAGCATTAGTCTTTACACAGTAGCAATTCCAGATTTCTCTCCATTCAGGAGCAATGCCTTTTAAGTCAATGGTATAGCAGTCTCTTCTTGCTTTGGGCTGTGCTGCTCGATAATAGGGAGGTCTAGTCTGCTAGACTAGAGAGAGTTAGGTCTGTTGGCTCCACCTTAATCCTATATAGAGCATGTGGACAAATATAATCTTGTGTTAGTAGAAAGCGCCAGGCACAAATTCTGAACAAAATGTGAAAGTAATGTTCTTAAGCTTGGCAAAACATACTTGAAGGTGTTTATATGTGTGAAACCAAATGAAGATCTAAATGCTTAACCTTGGAAATCAGCTGAAATGCAAGCTGAAGACTCACCCCTGAGTTTCAGTGTCATGAGAAGAAGGATATGCTACCTACATGCTATAGAAGAAAGGTAGAAGTCTACATAGAATAGTCACTATTTAGTAGTGGTTATCATACAGTGAGAGATATAGGGATTTTCCCTAGTCTAGATATGGGGGCTAGGAGGGTTTAAGAGAGGAATAAGTTGTACTGGTGCCTTTTAGAGCACCATGATCACTGGCAGGTGCTGCCTCAGCTGGTTGCTACTGAAGCACTAGATGAAAGCTGTCAGTGTCCTGTCCAGGGACTGATGTGCCAGAAGGACATTTGTTGTTAGGCCAAGACTTTTGCTAACGAGATCAAAGCATGAAGTTACTTTAAGACGAGGATTAGACCATTGACACCTTTGCTTCTGCTCTGACCATTAACCCACAGGGAGGGGAACTGAGGGAGAAAGTTCTTCCACACAACATCAGCGGAAAATCTCCTGTGCCCCCCCTAGTGTATTAGATACCTTTCTGGCTTCAATGAATCCCAAAACTCAAAGGAAGACTTGACCACAAGTGCAAGGACACAATCTGCTCTATATTGGAAGACAAGGAAAGCCATTAATGATTCAAAATTTGCTGAAGTGTTTGTGAACAGCACTCCTGAACCAGAACACAATTTCTAGAGAAACTTGAGCCCAAGTAAGTTTTCTTTTGTTGCTTTTTATGTGGAAGCTATTTTGCACCCACATCCAATTTAAGTAAGTTCTTATTGGTTAGCCTTTCTGTAGCCATCTCCTATGGAAAGTGGAACCTCCTCCTACCATGCAGTGATAGCAGTAAGGGTAGCACTTGATGGTACCTAAAAAAGGGATGAAATGAACAATGAATTACAGTATCTGTGAGTTTCCTTGAATCTCATCTCACTTATTGATGCAACTGTTTGCCATATAAAATGTTCAGAAGGGATATTGGTCTTTATAAAAACCAGCCATTGCCTGTGCTAGTTCTTGTAGTCTCCTTTTGGTTTAAAGA
Source organism: Ammospiza caudacuta (assembly GCF_027887145.1). Lineage (NCBI taxonomy): Eukaryota > Metazoa > Chordata > Aves > Passeriformes > Passerellidae > Ammospiza > Ammospiza caudacuta. The sequence continues at coordinate 24,799,821 of NC_080597.1, forward strand.
AAAACACAGAACGTCTTCATTAGTTGGAGGAGAAAGTCAAAAATCATCATATTCCATTCAAGAGAATATTCTGGAGAACCAAAATTTCCATGTCATTTGAAGAAGATAAGCAATGTCTGCAGTGTGCAGCAGGATCCTTATTTAACTTACAGTAATAGACCTAAAGCTCCTTAAATATTATTTTTAGCTGTGGATATTTAACAAGGTTCTTCCTACATAATATCTTCAAGCTGTCCAACACTGACAGATGCTGACACATAGGAAATTATATACTAAAGCCAGTGACCATCTTCCATTAGAAAGGAAAAATGAGGAAATTATAGCCACATATTCTGAGATTTTTAAACCCAGGATAGGTTATGGTCATCCTCTAGTCCGACCTCCTGCATGACATATCTACAAATTTTACTGCAGCACCTCATGAATTTTTCTGTTGATAATAATGGACTGCTTTTAGACTTTCTATAAAGACTGTGAGGCAGACAGTTTCAGTTCATTGTGTTCAATCCTTATGCCCTTCACAGTTATGAGAAAATATTTGCTCCAAACTTGCCCTGAATTTTGTCCAGCTTTGCCTTCTACGTAATGGATTTTATTATGCCTCTTACACTAGATATGACACCTACAGTTAAAAATTTCTTTCTCATAGTTGTAATTGTTACTCTACCATCTGGGTGCCTGTGAGCTGTGATCATGTTACTGCTTAAACTTTTCTGGGATAAATCAGATTAAACTTCTTTAGTCTCAGTCTGATTTCCAGACCACAGATAATTCTTGTAGCTCTTTTCTGAATCCCTTCCAAATTTTGAATGTGTTTTGTAAAGTTAGGATGCCAGAACTGCATGTGGTATTTCAGCAATATTCTCACTAGAGCTATTCACTGACTCTTTCCCCTGCTTATTTATCTAAGGATCAGAATTGCTCTGGAGGATCATGTTCAGCTGATTATCTAATGTGACCATGAAGTTTTTGCAAATTATATCTGAATCACTGGTTATAGCTTTAAATGTGACATAAAGTTTTTGTTGCAAGACGTATGACTCACATTTGGTTCTGAAAATGCAAGTAATAGAAATTACTAACAACAAAGTTGTTCCCCCATCACTTTTATCATCCCTTTGGTGTTGCCTCAAACTTCTACTGCAGTTGTGTTGTTTCTGTCTACACTGTTGGTATGTGACAGGAGTAGCTGACACGAAGAATAGAACACCCTCTGGACTCCAGATGGAACACCTCGCTGAATGAGAGTGATTCTGCTTAAAATACTTCCAGAAATGCATTCATTAGACAGCTTTTAAGCCATTCCACAGTAATGGATTGTTATGTGGGAGCAAGTTAAACACCTTGTAAGATCTATATATTTTTCCTTATTGCATCTACTCCTGTCAACCAAGCTGTCAATCTTAACCAAGACTGCAATCAAGTCCTGCAGGTTTACAAATGTTGTTATTAATGACTGCTGCTTAACATCATCACTAATTGCCAATGAAACAGTAACTATCAAGTGAGACTTTCAATATATCATCCTGCTTCCTTCTGAATTTAAACAGAAACATTTCTCAAGTACTTCTCCATTTCCCACATTATGATTGATAATTTTGCTAGTCTTTACTAGTATTGGATCCATCCCATACAATCCAAAACCAACTTTTCCACCTGAAAATGATGCTTCTCTGGAACTTGTTGAGAGAATGTATCTGTTTTGACTGCAACATTGGCAGAAAACCTTCCTAGTTTGGTAGAGGAATTGCAGAAAAGGAGAAAATTAGTCGGACTCTGGAGATGCCTGAAGTCAGCTTCTCAGCTTTCTCCAATTCTAGTGGGAGACTGTCTGTGTGGGGGCCTCCATAATGGGGTGAGAGGAACAGACACACTTGTACATCACTTCACATGATTATTTTAGCACACTGGCTGGATATGTGCTTTCTAATAGGTTTCCTTTCAGAGCAAAGGCCCCAGAAGAGGCAGCTCCCACAGAACTGGCCGAGTGCTTCAGCCTCCCTCCCACGCCTGCGTCATGTGAGAGAGCTGATTGATCTGCCAGTGGTTCAGAGGTTTCCCTGGCAAGTGCATCCCTAGGTTCTAGTCCTTGCTCTGATTTGGAGTGGGTCCCTGGCCGCCAAGCTGCACTGGCCATTCCTCTTTCTTCCAATGAATACTTAATTGAAATCAGCTTCAAATCAGACAGAGCAAGAACTTGAATCTGCAGTTCCCTTTCATCTCCCGGGAGCTTCCTAACCGCTGGACTGCATACTCTCATTCTCTGTAGCTCTGTTCATATGTAATTATTTATGTGGAGTGGAGGGGTTCCAAGGAGATGGGGGCAGAAGAGAGAGAGAGTTAACTAAAAGAGTATGGGGGGCAGGGAGAAAACCTGGCTATCCCTCGCCTTCTGATGGGGGAGTCCAAGCTGCCATCCTTCTCCTGTCTGGCAATGCTTGGGAGCTGGGAGCCAGGTTTTCCCTGCCAGAGGGGAATCACTGAGGCACGGGCCTATTTGTTGTTTGGCCTCTATTCTCTTTCCTTTCTGGGCCTTACATGTGAAAGTTTTGGAAATACAGTGGTTTTGTTCTGATATGTAATGAAAACAGATTTTAAATCTTAAAATAAAAACCCTCTTTCTTATTCCTCCCTCTGAATTGTGAAACAAAAATTCTTGTTTCATGGCACGCCCTGAGAACCAAATCCAAGAGGCAGAACTTGCAGCACAAAGATCGATGGAGTCAAACCTGACAAAACCTGATTGTGCATTCCTTTCCCATTTGTCAGCAGCCTCTTCTCTCAGACAAAGACAAATAGACAATAGACAAAGACTTTTTGGAATATGCTCATACTTAGGTTGAGGTATATTCTTTCATTCATCCCTTTTAGTCATGTGGTGGAAACATGGCTCCTATTATTTCAGCCCAGTCCACTTCCCATACCTCCAAATTCCCAGCCTTGTGCCAGGTCTCTTGCTGAAGGATTGATCAGAATATGTCACAGACAGTTGTTTAATGAAACAAAAATCAAATCCAGCTCTTCTGTATCTTCATTATGCACCAACCACCTGGTTCAGGCACAGGTAAACCTGCACTTTCTATTTTGAGCTGCTAGGTTTAGGAATCTCTCCATAGATTGTGGGGAACAATGCTGCAGGAAGAGACACAAGATGTGGAAGAGAAACAGTTTGAGGGCAACATAGCCCTCCCATTGATTAGTGTTGGCAGGCCAGGCCTGTGGTGCATATTCACAGCTTTGATGCACTGATGCAGGTCAGCTTAGTCCAAAGGTGAGGCACCAGCCTCAAAGCCACTGACTGGGATGCTGAGCAAGCACCCACAGTGCAGCAGTTTTCACATCACGATTGCAGCTCTTAATGTAGTGAAATTGGATTAGCACAGTGAAGAAAGAGAGCTTATTGACAGAAACTTGAAACAGGATATTTGAGGCTTTCTCAAAGCAACACAAACCATCCTATGCAGTGGCTTCATTGACTTTTGGGACTTTTCATTATAGGTTACAACCTTCATGTTTCACACCGCATTAAGGATGCAAGCCTATTCCTGTCCCTCTGTATTTTGAATAATACCGAAGATGTTCAAAGCTATTCAAAATGTTGACAGCACAGCTGTACCTTGCCTATAGCAGAGACTGAAAAGTGCTGTGCTAGAAAATTTATCATACAGAGGTGTCCACCAGCAAAGATCTGCAATAGGAGCTGCATCAGTTCTTTCAGTTTGGTTTTTTTCTGCCCACTTTACTCCTTCCCTCTACTCTGTTCCCAAATGCATTCTTCTTGCTTATCCTTGCTTATGACTTGTACGGGTCTATTTAACTGAATTTTCAATACCACACATACGTTTTGAACATTTATTTTAAATATGTCAGAAGATATTTTTCTCACAGAAATAGTTCTTTTATTTTATATGGCTGATTAGGATATAGAAATAAAATTGCTGAGTCACAGTGGGCAAGATGAGTTAAATGGACAGTTTTGAGTCTTCAGTGAAGAAGCTACTGTAAAAAAGAAAAGCTGTAATATCATATTTCTTAACTGCAGGGCCATTTTCACTCACTGGAAGAACCAGATGGAGTTTTCAGTTTGCATTAGAGAAAGATGATTACAGTGAACTCACTGTAACTCAGAATCATCGGGTAGGGAGGTCACCATGGGTGACCTAGACTGTTAATCTTGAGGGACTCCCTTCACAGTTGTTGCAGCAATGCCATAAATCTGGCATTGCTTTTGAATAAATGCTGGTATAATGCTCTGGGCACAGTAGGTGGTGTGCATGATCCTTGGTGACAGGAATGATGTTAACTGTGAAATCCATCTTGTCTGGTCCTGTCTCACATCCCTAAACACACAGGAGTGGAAACAGGCTGTTGAAGTGAGGGGGAGAACGACCATCCTATAATGCATCGAACTCCGACTTTATTGATCGATCCGTCACCTTAAATAATAGTGTTAACGAACTTCATGCATATTCCAAAATACAGCTTTATGATAGGCTAACAGAGAAAACTCTAACCACTGCTTTTGTTTTACAATACCGTTGATTGTTTACATCAAACAAAATCAGTGTTCTCACTGTGATACGAACGGTTCCCAAAACTTCCATAACTGTTCCCAGGGTGCCATCTTTTCCCAGAGAGGATGTTACCTTTGTTATGGGAAGACTGCCTGAGAACTTTATTGTTTATACAAGGATGCCTGAGAGAGACTAATTGTTTATAGAAGTCAGGCTGGAAGCTGCTTTGAAACTGCTTCACAGCTACCTGTTACTTTTCTCTCAGCTGCATGGCTTCGTGGCCTTTTTCTTTAAGCCATGCTTGAACTAAACTCCCGACAACAGGCTTTGCTCAGAGACTGTTATTTTAGCAGCAACACAGAAGAGTTGCCTTGTGAAAGTTGCCCAGAAATCAACCTAAACCAAACAACTCAAACATGGAGGTTGATGACTTGGTTCCAGGCATTGTTTTATTACAGAACAAGAAGCAAATGAAAATTTTGAGTTTTGTGCGGAAGGCATCATGTAAGCCTGGTTAGTAGAAACCTTCAGTGCATAAATCAAAGCTTAGCTCAAGCAGCAGGTTAGCTTTGCCATTGAGTTTTAATGTATATAAATGCTTTTTGCAGCTTAAATTATGTCAGCCTTGATATTTATGGAACTGTGGAAGTGCTGAGTCAAAAGCATTCACATGAATAAGGAAGTGCTGGGAACCACTGGGCTGATGCCAGTGTCGAGCAGTATTATTAAGCTAAGAAGTTCTTTGGCATGGCTGAGCTAGGAGCTGGGGAAGATCATACCAAAGTTATCTCTTGTAGATAGTAATTTGATTCATGGCTTCTGATTCACGTGCTTGTTTTGGACTGAAACCACTAACTTTCTTATCAACCAGCTAAGAAACATTGATTTTTTTAGAAAGGTTTGACCATATTTTCAAGAAGGAAATATTTTCATATTTTCATATTTTCATATTTTCATATTTTCATATTTTCATATTTTCATTTATCAGGAATGTATCTTAGTAGCAGCCAGTGCCTTACTGATACTTTACTGGTTTGCATCTTGCTGGACACCCCACCTGTGGCTGGTGAGAGTTTAAATAGTGAGATTTATTTCTCTGAGGCCCTGCACAGATTACTGCCGCACTACAGCTGCTCTCTTGTACCAAGGGGTACCTAGCAGATTGAGTGCCCACAATTCTGCTTTTTTTCCATATAGTACTGCTGAGAAGATTTGGGATCCTGGGTAAACACAACAGTTCCTTTGCTTTGGTTGTCCCCAGGTGGTGCACTAAGAGAAAGATGTCTCCCATGTATCTTTGAAGTTTCCCCATCAGAAAAACCTAAGAATATGAAAAGAAGTGGTTTCACCAGTATAGCTTTATGTTAAAATTATAATTTTTACATAAAGTAAAAGTTTAAAAGTAACTGTTTTTCATTGTTGCTGATGATTATTATGGGTTCTTTTCCCTGGAATGGAACATACCTATTTATTTTTTAAGGCTGCTATAAGGCAGTTGCAGTTTCTGGGTGACAAGCCACTTACTGCTCCCTTTTGGATGCACCTCTATCACTGCCCACATGCTTTTTTCAGAAATCTCAGAGGTTTGTGGAAGGATGTGGGAGAAAGCATTATTATTGCAATTTTGTAATACAGCTATGGTCACACATGACTGGGGCAGATGGAAGCTCTCTGAGGTTTTTCTATTTGTGTTTTGAAGGCGGTATATTCCCTAACCTTACATACTCCACATGTCTTGGCCAAAACCTTCAAAATGAGAAATCTGGAATATCAGTTTTACCAACCAAAGCTGACTGAACAACCATTTAAACCAAGTCTTGTTGGTCACCCCATGGACATGTGTAGAAAATCACTTTCACAAGAAGACCCTAAAAGGCTCACTGAAACCTCAGGGGTTTGTGTTTGTTTTCTTTTTTCCCAGTGGTACATACCATTTGGCTGAAGAAATTTTAAAAGATGGTGGGTTTGGGCCTTATTTATGCTTAATCCATCCTCAGGTTCCTCTACCCTGCCAGGAAGTTCCTGGGCAAATAAACTCTGTGTCAGATGAGCAGGGAAAGGGCATAAACTTTACTGTTTTGAATTTTAAACAGAGATTTGTTTAAAAAGGAAGGAAGCCCAATGTTCTGGGGAGAACAAAGGGAGGTTGTGGTGAAGTGGTATTTGCCACAATTGCTGAGGAAGACTTTCGGGGCTGGATTCAGTTGTTGTGTGGATGGGTGCAAGTACAGGCCAACTGCTGATTAGGGCTGAGCCGTGCCAGATGTGCATCAGCATATGAGAGTGTGCAGCTTCACTTACAGCCTTTTTATTCCTGCTCATGGCAGGCTGCTTCTTCTCTTCTTTCAGCTCTCTCTTGCTAATTGCTCATTATGAACAATTGCCTACTCCTTGTAATTGGAAAGGCATTACAAGCCATGGATGCCATTGTTGCAGCAAACCACTTCCTTGTCATGGCTCTTATGTCCTTGCTTTGTAAGAACATAATGAGCTCTTGATTATCATCTGAAAATAGGGTAACATCAAATTTCTGCATCTGTCCAACTGAGCATCTGCAAGGTCTATTGTGCAGACGTGTTTAACCTGGCCTGGCACCAGGAGCATTATTGCTGTCCCTAGAATGGCCTGGGATGCAATTGGATGTCAAATCCCTATACATTACACAGACTTGAGCAGATTACTGCAGTTTGCCATGAACTTGGATTGTCTACTCACTTTAAAAAGAAAAGCTAAGACTTTGCTTTGTGAAACTTACCACACCCCTTACAATGCAAATCATACAACAGAAACACAGAACAAGCTGGGTTGGAAGGGATCTTAAAGATGATCAAGTTCCAAGCTCCCTGTCATGGACAGGAACACCGTCCATTAGATCAGGTAGCTCAAAACCCCATTCAACCAGGCCTTGAACACTTTTAGGGATGAGGCATTTACCACTTTCCTGTTCCAATGCTTGACAACACTTTTGGTGAAGAAATTTCTCCTAATGCCAAAATGAAATCTCCCATGGTGTGACTTGAGGCCATTTTCTCCTGTCCTACTTGACAGAACAGACTGAACCCCACCTCACTAAAACCTCTTTCAGGTTCTTGCAGAGGAGCCATGATATCTGGACTCTGTGCTGACAATCAAACATCCCAGTACACAAATGCATCATGAGAGTGTCTGTGGGACATCTGCTCTGCTCCTGCCAGTTTCCCCAGAGCCCATCAGCTCCCTGGCCCTTCAAAGCATGGCCACAGCCCTAGAACATTGTTTGCAGTGACACGGGGACACACCCTGGCAATTACAAGCCCATTTTGCTCAAAAGAGGTTCAAAACATTAAACTGTCTTCTAAAGACTCTTTAGTAGCAGTTATGGGTTGCTCATGTGGTCCACAAAAGCTGTGCTGCTAAGATAATATTTCAGCTCCCCAAGTCACATATGACAGGGATACCTCAACATGCTGTTGGTCTGGTCAAGACTTGAAGACCATTCAAGTGAAATTAAATGGCTTTCTCAGCAGTGCTTATCTTACTTCCCTGATTTGAGGAAGGGTTGCATGTGTAAGGAAATGAGGCTGGCATAAATGGTAGATCTGTTCCTGGGTCCCTGTCAATGTTAACTGCCTTGCCCACACTTGAATTTCTCCCTTGCAGTTAATCCCTTGAGTGCCACCTTAGGCCAGGAAGTGAGGTGTCCCCCTCCTTCACTAGGTAACACCTCTGGGGCTCTCTGTTGCTGAATCCTGGGAGAGCTGAACCATGTTATTATTTTCCTGTAGAGGATGGGAGAGTGTTTCTGCTCGTGCTGGGCACACAGGGAGAGCCCTGGGAAGACAAGAAAGGACTGCTAGTATTGGAATGGCATTTGTGTGCATGCACCTTCTGACAAAGGTATACTATAAGGTATACTATGATTAATGGTCCTTCAATGGGCAGAACCCTGGACTAGTCATCCATAGCTAAAACACAACTGATTAGAACCTACAGAACATAGGTAGAACATAGTTTAGAGGTAGCACTTAAATTAATGGCTTGTGCTAATTGCCAGTAATGTTCATTTTACAACACAGGCAACATTTCATTGATGGTCTAAAAGACAAGGGTAAATAAAAGGCAAGCATAAAGCCCAATGTTGCAAGACTAAATCTACAGAATGGCTGCTTGCTTTTTCATTTCACCAGTGGAAGTCTCTAAAATAAACAGAACAACCAATTTAAAGCAGATGCATGGAACAACAATTAGGTTTCATCTCTGGTTTTAATCTTTTTAAACCACAGTGTTTGGTTCTCAGAGCTCAAAGGAACTGCAGACCGAATCAGAAGTTGCTTGTAAGTTAGCAGTGTGGAGGAAGCAGATTTATGGCTGTTTAACAAGGCGAGATGAAATGTCCCTGTTTAAACAACCAAATTTTAAAAAAATATGCTAGTGATGAAATCTGGAGATGAACATCCAGAGCTCCTGCCTGTGAACTTGTTATCAGCTTGGGGACAATAGAGATAAGCACTAAATGGCCAGCTCAGGCACTGCTTCTTAATCAATGAAACAGTAAACTCACGATCTTTACTGGTAGTTGCTATCCTGTGTGGCACAAAAAATGAAATCTGGAGTGAATCAAAAATGAAATGTGTGTGAAAACAGGGCTTATTACTAAGAAGTAGTACGATCACATTTTTACTTCCCTTTGTAATTTTGGGAGGGACTACATAACGAAATAGCAAATACAAAAAAAGCCCTCTGGAAAGCCACATGGTTCTGATTTCCCATTTCCCTGCCCACTGTATCATCGTTTACCTCAGAGGCTTTGCATAACTGTGTGTGACTACCCACAGCTTCTGATCTCGTGAGACTGAAGTCATTCTTCAAATAGCAGTCAGCTTTTAAGGACTTGGTGGAGGGGGACATGATGCTGGGCAGGACAACTAAGCTAAGACAAATGTTTTTCACACAGGGGAGCAAATGCTGGAAATTCCCTGGGGAGCAGGCTTGTGACACAGTTATATCATTGCAGACAGTTTTTCAAAGCTGGGGGTGGGTTGGGTGCCTCTTGACAACCTGGCTCAGACAAGCTGTGCAAAATAGAGGAGCTTACCTGTGTGTGTTTGTGCAGGGTTACCAGGACACTTGCGGAGAGTCAAAATGGTGCTGGAGGGAAGTTACACAAACTTACTGGAATCTCAGTAGGGTCTGTTTTGGTTTGGTTTCCTTTCATGCAGTTTGAACGGATAATTTAGACATTTTCCCACTAGCAGTTCCAAAACCCTTAAGAGCAAATCACCCTTCATCTCAGGGCGAATTGCAGAAGGGCTGTGACAGGCCACTGCTTGGTGTGAGGGTGACCAACCACCTGCACCATGGGCAGAGAGGAGACAGATCAGGCTGTGCCTACAGGTGTTACCCTCAGCTGCAGCACCCACATGGATCTGGAAATGCAGGTTATTTTACCTGTCTTTGCCATGTTTTGTGTTGCTGATGCAGAGTCACCCAGAGACAGAGGGAGATACAAATGAGAGAGATGATGTTGTGGTTGCAGCAGGCAGGGAGGGATTCAGCTCAGGGGAACATGCTTAATGCAATGAGAACTGGAGTGCTTTACATTAAGGTAGGGTCTAGTCCATTACTTAGCAACCATGCTGTGACTCATTTTTCAGTATTCCTCATGTTTCTGCCTCCTTCTTTGCCTTTTTTTTTTCCCCATTGTGAGTTATTGATCTTTAAATGGTTTCTCTTTAAGGGCTCCATAAATAGACATTAAATAGCAGCAGAATCTGCAGGCATGCAGATGACATGGTGCCTGATGAACCACCACTAGAACTCAGTAGACATCTACCTTGTCATGTTCTTTGAAGGCTCTTATCCTGATCCAAAAGATCCTACTGATCTTTTTTTTTCTCCTTGCATTTACAGTTCCAGACTGTGAGATCATAGGACAGCCTGATATTTGTTAAAATTTCCAAATGTGGAGTGAGTACCTCCCTCTCCCTTTTGCTACTCACATACATGTAATTAATTTGTGTTCACAGCTTCCCATTCTGATCTCCAGCCTTATTTTAAAACACTCCTTATGTGTATTTTCAACATGCTTTGGTCTATTTCTGTGTAAAACACTCAAAAACAGCATCAGAAATTATGAAACCACTTAAGCCTTTGGATAAAAACGAAATCCCAGAATTTGTTTATATTCACAAATGGTACCTATTTAAACAGTTTTTGCAACTGTTTTTTGCTTCCTCTGGCAGCAAGTTTAATTTTAAAAAATTTGAATTTAATTCCAAAAGAATAAATAGGACAGCAGATATTTACAGAAAAAATTGATTGTTATATTATGAAAAGACCTTTTTCTCCACAGCCTTCCAAATGGGATCTAAACAACATCTTACAAAAGACTAAAACACGATCTATCAGTCCAGCACAGAAAAAAATTATAACCCCAAGTATTCTTGTAATAACAAAACATTACAGATAAACTGAGTAAAGGCTGCAGGACCATTTTGCTACCCTCTGTTTCTGCTCTATCCTATTAAGCTCTTTCTGCAGCACAGTGAGAGTCAGTGTTATGAAATGGGTATCTAAATTCTGCATAATGTTCTTTTAAATGCATTAATTAAGAAAATGCATGTGCTTTGCTTGTAGAGAAGCCTCTTAGGCTCTAAGAAGCCTTGCAGAAAAGTGAAAGTGTGGGATGATGAGCAAGTTGTCCAGCGCAGAGCTTGCATGCTGCAACCCTGTCCCTGCAGCCTCCCTTTGAAACAGCAGAAAATATTCCAGAGCATGGCAAGCAGGAGGCAAGCAGCCATGTGGATGTTTGCGTATTTTGATGGACATGATGACAATGTTGGTGAATGACAGGCCCTTTACCCTGAGTCCTGCTGCAAAACACCAGTAATGAAGGAATACAGTATTCAGATGCCACATGAATTAATTTCTCATCTTCTTCAGAAACAAATAATGTCTAACTAAGGACAAGCCTGTCTTCCTGGTTAGGTAAAACTGGAAAGAGAGTAAAAGTCGTCACAACTTCCAAACCAATGGGGAACAAAAGCACCTTTTCCTGGCTACAGCAGACTGCTATGATTTATTGATGGATTCCACCCCCAGTATTTCAGTGTTAAATTCTGTTTGCTGCTGGTTTTCCTTCTTTAGAAACTGAAGTATCAGACTGATTAAAATATGAGAAAATATACAAGACGTGTTATTTTTAGGCAGCTTTTCTATTGGGAGAGAAATATATGGGGGGAAAAAACAACAAAAAATTTGACAATTTATCATCATACAACTATGAGTAAGATGATAAATAAAAGTAGTTAGACAGAAATTAAAATACACTTTTATCCCTGGTGATTTTGACCACTTGCAAAGTCTTTAGGAACCCATAAAGCGTGGCCTTGTCATTAACCCAATATGCCTTTGACAGGGAGAGGAGTGTCTTCATTGTAAAGGCATTTGAACATCTTACACTCAGAGCTGATCCTTCTTGTATCTCATGACATCATTTCAAATGTTTTAGTGGTTACCAGCTGTTGTACTGGACAGTAAAGGAAGCTGATCAAAGCTGAGCTCCAGAGACATGTTGATGGTCTGGATTTTTTGTAGTGCTTCTCCCTAACCAAATCCTGCATTCGCCTCCAGAATCAACACGTGTGTATGCATCACAAGTCTGCAAAGGGAAATGGCTTTATCTTGGATTTTTTTTTTTTCCAAGGAACCAGCTTGCTCTGAACATATCTTTGTCCTAAGCACTACAAGAACTAAGTGCTAAATATTGCACCATGATACCCTGTTTCTCCTGGAGAGAGTCTTCACAGAGGGAAAGGAGGACCTTGGCATTCTGTGCATTCCTGGTTTGCAGTCAGGTCAGCTTAAAAAGATAAAGTGCAATATGCTGCTTGCTATCTGTCATGAGAAATAAAGCCTGATAACTTCAGAGTAATATTTAGCTTGTCATTCTTGGGCTATTACACTGAGTTAGGAGTGCTAAAAAAAGGGATTTATTTCCTTCTCTCTCTCTTACTGTAATAAGTCTCAGATTAATAATGCTGCAGGCTTCAAAGTCTGTTTTGTTCATAGCTGCTGGATGGAGAACAGGGGAAAACAAAGACCAGATTTGCAATGGTCTGGGCATTAAATCCCTTCAAGAAGTGTCTTTTGGCACCATTGTGAAGAGCTATTAATGACATTCCTGGATGACTGCAGAAAAATAACAAGTTTTTTTAAATGGCTATAAAATCTTTGATTAGCTACCTGACAAATAGGTGTTTTCAGTTGATTTAGGGCCCAGATCTACTTTCTGCTAAGGCTTTCCTATAAAGTCTTTTTCAATTGCTGCTTTATAGGAGCATGAAAGGGAATCAGGGCCCACTTTAAATGGGGATTGGGATTTCGAAATGCAGCCACCTTCTTGACAAACAAGCAAGTATGGACCAACCATGCCCAGAAATGAATGGGAAGCAGCAACTGCAACATTTCATTGCATCTGCAAATACAGAACATTAAAAAAGCAAGCAAGCAAGCAAACAAACAAAAATCAACCAAAAAGCTCACAAAAAGCTAAAAACTCTAACGAAAAAAAAAGAGTAGGTGAAGCTGGGGACTCTGGCTGGCTCAGAGTAACAAGTATCTCTCAGATGTGAGTATCTGAACTATATGAGCAGACTGCTGTGTTAACTTCACCACTTGCTAATGGCTGACCTAATGGGAAAAGGACCACTGGCTGCTTTTCCCAGGTAAGTCAGGCAGAATTTTAAAAATCATCCTGGAGGTTTCATTTTCAAGCTTACTTGAGTTTTTTCTAACTTTTGAAGCATTATTCCTTGTGTCTAAATATAGGAAAGTGTGTCACAACATTAAGAACCTTTAGCTGAAGCTTTTCCTGTGACTCACACATGTACTGTTTAGGTTACTACATTCATTGCAAGTGCCTGCTCCAGACAGAAATGGCAGCAAGAGCTGCTTAAACCAATTCAGACTTTTCAGCTTTGCAGAACATCATCCAGCATGTTGCTAGGTGCTGACTCCAGGAGGCATCACTCCCTGCTCTCAAGGCAGTGAACACTTGTAGTAGGTATGCTGATAGTAGCTTTCTAACTAGGCAGATACTGAGATCAAGCAAGAGAATTGGTTAGGGAATGAGCTGTCTCAGAATTTAAATATTTCCTTTTATATTTTGCAATACCCAAAGGGTTAAAGCCCTCAGGGATAAGTAAAAAAGAAGAGGGAGCAATATCATACTGCTCCTTCCTTTTTTTTTTTGTAATTCCCAAATGATGCTGGCCAGGTAGACCCACCACCAGAAACCTTTTCATTAGAGGAAAAACAGAATTTTTGAATGCCATCTATGTGTATGCAGTGAAACGATTTATTGCAAAAAAGCAAGTTCATGCACATGTGGTCCAATGAGCCAGGTTTTTTTAGCAGAGGACACATAGCAGACCAGAGTAGTCACGGGAATTAGGACACGGTTCAGAGGGGAAGTTCTGGTATTGCCCATAGCTGAGTGACAGCAACTGGGAGGTCACAGAGCGGTCAGTCAGAAGCACAAAGCCAGGCAAGACTGATTCAATGCACCCTTAAAAGATTCTCTGCTGCAGGAATTCTTAGTGGGGGGTAACAAATTTCTTGCCTCATCTTACTGGAAGAGGTGGGAAGCAAGGTCATTTGTGGGAGTAAAAAGCACTTGATCTGTTCATTTCCTCATGTCACTTGTGGGTCCTGTCTAATCCTTTTCTTTGGCAATGTTTTTGTCCATCTGTGTTTATCTCTACTCTGAGTGTCCCATTGGCTTTTAAATTTGTGGATGTGCTCCAGATTCAGTGATGAATTTGGACTTTATGATATTTATATCTCCACCCTTGACTGTTGCACAAGATTACACCACTGGAAAGTTTAACCCCAGGTTTCAAAAGAGTTACTGATTTAGGGGAGAAAAAGAAAAAGATAACTTTTTTGTCTTTAAAAACCATAGAGAGGAAAAAGTTGGAGAGGGGGTTAACTTTTAACTGTGTTCAAGAGAGCTTGAACATCATCAGACAGTGAGATCTGTGAAGTATGACAGGCTGAAAACATGCTCCCAATGAAAGCAAGTTGTTGCAACTGGGAAAAGAAGTGAGGAACAAACCCCAAAGGAACATGATCCTGAATTGTGAGAAGTAGATCTTCGACCTATTCCTAGCAAATAAAAATGCTGCAGCTGGTCTTATCAGATGATTGTATAGTAGGCAGCAGAAGAGAAGAGAAAGTGAATGGAGGTGGTGTTTTCCAGATGAAGGATGTCCCATATGCCAGGACAGTCTCCTCTGACCCCAGCTGCCCTGGAAGAGAGCAAGCAGTCTCAAGCAATCTGTGCTTCTGCCAGCTGTGACTGGCCCAAGGCCCTTGGGAGCTTCCCCGAGATACAGGTGGGGTGGGGCTGCCAAAAAGACCCTATCTCCCTTCCCAGTGCAGCTCCCACTGCTCCCTGTGTGCTCCTGGTCCTCTGGTGGTGTCCTGGGCCCCTGTAGCAGCAGCTGCACATCCTCCCCCCTACCCGCCACTGCCAGGCTGCCAGCCCTTCTCTTCCCCCTGGGCAGTCAGGGGAATGAGCTTTTACTCCTCCAGGACTGTTGATCATTCCTTGCACCGATGATTTATTTAAGGGATGAAAACATGACTAGCAGTTACAGACTTTTGACTGAATGTTTTCATTCTTAGGCTGTCACAGACCTCTATTTTTAGTCAGCTGGAACAGTGGCAGGATTATCAGCATTAGTAATTTCTGGTGTTTGTGATGCATTTTCAGACTCTTACCCAAAAGGAAGAATTCCTTTTGAAATATTTTATTTCATCTATTAAAATAATTTAGTGAAGTTGGACTTTCATTTTTAACTTTTATTATGTTAAATTGCCAAAGCCAAGAAAACCACCAGCAGCTTTTGTTTGGTTGCTTTTTTTGGTTGTTGTTACAGTAGAATATTGCAAGAATCAGACTAATCAACAGCACAAAGCAGGAGGCTTTTTTTAAACAGTACTGAGAAAGTTGCACAACAGTTGACATCTTTGAAGGGACTGAGCACACTTCATCTATTATTGAAATTAATGAAGTTTAGAGCTTATCAGTACTATTGATGATCAGACCTTGTACCTTTCTGCTTTGGTTTCCTTGAAGTTAATTGCACTTTGATTAAACTCTGGGGTTTCTTGAACTTGACTACATCCTAGGAGCATTACAGGAATTTATCTGGGACTCAAAACACCTATTGCTCTTCCCTGAACAGGGCAGACGAGGAGCAAAACAAGCAGCTGCACATGGCATCAGCTTTCCTACACAAGGTTGTTGTGATTACTCACCTTTGTGCAGTACATGGTGTTTTATAAAGGGTAAGCACTCTGCAATAAACTGATTTTTGTTGTTGCTTATAAAAGCAGAAAGAGAAAAATGGCTACATTAGTGAGAATTAAAGACACCGAACTATTGCATCCAGAGTTAATGAGAATTCAGGTCTCTATCCTCAAACATATTTAGTTGAAACTAATGCTTAGCTCCAGCTGGATGAGACTTTCTTCTACAAAGCTCCACGTTAATTTAAACTCTGGAATACTCATACCAGGTTTTGAACATTTGAAGATCTGGCCCTGTGAATAGTTGTTAAAAACTCCCATGGAATCCTAAGAAATCTTGAACAGATGGTAAGATTTGCAGTGGGAAAATGATGACTAATTGACATCCATGTCAGGTAATCTGTTACTTGCTAGAAAAATAACATAATTAAAAGGAAAAAGCACCAGAGAGCGCGAGTGTGAACATGTAGACATGACTCTGCACTTGATACCGGAGTGTTTGTAGTTTCCCCATCATTTTTCATATGACTTCCAAAGCAGAATAATTGTACTTAGTGAACTAGGCACAAGGAAAATATGATTCAAA
Organism: Ammospiza caudacuta; assembly: GCF_027887145.1. Classification (NCBI taxonomy): domain Eukaryota; kingdom Metazoa; phylum Chordata; class Aves; order Passeriformes; family Passerellidae; genus Ammospiza; species Ammospiza caudacuta. Next base: position 24,816,216 of record NC_080597.1, read on the forward strand.
ACACAATAAGCAAGTATTTTAGGTTAAAACTGCTTTTGCTTGATGTCTCATTTTGCTCTCAATATGGCAAAGTGTTAGAGAAGGCAGCTGTCAGTAACAAAATCCTTGCTGATAAAATGGACTCGTTTTCCTCTGACTGATATGTATTTCAATGCCATTAAAATTCCTTCTCTCTCACTTTTTACTTTTTTGGCTAAATGTCTGTTTTTGTTTTTTTTTAATTTTACTGTGCTAGAATCTCTGCAATTCCCTCATTTCAGCTGCGAAGACAGTGTGATTGTCATGTGCACTTCTTTGTGGCAAGTTGCAGGGGCACAGCCGTTCTCCGGTAACTTGTAAGTGAGGACATTTGTTACAATGGAAGACTAAGTTATTCAAGGAACTCCAGTAAAAACATTAGTGACTAGGTCAAAACCACTTGAAAAGGTCTGTGATTATGAGCAGATGCCTTTTCTGCAACCACAACTTCAAGAACAGTTTTGACATAACTTGTGCCATGTGGGAACATTTACTACAGGCAGAAGGCATTAAAGGCATCCTACTATTTCAGAGAACAACATTCTTGAAAGTAAATCCAGAAGTTCCTTCTGAAGAATCCACTTCCCACCCCACTGATTTGGGGGTTAATTCTCATTGCACACTTTGCATTGACACCCTACACTGTTGCTTTCATTGAGATGTGCAGCCAGCTCATTTTATTGACTGCATTCGTACAAAATGCTGTGCTGGGAATGGCAGAAGTAAAAATCCAGCAAATATGGAGAAGGAGCCAGGCTATTGAAGAGTATGAGCTAATGTCGAAATTATTTTCTATGGCTGCCCTTTCCTCTTTCTGGGGAACATAAAGTAGCAGCAGTAAAAGTCGAACAATCAGCAGCAACACATAGGCGCATGCCAGCAACATGGGTATTTGTCATCTGCACATCAGGTGCTTAAAATACCACAAGAGACAATGCAGAAAACAAGGCAGAGGGCTGACAGTTAATCTGGACTGCGGCTTCTTCACAGTTCACTGGTACTGAAAGGAGCAGCAGAAATGCCGAGGAAAATATGGTCCACTAGAATCACAGCTTCTGTTTTACAGCCCAAAGTTTATGGGTTGTAAAACAGGCACAAAATTTCTAGCAGCAATTCAAATCACTTAGTAGTCATTACAATACCTGTACCAAAAATAATATGGGCTGGTCTAGTTGGAATTGAGTTAAGCAACATAGAGTTTTCATTCCAAAAGCATGGATTTTTAACAGTGGTTTCAGAAGTCTTTCATCGGGCACGTCCCCTCGACAAAGCAGGGCACAGAGCCCTGGTCAACCTCTGAAACTCCAATCTGTCTCCATAAAGCAACACAGGGACACATGAGGGTACTGGCTCCTGTCCCAGTTGCAACATAGATGGCTTTGTGTAAGGCTTCATGCTTTTTTGAAGCAAGGCCAGTTAGTAATTATATAGCATTCAGCTCTGAAAATAGGTGTTTTAGGGCTCTTTGCCTCAATATTCCCTGCTGGGTATAGACGCGTCTTAAATCACAGCATAGCACTGAAAAGGCACTGACTCTTGTGCTGTTTTTTTAAAGTTACCTTTGAAATCATGATGGGTGTGTGTACATGCATCCTTCAGTTTATTTAATTTTCCATTTAAACACATTGCTTGAGGTCCTTCGTCTTATCACGTTGTCCCTGTCCAACAAATGAGTCATCAAGGCTGCCTGTCTAGGAAGCAAACAGAGCTCTCCTGATTCACAGGCATCCTGATCTTGCAGGTAGGCACACAAACAGGTGAGCAATTGCAATAACACATCCAAGAAGGAGCAAGGCTACCCAGGCAGGAGAGAAGCAGGACATTTTGCTCCCAGTTCCCTCTTTTCAAGGTTAGAGAAGGGACCAGCTCATTTTGTTGCAAACCACCCTCATATAAAGCATGACCCAGTTTCAATTTTTGCTCTGGGCCTCTACAATCTTTTGTTCTCTGTAGTTGTTTCTCCATTTTTATTTTTATTTAATTTTCTGATTTCCCCAGGCCATCAGCACACCCACCTCAAGAAGGTGACTGAGAGCAGCAGTGCCTTTTGCCAGCCCTGTGGTAAGCTGTGCTGAAGGGCTGGGGAGGGTCCTGCCTCAGCCTCCAAAGGCTGGGAGCGGGCTCAGTTCTTGACATTTGTTCCTTTTCGGCAGTAATCACTGGGAGAGGTCTTTGGATGTCAAGTCCCCTGTTGCTGCTTGCAGTTTTGTAATGTTCCCACACTTAGAAGCTAAGGTATCTGATTATTTTAAAGGGCATTCACACATGCAGGTCCTACGTTGTCTTTTTTACTGTGAACTTTTAGTCTAGGGGAATAATCTGTCTAAAATTGCTCTCAGCTTTTTCCCTGTGGAGCTGAAAATACTAATTGTATAATCAAGTGAAAGATGCTGTATTTTCTGTTATTGTATTTTGCTTTCCTTGGTAAAATGGCAAAATTATCTTGACTCTAGTGTCACTGTTACTGCTGAAACAACCCTAGGTTAACTCCTTTGATTTTACTTATTTATTGCCATGCCAGTTGTTTTGGGAGTCTCTTCAATCAACAGATTTTTGACACTGAATTTCTGGTCGTTTCTGTGTTGCAGTCTGTGTTTATTTCATTGGCTCTGGTTAAACTGAATGTTCAATGGTATATTCTGTTATCCACCATGTTTTCCCTAGTTGATTCCTCCCTGAGTTGTGCCCGCCTTTCCAGCTGCCCCTCAAGTTGTCTCCTGCCTTTGTTCTAGACTCTTCCTTGCCTATCAAGGCAACCCTGCCCCTTCTGCCTTGTCCATCCAGGCAACCCTGCCCTTTGTTCCAGAATGTTCCCTGCCAGTTATCCCATGGACCCATCCCCTGTTGAGCCTTCTCCCCTTCCCTTATCCTGATTCATTGTTATTCCAAAACCACACCCCGAGTGTCACCTTATTGATTGTTCCATTATATCTACCCCCTGTTTTTTGAGGCTCTATAATCCCCTGCACAGAGGTGCTCCTGTTTTTTGAGGCTCTATAACCCCCTGCACAGAGGTGCTCCAGGCTTTCTCTGTCTGTGATCCCTTCAATCTTGGTTCTTCCTGTACCCCTACAACCTCAATAAACGGGTTAGAGCTTCACCGGAAGAGTCTCCTCTGCCTTCCTCACCCAGTCCCTGTCGTGGCATCTCGGAGCGCTGCTCTAGAGCAGTGAGCTCTAAGGTTCTGCCCTTGGCACTACCCCAGCCAGGGCAGTGCCCCACACTCACTACTGCTCCAGAACACCAAAGAGCTAGCCTGGGCTCTGGCAGGCAGTGGCATTTCTGCATAGTTTACTACTGAGTGTTCTTCACTAGATGCTTTTGAAATTGCTGCTTCTATTGTTGAAGCTGTTGAGATGGGAGTTTTCTCCTTCCCAGCCAGGGTTCCCCCTCAGCTCAGGAAACTCCTAATCCCATGTCTGACATCATGGTCCATTGCCATGGCAATGTCTGAGGGCTGTGCAGCCAACAGCCTGGTTTTCTGCAGGAACTTTATATGTGAAAGGATGAAATTAGAAGGAGCATTAACACTCATGGGCTGTGCACTTAAACAAATTTATGCAGAAAAAAAGAACTGTAGAAGAATGCAAAAAGTGGAAATCCAGAAGTTATTTGGGTTTTGTGTTTAAGGTGTGGGCTTAAAGCAGAGGAAAATTCTACTTTGTGTGTATCCTAAATTCCTAGCTCTTGGTCTTGTGCTGGACCTGGGCAGCATGACTTTTTCCAGCCAGCGTACTGCCAGTGCCTTGTATTCACGGATATTAAGCTGGTGATTGTCTTGGTTTGAGGTTGTTGTTGTATATGACTTTTCTGTGCTTTTCCCAAATTCAGGTAGTTGAAAAGCAAGAGAACTAGGCCCAGAAAAAGGCTTCTTGTCTATTCTCCTCTAGATGTTGTGTCCTTAATTTTCTAGCAAACAGATAAAATCCCCAGCCTCTGGAATGATTCATTCAAATTATATTGCACTTTTCCCTTCTTCAGGCTTTCTTCAGGTTCCCACTCAATTGAAAATATTCACTAATGTACTCGATTTTTAAGATAATTTTTATATGCACTTAAGCGTCCTTCTCTGAAAAGCACTCTATAAGACCTAAGGAAAAATGCTTGTGCTGAAACCTGCCCTGTTAAAACACAATTTCCTTTGTTAAACTCCACTGTTAAACTCCACTTAATTGACTGTGCTTAAATTAAACCTATTAGTCACATCTCACCCATAGCTAATTTATAGAAGGAAAGTCTTTAGTCCTATGTCATTTAGACATCCATTACAGCAGTGGATGTATTACGTATACAACCATTATGTATTACAGGTTTCTGAGTCACAATACAAATTAATATTCAGTCTTTAAAAGAATTTTAGTTTATTTTTTCATTTGTGAAGGAGTCCTTTCCTGTGGGAAGCTAAGGAAAAGGGCAAGAATACACACTCTGTACTTGTAACTCTCTCATCATGACCAATGTGATCCTATTTGACACTGATATTTGGGTGAATCTCCTGAAAATGGAATACATGACCTGATGTAAGCCAATTGCTTAAAATATGCCCAGACCTGGCAAAACTAATTTCTCCTTATATAAAAAGCCAACCTGCAAAATGTGCTTTTATCTGGTAAGGCAGACCACTGCTGCATGAATTAAATGCACAATTTCCTTGATGACAACATTTTGTTTAAGGTGGTGAATTACTCTCTGCTTTGCCAATTTATGACACTATTTCCCTCTGGGCACCCCTTTAGGCTTATCTGCTTCTGCCAAGATACGTGAATTGAGTCATCTGGTAGTAATTGAGCTGTACATCTCACCCCAATAACTGGCTGATGGTCAAGCTGACTCAGCTGCTGCTGTGTGCTATACCCCTAAGCTTGTTACATTTACCTAATTAATTCATTCCTGCTTTCAGACTTTGGAAGCTGATAAGGGGAGGTTTCCCTTAACTCAGTTCCTATTTCTTAACTTAAACATTTGATTGCATGTAATAATAATATTACATTAGTCCTTTGAACTCGTATCTATCCATGATTCAGAGGATTACAAGAAGTTAGTCCAATCTTTTAAGGAGGTTTTTGAAGTTTTGAGAGCATCTTTTATCTCAGGGACACACACTGTTGTGTTAGCCCCCTTCCTTTGTCATTTTCTGAAGGTCACCTCTAGCTTTGCAAGGCTGGAGGGAACGGCTGCAGCCACCTCAACTGCCTCCCTCAGGCCCTTGAGCTGAGCTTGCCCATGGTATCCACACTGGAGTGGCTTATTCTGCCTTTTTTTTTAAAGGAGTTCTCCAACAAAGCCCCTACAAAATAGCTATGCTGTGGAAGACAAATATATAATGTGCTTCTTGCTTATGTGCTCTTTCACTTCAGCGGACTGACAACCATCAATAAGCCCTGTACCTCTGTCCAGTCCATGGATGCCAGCAAGGTCATATTGTGTCGGCTAAGCACAAAACTTTGAATATCCCTAAATTCCTCAGATGCCTGATGAATTAACACAGACAATTGACAAAAGAGAGACCTTTTCCTCTGCCCACCAAAAGTCACTTCAAAACCTGCACCTGGTCTAATCTTTTCTCCTTAAACTAATTGCTATTTGCAGTGGCACATGGAAAAAAGCTCCCTTGCCCAATAGTGGTATTTCAGGCTACAAAGACATTTCATATTACTTGTTCATTTTGGAGACTGCCTACACATTGCAATCATTTCTCATTTTTCTTTGCCGGAACTGTGGTTCACACACACGCACACACACACACACACACACAAAAAAAAAAAAAAAAAAGAGAGAGAGATAGCAAGTGACACTGAGCTCTGAGAAAGCAGGGGAATTTTCATATTTAAACTTTCCTGAGAGAAGGACCAGAGAACATCACACTCTGCTCATCTTCTTGAATAACTGATATATACTTGCACAAACATCTGAAAGAGTTTCTAGTCTATTTGAGGCAATGTGTAAAAGTGAAACCTTTATTTATTTTTAAGTAGATTTTTCAAATTTAATTTTCTTTTGATAGACACAGTATGTGATGTTGTTAATATTTTACCAATATGCCTTGAGAAGATAGCTGATGGCTGTCACGGCCACAAAGCATCAATGCTATCAGCCTCTCTGAAGCCTGGTGTAGTATAAACTGGTAATCTGGAAAATTAGGCAGAAGAAGAAAGTACAATTTTCAAATGTGTTTGTACAGTGGCGTATTATGCTTATGAATGTTTATGCAAGCACTGTAACTTGCCATGAAGATACCAGAAAACAATTAATCTATCTTTACAATACCCTACAAAGTGTAGTTTGTGGCTGTTGTAAAACAGAATTTACCAGGCTTTCCTTACCCGAACATTTACCTTCCTTTTTTAGAGAAGCAGATCTCTTCAACAGCTTGGAGATACCAGGTCCTTGCAAGGTACACCCAAGTCCTTCCAGATGGTGTTTGGCCCTGCACCTCTCATCTCCAGGACAGAGGCTCTAATCTGCATTTGAGCTGGAACAATCACAATGTCCTTTGTGGATATATGCCAGTGTGGGACATGAAGTTCCACTTTGTGTAGAGAAGTTCAGGGTATAGTAGATTAGGGGCAACCTCTCCTCCTCTCTAATGCAGCTTTGGTGTTTTTTGACGAATTGACTTGGGTGGGGGATTGGAAATCCCTCTTCTTCTCATTTACTGTAGCTATCACACCATGGGGACATAGGGAGCCTCCTCCTGTGACCAGCCACCATTGAAATACTTAAGTAAGACAGGTCTGAGAAGACAGGTTGGCCAGAACCTTATATACAATGGTTGCACAATGGGAGTATTCACCCAGGGAGGTGGGTAGGATGCATAATTATGTCCCCAGGCAGATGCTGGAACTGTACCTCTTTCCTACATGAATAAAGTATCTGCCAGACTCAAGGTTAAAAAGCAAGCAGGATTTTTGCCTGTTTTTGAAAGACAAAAGCAGCTGCAGTTTCTAAAAGTTAAGATTCAAAGTCAGAAATCATTAGCAAAGATGGGCAGTTTCCTGAGATTTGGTTCGAGCTGGCCAAACACAAGCAGCAGGGCTTGCTTGTCAAGGTCTTTGTTCCTCACAGGCAAGTGAGCTTGGCATCATAATGCTGCAGTTTCTATATAATTCCGCTATAACTATAGTGTCGCAGCATCTACCAAACAGCCACTCAGTGCTTCCTTGCCAGCTCCCATGCTGCAGGCTGCAGGAGACACTCCTCTGCACTCGGGAGGGGGCGGCTAAGAGTGTTACCTCTTTCCTCAGGAGGAGACAGTTGGTCGAGGATGGTCAAGGAAGGAAGTAGGCAATTCAGAGCACAATTAGTCCAAAACTTTATTAGGAGCCACTAGAAGCTTCTACCCTTAGGGGTTACAGCTCCAAAAAACTTCACTACTCTAGGAGCAGTATCTTTTATTCAGGGGTGGTACCAAAGGAGGTGTTCAACTACCCACCAATAGGGAATTAAGGGGGAGTGAACTGGGAGATAATCGACAACTAGAACAACCTTCCAGGAAACTTAGTGGGAGGGATCATTGATCCTTGACCAGTCACTCGATGCCCTTCATGGAAGTTTCCAGAGACAGGGGCAGAGAACTGAGTGACAGACAAGGCACTGGGGACGGGATTTGAGGACTGACAGGGAAGTTTCCAGTGAAATGGGAGGAGCAGAGATTGACAATGGGGGAAGGGAGTTAACTTAGGCTACAACCACAAACAGGGAGAATCAGGAAGAAACCAAATAATGCAACACAACACTACAGGAGTGTAACTACTGGAGCATCTCATGGAGTTGATGATTATGGTTTCTTCAGTGCAGAGTTCTTCCCTGTTATATGTGCCTATTTACCTGAGGGAGAAAACAGTGATTTGTGAGAAGCAAGTTTAAGTTTGCATGCTGACTTATGCTGCTGGCACCACACCCTCCTGAGTAAGACACTCTGCCATTGGCTCACCCAAGAGAGGCAGTGGCGTGAGGGAGCTTAACAAACCATGCCATAATCCCTTTTTCTGCGTTATGATGTCTAAAAAGTCTCTTCCAGCTCAAATTTCTCTGAATAAACATATGCACAACCAAATCCTGCTCTTCATCCTGAGTGCATGCCTCTCCCACATGAAACACTGGACACCCATCTCACGGCATCCCACCAGATTGCCTTGTCTTTACTGAGCTCTACATCTGTTATCTACCTCAGGAAAATTTAGACTGGTCAACTCTCTGAGGCCTTTTTTTACTGAGATAAGAAGGGAGAGAAGGGTAGAAAGTTTATCTGTTCAGCTTTGCTCAGGATTCCCTCCCAGACAGGATGTCCATCCCCTCTGCACATGGGAAAAATTTGAGTTTAAAAGGCTGAAGTATCCCTTGTTGTGCAGCTAGTGTCAAGGCTGACATTACATACATAATAGGGTTTATCTTGATGTTTCCTGTCGACTAATATGAGTTTTTGATGTGAAACAGATTAATCTGATTTCATTTCCCACCTTCATTACAATGGCTGTCCAGTCACCACCACAGCACTCCTGCATGGCGTCTGAAATCCTCGCTGTAGTAATTACATACAGCAGTGACTGGATTAAATTTGTTATACCTATGATTCACCTGCAGCAATGATCTTTGTCAGCATGTTCTTTTTTAGTGGATAGACTATTTGAAGCACTACTTAGGCCATTTGACCTGCAGAAAAAGAACACCTATCATCATTAAGTTACTATCAAAAAGAGAAAGCTGATAATATAAAGTTTATAGATATATCTTTGTGGATTAGGGCTTAATAGAAAAAAGCTCACAGAATTCCTCATTTGTTCCATCCCCGGTCATGCAACACACTAAGCAAAACTGTATCTTGTGGAAACTGCTGCACACAGGACGAACATAGGAGACAATTTATAAAGCTTTGGCACACAGCTCAGTTCAGTGTCTGAAAGGGAATAGGATAGGCTTAGTGGGGCTGAAGAAGCAGCAGAAAAGCTATGCAAGCTCATGCTCCACAAAGAGATGGAGAATTGATGTGTTTTAGAAGCTGGTTTTTAAATCCTGTTTGAGTATTCCTCCATGAGTGCTGGTTTTGTTCAGTGGCAATGGATCAAAAGGAAAGGTTTTTGACCTCACTGGGCTTCTAATGAGGGCTATAACCATAGTATATCTTTGATTACTTCTTTCCCTGCCTGAAAACTGTATTTATTAATGGTTTATTATTTCTTTTGCTCTCTGTAGGGTGGGTAGTTTGTAAATATAAATGTGAGGATTGAAATAGGTTAGTATATAATGGTGACCCCAGAGGCCCAAAGATCAATAAAGAAAAAAGAGGAGGCACTGTGAATCTTGCTACAACCTGTTTTCTGAGTGATTTATGTATCCCATGACAGCTGTGGAAAGCTAAGACAACGTTAGAAACTCTGGTTTGATAAAGTGTTTTTATGAGGAATGGCTCTCACAGTGTTTGTAAAAGATTGTCATGGCTTAAAAATGCACTGGCAGCCCAAAAAGTGGCTTTGAGTGCAAACATGAGAATCCTTCTGTTTATGACACCAATGGCTGTGCATGAGGAATAAGGCCAAAAAGCATTCAAAATAGTCATTTGATTAACAGCAGGTTAGAAATGAGATCAGATTAGAGATAAGTAGGAAGTAAACAAAGGGCAAAGACTAAAAGCAGAGGAATTCAGAGGAGGCGTCCAGCAAAAGAAATTTTATTTTAGCAGGATATCACCTTTTGGTCAGAGGGTTATCTGAGGTGAGTACAGTCACTCTGCTCTGTGGTTTTAGGCATATAACTTTCTACACAGTATGGAAATAATTTTTTACATGTTTCTTTCTAAATCTATTTCAGTGGAAAAGTATTATTCTCTGGGTTTCTTTAAAAAAGTAGGATTGAGAGCAGCAGTTTTATGTTGGAAGTTTAGTTTTGTGTCACCCAGTAGCTACATGCATCCTTCCATGGATCCTGGCTGTGTCAGACTGAAATGAGTAAGAAAACAAGACTACACAGCAGATACTGTGCAGGCAGACACCCAAAGGTCTCTATAGCATCCACAGATGTGCTGGTCTTGTCTTTCCTTCCAGCTCAGCAGCATTTCAAAATCACATGTTTCTGTCTGGTCAGTTCCCTTTGAGATACCACTTTGGAATTCCTTTAAAGTATCTCATTCAACATCAAGTTCCATACAAAAACAAAATATACTGCTTCTTGAAGGAAATAGTTTTCCACCAGGGGATTACATGACTGCTGTTATTACCTCTCCTCCTACAGCTCTTTCCCAACATCATATTTCTTGTAATGTTTTAAGGGGCCTGAAATGCTAGTTTCTACTTTGACATATTTGCAAAAAACTTGATGCTATAAATCTTTGTTCATGAATAACGAGATCTTGAGACCTAGGGAGGCACTACTATGAGAATGTCAGATAAGATCAAGGAGGTCTAGGGGACCTGATTTTGGAACATTTTTCTTCCTCTTTTAACAAGACTAAAACCAACAGAAGTTAAAATTTGATATAAACCATGAGGAGTTAGAGTAAGGCATCAACTGGTAGTAAAAAAAAAAAAAAAATCTCTCTCTGGCAAAGATCTGGTGTGTAAATTGGGAGAAATCAACAGACAATTGAAACCAAACATGTTGTACATCGTTTCCACTGGGTTTTTATGACTGAACTAGCAGCACAGCTGAGTTCAGAAGTGAAAAAGCTTGGAAAACTGTTAATATCTGCCCCCTAGATTCTTTTAAAAAGACATTGTCTCATCATCACAATCTCTTATAGCATCTTTATGAAAGAATTGTTGGTGCGTTTTTGAAAGAATTACCTGGCAAAAAAAAAATGTTACTGCAAAATAATGTCATTACACTCACTAAAAAAGAAGGTAACTGTATGTTCCACTAGAAAGTTCATATTGTCTACTGAACATGTTAGCAAGACACTTCTTACTGTCACTGTCATCCTGGTGCCTACAAAGCCCCAGACCTTACCTCAGACCTGCTCGAAGACTTTCTGCAGCCAGTTTCACTTGTTACCTGAATGCAAAAATCTGTATTTCAGCATTCCAGTGTGATGCTTTGCTGATGGCAGGGAACCATTGCCATCAGCCTGTTGATATCTGGCTGCCGAAGGGATGGAATGGTCTTGCCACAACGGGGCTGTGCTCTCAGAAGGAAACATCATTCTGTTAAGCAGTTGGGTTTTCTGTGTTCTTTTAACAGAATTAATGGGAATTGAATATCACCCCCTCTTTGATAGAAAGATAAATGGACCAACATCTCTTGGCCATTGTTATGTGGGAGTGAGCATACATGAGGCAGACATTTACAAATTATATTTATAAAAGTTATTACATGTAAATAATCTTTTTCGTCATAGTTCTAGACTGGTTTGTGTTGTTTCCTTCCTCTTCCTCTCAACAAGGGGTTTACTTCAAACACAGACAGCACATGTGTGTCCATTTGCCTCTAGCAGTGACCCGTCTTTTTATGTAAATTAGCAGTGCTTTGAGTCGGATCTTAGAGTTACAGTTGGGGTTTTTCGCTCAAAAAAGCTTATTCCTGGAAAAGCAGTTGGTAACCAGCAATCAGGCATTCCTCTTTTTCAAACCACAGAAGCTGAGAATTGCCATAAATCAGAGGCATCAGCTTTTATCTGAAATGGCCTCTACTCTAAAAAGCCATGATACTTTATGCCAAATGTAGGCTTGTCACCATAGAGATAAGATGAATTCAAAGATTTAAGACTTGCCAGAAAATATCATGTACCATATTTAGGATAAAGCTTTGCTTGGTTAAATCAGCAGTGCATGCTGAAACTGCAAACCAGCATGTAATGTAACAAAGACTGGCCAAAAAAAGGAAAGAACTCATATTCTTTAAATAAAAACTATGTGTTTCTAACTAAGAAGAGTGTAGGTACTGAAGCTATGTTTGTCCTCAGGCCTCTTTAACAACTATGGTAACTGTATATTTTAGTGACTGAGACATGTAAGTATTTGATTTTTTTGAGGCGTTTCTTTCTTTCTCTACCTTCAAAAATAAGTGTCTTTGTTTTATTTTTATTTATCTCTTAACATATTAAAATCTATCTGGCCTTTTTCTCAGAAGCAAATGAAATCTAATCAGTTCTTTCTGATTATATATAAGGTGTTGTTTGAGATGCTTTTTTAGATGTAACAGTACCTCTGTTCCTAGAAATTCCTTTACTGCACCCAGATTTGAGCTAAGTATCCCCAAATCACAGATATACTTCTCTCTCCTGTTACCCATCAAAGAACAGCCAGAGTTTTCAGACATGCTTGGGAACTGAGACACTGCTGTAACTGTGACTCATGTTATTGAAGACTATTCGTGGCTAAAACATTTTTGAAAATGAGCTTTCTTTTGAAAATGATGCTTCCAAGGAAATTCAGTGCTTTGGAAAATGTTGCGTCATATTGTCCTGCTGCCCCTCAAAGTAGAGAAGAAGCTTTAATGCAATGTTCTCAAGGAGGATCTGTGAGAGATGGAGACAGCAAATCTCTCCACCACAAGAAGCCTTTAGTACTCCCAAAAAAGCCACTGTGTTCAGTGGGGATTGCTGCAGGCTGAGAACAGGTGAGCTGCCCTTGCAAGCACTGCCTGTGGCCACAACAATTGCTGCTGAGGAGTGTGGTCACCACTCAGTTGCCTACACACAGAAGAAAACCAGGGCATCCTGGAGCCAGTCCCGTCTGTCCCACATCCCTGAAGGATTGCTCATCATCCCCAGCACCAAATGTTTGGCCAGGGTCATGGAGGAGGGTTGCAGGATGAGCAGGTGCACAAGGGGGGCTTCTGGGCTCACAAGGTTTGCTTGCTTGACGTTACTGTTACAAGCTAATATAATCAAAATTATTAACAACAATAACAAAAGAATTAAAATTTGTATTTTTAGCTGTTGCCCATGCAGTGGCATAGATACTACACTAATAACACCAAGTATGATGAAGTCCCCACATCAGAACTAGGGGCTCCCTTTTTAATCACAGTAAAGCCATTTTAACAACCTTTGGCAAGCTCACCAGCAATGCAAATACTCCAAGTATTTGTGTTTAGGAGATGGGAGAAAGAGCTTAAAATTAATTTAAATTGAAAACCAGCAGTCATGCATTTCTCTAAATGATTGTTTTCAGTACCATAAGCCACATCCTTTCAAATTTCGTCTGCTTGGCCACACATCACTGGAATGAAGTGTCATACTTGGTTAAGTCACTTTGACATCATCCTGATGATGTGTCAAGCACAGGAAATTTGAAAGGACAGGGCTCAGTAAGGTCTTACTCTAACTTGCCTTCTTTTGACAATTCCTCTCTCCAGCCCCACACCCTCTCTGAGCCTTTTTGAAATTCAGTGTTTCTGAGTTTGGTTAACTCTTAAAATCCCTATGGTGAGGCTAATACTGTCAAAAGTGTGGAAATGGCACTCTGCCAGTCTCCCACCTTCCTTTCAAAGCCAGCATTTTCAAGGTGTCCAAATATTTATGGTGATGGGTCATAAAATGCATGAGTTACATTGAATTTGTCAAGAAAATCCTGCAAGTGAACCTCAGCTGCAAAGATGTGTGTGGCTGCAGCTCTAGAGAGTAGGAGTGGAAGAGCTACTGTGAGCTGTGAGCCTTCAGCCCAGACACATCACGGAGCTGGTGGAAGTAGAGTTCATTGCATAAACTGATTCATAACAAGCTAGTGAGATTTTTTCTTTCAAATACAGCTAGTGGGAAACTGCTCCAAAAATTTACATTTCTGTGTAGGAAGCAGTGTACACAACTCTCTTGCCAGAACTGTCCGTCAGCTCAAATAGCTCTTATTCTCTGATTTCCTCTCTACAACCACAGCATACTTAGGGGAAACAATCCTACCTCTTCTCAAGCTTCATCTTGATGACCTATATGAGCCCAGTTACATTTGCTCAGGAAGTAGTCTCTCCAGTCTTTGAGAAACCCTTCATTTAATTATTTGCAGTTTCAGTGCTTCTTTCTTGATAATAGGTGAGCAGGAAAGAAAAGAATTTTCTCTCTTTCTGAAGGTTCAAACTAGCCAGACAGGTGGAGGCAGACCTGTGTCTTTGCTCCCTCTGTGCAAGGGCATTGCTTTCAGTTCTGTTACACATGATCTCATTTCTAGTGCACCGGTCCCCAAGGTTATTTGTTTCTTTCTTTCCAATTCTTTTAATGCTTTCCAGTTTTATGTCATCAGTAAATACCTCTCATTTGCTGCATTTTATGTGCCAAGGTTGCTAGTGAAACTATTAAGTGAATAGGTCCTAAGGTGAATCCATCAAACAAGAGATTTCCTCCCATGTGATAATCTCACTTTCAACAGAAGATGTTGTGAGGTATCCTTTAGGCAGTTCCCTGTTGACCTTATAGTTATAGTTATTATACTAATTCTCATCTTCTGTGCATACTGTAACCTTTTCACCTGTGTCTTCATATGTAGTGTTTACCTGAAATTCAGATTAAATGCTGCATTTCCTTTGTCTACAAAAGTATTTTTGTCATCTAAGAAATATACTCACTTATTCTTGCATTATTTAGTTGTGTTAAAGCCATGCTCCATATTATATTGATTTTCATTTCTCTTGATTTACACTTTCTTTCAAAATTTTTGCCTATATTTTGTATTCTGCTGAAGTCAGGTTAGTTGTCAGTGGGCTATTTCCATCTTTTCATGAGGATTGCATTAGCTATGCTCAATTATAATGCATTATGCCAATTCAATGTAACCAATATAAAAATTATTGTTCAGTCCTCAGTTTCTTGTGCTGGCTCTTTCACAGTCCTGTGACTGAGAGATATTCTCTGGTTTGGAGATTTCTGCTTCGACTTCAGCTCTGCATATTTTCAGCTGGAGGCTCTCACTTCCATTACACACCCTACTCTATTTCACGGTTTTTATTTTTAAAAAGGCAGAGTTTTGAAACTTTACCTGAATTACCATTGGTTGCTTTACCATCTTCACTCCAGTTGGTCTTTACTTACAGCCTTTTGCTTGTTGTCTCAAGTTTTTTTTTTACCAAGGTGTAATTCAGATTGAATTCCATTGATTCTCACTTTACCTTTGTATTTGCTGACATTCAATGTAGCTCATTTTGCTGATCATTCAATTTTCTATCCTGAGAAAACTTTTTAAAAACCTTCAATATATTCTTCAAGGTGGGTATTTACTACTTTCTGTCCAGAGTGCTTCCCCAGAAGTTTACAAAGATTTTTCCTTTGCTTATGATACAGAGTCCAGATAGGCTTCATCCTTTTGACTTTGAGTAATTCTATGTTTCTTCTGCTCTCTGGTCCTTGATTTCTTTTGATAGCTCACTAATTAGGTATCTTCATTTCTGAGCCTTTATTCATTTGAAATCTAAAAGCTTATAATTACAAAACTGCCTTTGTTTACAGTTAAATTGTATTTAAACTGAATTAACCCATGAAAAACTTGAAACAAATTTTTATTTCTTATCACTTATACAAACAAAGTGTAATTAAGGGTACCCTCTTGTTCAATGAACTTTATCTTAGTTGATGAAGAAAATTGTCTCCTATTATGCTCAGGAAAACCTGGACCTTATCCTTAATATTAATATTTATTTTTCATCCTATATTTTGGCATAGCATAACAGACAGTACATATATTCTAAATGGTTTTATCCACACTTCGTGATTGCTTACTCCTTTATGGTCTCCTAAAGTACAGCATATAATGTTACTCCATCTCAGGTTTGTCTTAAAATATATTTTTTCCTCACAAGCACTTCAGTATCCCTGTTCTCTCATCCTTGACAAAGCATCTTAGATTTTCGGTGAAAGGTGATTTAAGATTCTCACCTACATATTGTGTTTTCCTTTTTTTCAGACACAACCTGGACATTTGACAGAGACAACCTGGACATTTGAATTATCACTTTATTTTCTCTGAACTAGTAAGCAGGCTCAAAGCTGTCCTTTCTGTAACCCAGGCAGCACTGGTGTGATTACTTTCAGATTGAACTTCCCAATTTTCCTCCTTTCCATTCTTTCCTTCAGAGGCTGTGGAAGGTTGCTGAGTATCTTTCTATTTTTATAGCCACAGTCTTTAGGCTTAGGTGCTCAGAAACAATAGGCCTGTAGCACATACAGCATTTTGTCCTTGTTATCAGCACTCCTCAGCTCAGCTCCGTGGCCAGCTCAGGGTTTCAAACAAGTGCACCGATACACTGCTACTGTGTTCTGCTGGCAGGCACTGACCATGTATAATCCCATCCTTCTGGGTTTGTATGCATGTACCAGCTGGCTTTCCTTCAATGGGTGACTGCATCTACCGTCAGCTCCACTGAGTACCCAAACCAGCCCTGAGTCAAGGACCTTTCCAGATACAACCAAGTGGAAGATACCACCTACATAACCTTCAGTGCAAGAGATGGACAGTGGATCAAAACATCCCTTTGTTTTTCTACTATTTTGTACTATTTACACCACTAGTTATTTGTAGTTTTCACCAGTGTGAGAGGTTAGTCAGGTCCACTGTTTTCGGACCTGAATAGGGATATTGTAAGTAAGAGATAGCTCTAGCGTAGCTTCTCTCTCTTTCTCTAATTATTTCTAATTACATTGTTCAATAATTTTGATAAGCAAGCTACATTCAGCCCCTATATTCAAAGTGCCCTCTGCCTGAACCCTTCAAACCTAGCACAGAAATTTCTAGTAAAGTTTACAATACAAATGGTTTATGGAAATAAAGTGGCACTAGGAATGTTTTGACTAATGTTTTGTGCCAGTTCAAACCCACATCGGTCATACAGTGAATTGTTATGGTTTGAAAACAGCTGTTTGCATTTTGGTTTTTTAAAGCATTAATTAAATAATATATAAAGCTACTAACATCTTAGGTCAGGGAGAGTGCCAAAATGGACATTATAAAAATGTTCACTTTGGTATTAATTCTCTGTTTATGGCGCGTCTTATGTCTCTAAAACCTCCCTAGACCACTATTAATCATAACATATCAAGTATATTCATCACATATTTTTCCTGTCATACACTAAAGAATGTCCTATTAATTAAAGGGGTGAAAAATTGGAAAGGTTTCTTTTTCTACCTTATTGTTTTGTAGAAGAGGAAATGATAAAGTTCAAACAGTGAATCTGTTCCTTTCCAGAAAAATGTTCTTATTAGGAAAGCAGACTTTTGTCACATTAAAAGCAAAACATTTTGCAAAGTTTGACCCAAATCTGTCTGGGATTGCTTGCTCATCTGGTTCTTCTGAACTCAGTTCACTGCAAAAGTAGAATTTGGCCTTTAAGCACTTCTGCTGCAAAATCCATGACTGTTATTAAAGGCATTTTAATTAAACCCAGCATTAAAATTACATTTTTCTTTCAAACCATCTATAACCAATAATTAGCAGCAAGGGGTTTTTCAAACCTCAAAAGAAATTGTTTGGGTGATATGCTATACATGGTTTAGAGATTTAAAA
This sequence comes from Ammospiza caudacuta, assembly GCF_027887145.1. NCBI lineage: Eukaryota > Metazoa > Chordata > Aves > Passeriformes > Passerellidae > Ammospiza > Ammospiza caudacuta. Next base: position 24,833,654 of record NC_080597.1, read on the forward strand.
TCCCTGGGGTTTTGTTTTCTGGGAAAGAGAAGATAAATCTCCGTCTTGAAGTTAAATGGGTTAAGTTTTCTGTTCATTCCAAACTGGACAGTTGTCCACTTCTCAAAAGCTGAACATAGCCTTAATTCATGACAGCTGTTTTCTTTACAATAGAATTGAATTTTATATAGCTCCATTCATATTTGAGGTGTCCCAAACCATTTAACAATAAGGAATCATTGCCAACTTCATGGCCACTGCAGCATGTTGGAGTTTTGCTTGAGGAAGGTCCCTGGGGTTTGGGTCTTTAGCTGTGGGTGATGCTCTGGGTGTGGGGACCACCAGGGTAGAGGTTTTGCACTCAGCAGCCCCTTTCCCAGCCACAGGAGGCAACACTGACAGGACCCTGGGGTTAGGTTCATACCAGTCCATAAAGTACAGCAAAGTCCCCTTTCCTTTAATGTCTCTGAGCAATGCCACCCTTGGACAGTTCTACAAGCATCAGTCTGCTAAGTTTCTGTGCTTTGTATGCTTCTCATCCAAAATGTGAGCCAACAACATTCTGCCTTGGATCTGCTGCAGAGGCTGTCTTGCATTCTGATTGCATCAGAGCTTTACAGCAGAACAGACTGAGGAGAGCAGGGATGGTGGAATCCTTCCATCCTGAACAGTGGTGATGCCATCACACCACAGAGAAATCCCAGGTTAGTCACTGCCTGCTTATCAGAGCCCATCCATGCATATTTGCTAAGCATATCCAGGACTCTAAGATGAAGCATCCATCTTAATCCTTGTCAATAGATAACAACCTGAAAGTTGCTGTTCTACATCTCGCATGCTTCAATTTAGGCACTGCCTAAATGGGAACAGCAGAAGCATGGATGTAAATCTTGAGGTTTGCAGGCAAAATAACTCAGACCTACAGGTATGAGAAAGAAATTTTTCTTAGCTGCATGCTTACTTCTTGTTAGGATTTCATTGTAGTAGAATAGTTCTGTGGTCACACAAAGTAGTATTCCACAACAGAAATTCCTGAGGACACAGGTAATATGTTGCTCTGAGCTCACCACCAGGCCATTGCTATTGCAGAAAGTCACACTATAATTCAGCTGTACAAGTAAGGGAGGCAATGAATACTTTAGAAAGATTAAGCCAGCCTACCTGTCATCTACATTCACACAGCTTTCTAAAACAGAGGATTTCCCAAAACCAGCTTTGGTTGCTGTCAGCTTATTCAAATGATAATGATAAAATTGAATTAGTCTATAAAGATGTTTTCCGATGAAAATGTCACTAGTGAGTTTTGCCTTTGAAACAATGAGCTTTTCTAGACACTCAGATTGGGGTAGGGCAAACTCTTTCAAGATAAATACATAAAGTACAGATTCACAAATTACATCAATAAACAAGTTGAAGCAAGCTGTGCTCTGGAGTAGCATAAACCCAGGGGATCTAAATTCCTCCCTGCTATGATTCTGTGAAATCAGTGAGGTTGCACTAGGGCTTTGTAATACCAGTTTTATTGCATAGGAATAACTTCATCTTCTTTGCAGCCACAGATGGATTTGAGCTATCATGAAAAAAGTAATTTTCAACAATGGATGGCCAAAGGGAGCTTTCTGCAAAAAACCTGAAGAGAAGCTTGCATCACCATTACATGTTCAAAATAAATCAACATGATAAGGAGCATGATTAAGGGTAAATGCAGACCTCATGGTGCCAAAAGAGATTTGGAGACAAAAGTCACATGTGAGCATGAGATCATGAGAAGGAGGGAAGAAGAAAAGGAATATACAACGAACAGATACCAAGTAGTTTCATGGCTGGAAGAATCATAATTTTATTGCCTGACTTCCAACACAACCCACTGCAAGAATACAGCAGGGGAAAGCAGAAGTGAAAATGAGTTGGGATAAAAATAAAGAGGAAGGCATGAAGCTGCTCCAAGTAAATAGGATAAGAAGGAAGCAGGGTCTCCACAAAGCCACATGCTAGAGCACCTTCCAAACACACATATTGCCCAAGGCTGATGCTGTTTTCCAAAAACCTTTTTCCCATTTCCTGTGTTAAGCTGAAGGGTGCAAAATGCACTTTTAATCTTTAAAAGGAGCCACTTTTCCTTCCAGGAGTAGAGTAGTCCAGTCTTGGCTCAAAGACTGTGAATTTTTTTTACTTGTCCTGTTGTAGGTAGGTTTTAGTGGGTAATGACATTCATCTGTTGTAGCAAAAGATAAGTAAGATTGTCCGTTCCTATTTTTCTCACAGGCAGAAATCCAGATGTGCATTCTTAGTATTATCTTTACCCTTATTCCAAAAAATTCCCATTCAGCTCCAAAGCTTGCTCAGCTGACAGCCGACATAGGGTAAGGACCCTAGACCATGTCTTAACAGCAGTTTAATGCTGCGAACAAGCAAATGAATGGGGAGATAGATGCAAGTAAGATGTCACTTACTACAAGATCTGTTCTCCTTTGCAGTTTCCTACTCACTTTAACCACTCACTGGTTCCTTAGGACTCATGTTTTTGGTCTCTTTGGGTGGGGTTTGTTGCACTAACTGAACTATAGTCATCCCAGACTGTTTAAAATCTCTCAGTAGAAAGATGTATCCATCTGTGAAGAGTGAGTCATCCCATTCCACTGGAGATAGCTGGGATACAATGCCCTCTGGGGGTACTTATTTTTCTCTACTGCTTATAAGGGAAACTTGGATGATTCTTGATTTTACAAAGCTGGACAAGAATAATCCCAAACTTTGTAAGCAGATATATTAATACAATCAAGTGAAAAAAAACAAAGTTTGCAGTTGTGCTATACATACATTTCTGTAATTTCCTGCCCTTTCCTTGGCTTCTCATCTCTTTGGTGCTTAAGTTGTACATCTCAATAACTCCTGTGGGAGACAGGAAGAAGTGCTGATAGTCTCCTAAAGAATAATGAAGTTCACAGCCAAGCACCTGGTTTGTGAAATAATCATTAAAAATGGCAATTCACTACAACTTCTGTTGTTGTGGAAATAAGTGGCCATTTTTCATGTCATTTGGGGCCTTATCTATGTGCATGAAGTTTTCTAGTCTCCTCAGAGTTGCTCACAGGTTTTAAGGCATTCAAGAATCATAGGGTAATGACGTCTGGAAGGCCACTGAATGTGGAAATAACCCAGTCTTACAATTTCATGACCTTTTAAGCTAAGATCATAACCTTATTAATTAAGATTGATCCTAAATCCCTGGAGGAAATGGCAAAGGGCAAAGCAGCAGAAGTCTCCCTGTTTTTGTTTGGCTCTGCCCATGAGCTGCACACTGGCCCTTCAATTCGTTGGCATCTAGATCCCTACATAAAAAAGCCTGCCCTTAATCTAAGTTCCACTGAAACCAGCTGGCAGGGGTGTCCCCAGACATCAGCCACTGAGTGCTTTCCTGGCACCGCAGGGGATGACTTGGATTTCTGATCTGACTCAGCATCAGTGCTCTTTCTCCCTGCTTTGGGTGGATTTTGTTGATTTAGATCTTAAGGATGCATATCATTATTTACCTACAGCCAGTGAGAGATGTGTTCTCCCTTCACAGTGGGTAATTAAAGTAATTCTCCTAGCATAAAGCTAAGATTCTGAATTAAACCCAAGTTGCAGCCAGCATCATGTGATGTAACTTAACTATCTTACTGCTGGCTGTGCTTTACTAAGCATCTGGCTGTCTGTCTTTCAGGTTGAAACTCCAAGTTAATTACAAATACCGTCAGGACTGAGATGTAGTCCAATTGCACTTACCTCCTAAACATTGTTTAATCAGTTTGGAAACACTAATCTACACATCATACAGTTTATTGGTCGTGTTAATTGGCTAAATCTGTCACTGGAAAGATGGAAAGAACTGGCTAATTTAACTAGACAACAGAATTTAAAAATCCAATGGCCACATAATCCTGTTGTTGATGTCATAAAGTTTTAGTCTATCCTTTTCCTTTTAAAAACATCTTTACAATTAAGATTTGTTTACAATTAAGACTGATTACTGTAAGGCTGATTACTTTCAGTACTGCAGAGATTTTCCTCTCTCCCTCTCTTCTTCCACCGAAGTGTGGCAGAGGCAACATGAAATGCATTTGTGGATTCAGAAACGTTTATGGTAGGCAGAGCCTTTAGATTAGCATGACACATGGAATTTGTGAACTGTTAGATTTGGTTTCAAAGCATTAGGCTAGGATTTCGCATTTTGTTTTTATAAATTGCAAATAGACTGAGTTGCTTTGTTATTAAGATGGATTTGAAATGCTAGTCAGGGAGCAGATATGGAACTCATATCCCTTATACAAGTCTTGCTTCCTGGAATGTTTTTCTTTTTCCTTTAGAACTTCTCCCAGATGCTAAGTAAACTGCTACTTTAAGGCAGGCCAACTAAAAAGCCATTCCCAAAAAGGAAAAAAGAGGTAAGGAATTAATAAACTCAGAACGAGGGTACACAAGTTTTTCTTCCAAGAAATTGCATGGAGGAAGAAAAATCCAGTACACAGTGGCCACAGAGCAGTCCCTAGTGTATACAGAACTCCTCTGCATTAGAGCTTAAGGCAAATGAGATGCCCTGTCTCACAGCAGAGATCTCTGTCCCTCCTGGTGATCACACTGTAACTCCTAGAGCTACATGCAGGAGTCTTTGTGGGTGTAGGTAAAGCAATAGAATGCCATGGCACATGGAAGACAGGGAGCTCCAAAGCACAGTGCCAAGCATTATTGACTACCCTGAACACTATGGTATTCCTTGGGCTATGGGGAAAGGACCTAATGGTAAGTGTGCCTGACACGTGAAGGTCTCCTCAAAGCCAGGTTAGCTGTGTCCTGAGAGCGAGCATCGCCATAGATGCACTGCAGGATGGCACTCTCTGGAGGACAGGCAGTCTCAGGATGAGCACACCCAACAGCTCCTTGTCCTGCCACACGCATCCAAAGTGACTTGCAGAAGTCAAGCAAATGACAGACTGTCAAACAGCTGCAGGGACAAGAGGTGGAGGTCCCAGATGGTCCCAAATTGAGCCAAAAAAAGATGATGGAGCAGCCTTTACAGTTACTTTGTGCTGTCATCGTATTTCCAGCCATCAAACTGCAAGCATCACCTCAAATGTAATTTAAGACTTCAAATTAGCTTCTAACTGGAATCTCTGAGATGAAAAAATCTCAATCTGACAAATAATTATATAACCCAGTTTTTTAACAAAAAAAAAGACTAACGTCTGCTATAAAGAACATTTCCATGCTTGAAACTTTTAGTCCTAGTTTTAGTAAAATATTTTGGGAATGCATGTACACATCTGTGGATTGCCAGGAATTTCAGAGAACTTTCAGCATCTCAGGTTACTCATTGTAATACGTGATAAACAGGAAAGGTAAAACGATCAATTGAATTTCTTTATAACTGTGCCTGTAAATAAAACAACTAATACTTTTTTCTTTTTCTTTTAATCCTTCCTGCATGTTCCTGACATAGTGTTGGCTAAAAAAGGCTGGACCAGCCAGTAAGGCTTGCTGGTGCATGCTAACATGCTTGCAGTGGGTTAGGAAGGAAGCATGACTGAGCGTTTCTATGGAGATTAGAAAGAACCGGCCTTGTTTCCTTGGCATAGCCCTAATTAGCAAATGCTTAAAGTTACAAAGATCTGTTGTTTCTACAAGGACATTTTGTTCCAGCAGAGGTTGTGTTTTCCTCCATTTGCTCAGTCTGTGAGAGGCTGAAAGGGCAAAGGAATCCAGAGTAAACAAGAGCTTTCTGTCTTTCACATCTACAACACCTGCCAGGAGGTACCACACTGCAACAAGACCTGGAGTCTGAGAATACTGCTTTGTCACAGCAGAATTAGGAGAGATTATCCCAGAACAAAACACATCCTTTCTAAATCAAAAGTCTAGTTTCTCAAAATAGAAATTAGGTTTTTAGGATAAATTTATTTGGCCCTCCCCTGAAATTACCCAAAGGAGAGAGAAAGGCTCAATAAAATGGAGTCTGATGCATCTATGTATTTATAGACATTTCTGGAAAGATGCATTGACGTATATGCAGATATAGACCGTAAAATTAAAAGCATAACCCTGTAACTTATTTCACTTGCAACATCAACTAACATTTTGTTATCTGTTCTTAACTGTTAGTCTTGTAGCATGAACTGTGCTGGGCTGGAACAAGTGATCTGAGGGAAGGGTTGAAACCTTGATGCAAATTCCCTGAGCCTCATGGAATGGAGACAGCATGTCCTTAAACCTGAAAAATTCTGTTTCTCACTTCAGCTGGGGTTTATTAAACCACTTTTTGATGCTGGGTCAGAATGGAATTGGTTATGTTGGAATGAGACCCATTTTCACACAAAACTTTGATTTTCTCCATTTTCCCTTTCACAGCAGATTTACATCCCCAGCCTTTAGCTTGATAAAATCATTTCTGCCCTTTTGCTTGAGCTTATAAGGAGGCACTTTCTCAAAATTCAAGTCCTAATGTCTTTTTATAGCTCCAAAATGCAATACAGAGTCCATTCGTGAGCACTGAAGTAGTATTTTAGCCGAGTGGGGCAAAATTCCAGTACTCAAGTGAATTAGAGAGATGTGTAGACCCAAGCTGTTTGTGTGCTCTCTTTGAATGGTGCTGAGACCAAGCCAGCCTCTCCTAACTGTCCTGTCATTTCTCTTATACTTTATACCCAAGTTGAGGTATAGAAAATACTGATATTAAACATCTATAATGGCTCTCGTTGTTACTTCAAAAGTCGTACCTTTCCAAAATCTTCATGTTCAGCCAAGCTTGAAAGATATAGATGTCTTAGAAAAAAAATTATCCTATCCTTCCGCTTCTTGGCTGCATTTTCTAACCACTTTTCAGGGAAATGCAGTATTTCAAATATCTCACAGAAAAAATGACTCTTCCCAGACTCCTGAGGCTGCTTTCACGGGTTGTCTGTGGATGCTACTGCTCCTCAAAGGAGCTGAGCAGTGAGAGACCATGCTGGCTGACTGACCCAGCACAAAGAAGTATCAGTTAAGGCTCAATTGCATTTATACGGGTGGTTTTGGACTTCATGGTAGACCACTCAGAAAATGGAGAAGTAAGCTTGTCTGGCCACATCCTTTAGCACTCACACTGATCAAGGGACAAGAATATTTTTGGCTTCAGTCTACAAGCCTAGCTTGTATCCCTGTACTGCTTTTTCTGTCCTCTAATGGATAGAAGTCTATGAAGTTCTACACAGGCAGTATCTGGATCTCCGCCCGTGTCCCATTCCCAATATCCTTTAGCCAGGGCATCAGTGCTCTGTTGTGACCTGACCATTCCTGGCCCTGGAATGCAAGGAACTTCCTGCCATTTTTTATGGGACTCTGAGGAGAAGCCCTGCTGCAGGATGATAACATTAAAGTGGGATTCCCCAGGGACATTGCAGTCACAGGCACCAAACAAATGACCCACCACACTCCTACTGATAAATACTGTGATAAAATATTTTACTTGTGAACTTTGCAGACTGCTTTAATATTTCCTCTTTCATCTCTCTCTGCTTTTTTTAAAAGCTATGTTGTTTACCTTCAAAGGACATCTGTGGGTAATGGGTGGCCTATAAAGGGCAGGAGAAAGTGCCTAAGGATTACAGGACTCAATTCCACTGCCAGCACAGATTTCATCAGCTGCAGAGCCAAAGCAGCAAAGCTATAAGGCCTTGCTGTCTTACCACTGTTCAGGCATAGGTGGGATCTGCTGTGACTTTGTGATTCATGTTTATCTTTCAGAGGTGCACAGGACCATTTTCTCCTGGTCTTGTGTCCAATAGACATAAACCCGTACAAAACAACAGGGGTTTTATTCACATTCTCTGCCCTGAGGTGCAGAGGATTTTACTGTGGCTATATGCTGGGCCATAACTGGGAGGAGGTAGTGAAGGAGAAATCACTTGCCATGGGGCAGAGCATGTGTGCAGCACTGATTTACAGGAAAATTTTCCATTTTCTCTTTCTCATGCAGCACTTCTGCTTTTCTTTTCTTTTTCACAGGTGCAGGACCCTAACAGCATCTCTGCAAATACAACTGTTATGTAATGAATGCCAAATTCAAAGAAAAATGGCAGAAGACTTTGGTAGACTTCTTTGGTATTAAAAAGTCATTAAGGACATGTAGTTCCAGTATTGCATAAATGTCTGCAATATGCTTAATAAGAGAGCTCAGAAAAAGCTTGAATACAGCATCTCAGCCTATGGTGTATTGTGAGCTGGATTACGTCTTGCAGGAAACTGTCCTTCACTGAAGATACTGCTATAGACTCCTGAGCACATGTTTCCATCCAAAACAAAGGCATCTCAGGAATTTGAATATTGTGGGAAGACTGGCTTTGTCTGGGTTATTATTTTGGGAAAGAAATATATGTGGGTAGATGAGAGGCAGTTCAGGTGGGAAGGAAGGAGAGAGCATGTGGGAAACAGGCAGTGATGTGGAGCTGCAGCACAGCCAAGTTGTGTGGATGCCTGTCCTGGGAGAAGCCTGAGAGGCTGGAGAGCTGGCTGGGAAAGATCTGCTGCTGTGAGAAGAAAAGTTGCCTCCAGTGGTTTGTGTCCTACTGTGTTTATGAGAGCAGACTCTATATTGTTCTACATAAAAAGAGTTGCATCAAAAATACTGGTCTTTGCTATTAATATCTGTACTTGGAAAAAAAACTTGAGGGCCTGAATTTTGTGCAGCTGGAATGGTGTGGGATTTCATTTAATTTAATGTGGCATGTTTTTTCCTTTTCCCTGTGCTTCTCTGTAGCGCAAAAAGTGAGGTCCTGTCTGAGGGCAAGTTAGTCCTGTTATGGGGCTCAGCTGGTGACACCTACAGAAGAGGCTGAGCTTCAGATACTTAACTGTCATCCATCCAAATGTAAGAAGTCCACCTGACCAGCTGTAGTACTGGTGGGTTCCTTCATCTCAGATAAATGATGCTTAGAGGGGGGATGTCAAAACAAAGTTTAGTCACAGGGCTTATGAGCAAAAGATCACCCTGCAGCCAATAACAACAATCTCTTAGATGAAGCGTACCTGAAAGGTAATTCATAGAGAAAAATCCCTCCTACCTCTCTGAGCCCTGATAATGTTCTGAGAGGTTTCACACTTTCTGCTGAGATATTTAAAGCAAATGAACTAGCTAGAGAGGTGATCTACTAATGGAGATGCTGCCTCACTGGGCTTCTCTAATTGTGACCAGCAGTCAATTTGTAGCCATCCTGCTGAGCCACTAGCTGCAACTGGCAGGGAAAATGAAACAGCAGCCACTGAGATTCAAAGAGCTGCATGGCATCTGGATTGTGCATTTAGACTGTTTATTTAAAAAAATTATTATCTACAAGCTGTTCATAAACTATGTTGTACCATGCAAGGGTCTTTGTACTATGTAATTGCCCCACCTCTCTCTAAATGCATATTCCACTGGTTTGAATTAGCTGCCAGCTCATAGTGATTAAAGTCATCATTCATTTAGAACAACTCAAATCAGATTTCAAAGAGGTGACATCACCCACGTAAAAGAGTGTCTACACAGTAGGGGCATATTGTCCTCAACCTAGGCCAAACCTATCTTCTGTTTTCCTTCAGTGTCTTGCAAAGCATACGGCTTATGCTGGAAAGTCTTTCCCTCTTCCACTGTGACTAATATGTATTGCAGTTAGTGGTATTTGAGACCTTAATTGCCATTCTAAAACCTGTGACCTGGCACACGCACACCAAAGTAGGTTTGGTGTTTAACCCTGTGCATTTACAGAGGGCATGCATTGAATCTGTTACATCTGTGGACATCTCCTTCTTAACATCTGGGACACATTATGTAATGTGTCTTCTGGCTTTCCAGTAAACAGGAACCATATGAAGGCTCAGTGTTGATGCTCCCTCAAACCTGCCTAATACCAGCCCTGATGTTAAGATTGAAGAAGTCCCAGAGAACAATGGAAGTAAATAAAATATTGATATAGCTTGCATACAGAAGATCTCTAAGTTCATTTAAAGAGCAATGGGCATAGCTGATTTTTTTCTAAGGTGCTGTATCTTGGTAGGAAAATTGGTAGAAATCTGCAAGAAATGTTGGCAAACCTTCATAAGATTTTGATTTAACTATATTAGCACATAGATGGGAAAGTTTTCTTATTACTATTCTGCTTCTTAGTATGTTGGCTGTGTTCTGACAATTTGGATGTTAAAAAACTCAGCATGATCAGGAAAATATCTATTCTGAAAAATACGTTCCCTCATCATGCAGCAATGCAAGTCACAAGTCATTGGTGCCAAATCAATGGCGTGTATTTCCACAGCAGCAAAAGGATATATCTCACACCTTTCAGAAATGTAACTCATAAAGAAAAACTGTCTTCCAGAAGGTCAGCATTGTAAGGAAAACTTCTGGTAATGGGTGAGAAGTTCAGAATGAACTGAGTCCAGTCACAAAAACAGTAGGCAGGAAGAAAAGAGAGAACACTATTGGATGCTAATGCAACAGTGCTGGCAATGGATTTGGAAGGATAAAAGCTATCTTAAAAGGCTTTGGCAGTATGTTTTTGACACTCACCACTATGCAGAGACACTTGAATCTCTTTCTGAAAGCCTGCTTATTTGAAAAGTGCATTTGAAAAAATTTTAACACCTTTCCAGGAGTGAAAATATGGTGTCTTTATCTAAGTATCCAAAGAGTTGAGCCTTTCCACATGTGTGTATATTAATGTTGAAGGTCCTGCGGAACAAAATTATGTTGGTCAGTGTCTGAAAAATAAAAATCAAAATAAGGACCAAGTTTTTCTTTCATCAGATATGACTGAGTCAAATTTAGCTTGAGTATTTCTGAAGAAAAGCTTCCCAATGTCAAAGATATAAAAAAGTTGGATGTCCAGCATCTGCTCTTATTTGTCTTGCCACAATCTACTCACATAATTAGAGAGGCTCATGTCTCATTTGTGCAATGAATTTGCACAGAGTAAAATGAAAGTAACAGAGGTTTGAAGTTCTTGCTGTGAATTTTCTCTTTTTTGTTAGTTTCTATCAGAGCCAGGAATGCATATTCCTCAGCTTCTTGTGATTTACAAGATTTACAAAGCGTTCCACAGAAGGCCTCAGCTAAGTCTGTTTACAAGTCTGGGCTTACTCAGGTAAGTCAAACAAGGCAAATCATGTTTTCCATTCAAAATCTTTCTTCCAGGAAGCAGAAGCAAATCCACCCAACCAAAGTAAGTCAGCCCTCACAAGTGCTCTTATCAGTGAAATGTTGTCATACAGCATCAACCAGTGAATAGTCAGCCAAGCAGCACTGTAATAAAAAATTTATCTGGCACTTCCCAGTGTATTTACCATTTTATTTAATCCCACACTACTCTGAGTGACGACTGCAAATTCCAGGGGACAACTGTGCCCACTGTGTCTTCAAGAATGGAATTTTAATGGGTCTGATAAGAAACAGCCATCTTTCATCAGATACTGCGGTGTCTATTTTAGCTTTTTGCCTCTTTGGTGGCAGCCTTGTACGCACACAGGCCTATGGTATCAACTGATGAAAGTCAGTCCTTTCAGAAGCCTCACCAAGGTACTTGAACAATCCATTACACGGGGTAGTGTGAGATAAATTTCTCAGGAATATTTGCCTTCAGCAAAGGAAGTGGTGCACTCTGTGTATTTTCTGCAGACTGGGTTGGGAGCAGAATCAGGATCAAATGATGGAAGAGTTTGGTTTGCAAAGAAGAGGTGATTCCCTCATTCAGGTTTGCTTGAAATTTAATCAGTGTAAAATCAGTCTACTATGAATTGGTGCTTCTGTATGGACGTGGATATAAGGATGAAAGGAGTGAAAGACTCAGCTGTGTTTAACTTTGCTTTACTTGCTACATTTCTTGTCTCTTGATTTCCTAGAATTTAACCTCAGAAAGGTTCATGCAGTTGCCTAAGTTGACATTCCACTTGCAGCCCGGTTCAGGATATTGAGACAGAAAGAACAGTGTGTACATATCCTTATTTTTACAAACACTGGGGATTTGATCAAAGGTTATATTATTTGAAACTCCTCACATTTCCAGCCCAAGAGTTGACCAGTCATTTATCAATGTGTGTTTTCTTCTCTCATAAACAGATGCTCACTACAGTCTACTTTGGAAATGAGTTTTCTCTTACTCTTTAAGAAGAAAGAAATACTGTAATGGGCAAATGGGCAAATCCAGGATGTGCTTACGGATTTGTCCTGACTTTTCTTCAACACATCTACCAGTGCTTCCCAAGACAATTGGCTACAGCTTCAACAGTCAGATGTGATTGTCACTGAGACATCCAGTGTTTTGAAGCAAGTGCACCTTTGATCAAAAATATGATTTTTGTGTTACAATTTGTGTGTCTGAATCTGGAAGAAAGGTGGAGCCAGCATCCATGGCAGTTATTTGTTGGGAAAAGCCTTCCCCAAAATGCTGGTGGGAATTGATCCTGTGTTTATTGGTGGATGGTGTCTCATGGCACCAAAGTTGTTCTTTCTCTGCACATAAATTCAAAACTGCTCAGAACAGTAAATTGGCCCCTTCTTAAAATGCCACTGTGCTGTGGCAAATGCAAAGCTTCCCCCAGCCCCAGTGGGATTGTCTTAAAGTCTACAAGTTTACTCATGGCGAAGATGTAGGATGCAAAGATGGGAGCCAGCTGGGGTCTGGGGGAATGTTCTCACAAGTTGGGTGCTTTGCCTGTGGGATTCTCTATTGGCCTGTCATTAGGCCTGTTAAAAGGTTATGATAATTATATCCTTCTGGATACTTCTAGTCATTGATACTTCTAGAGTTGCATGGTGGAAGTTCTGGCAGGGTCAAAGTGCCTGATTTGGCTGAAAGTGATCTCTCTCCTACACTACTCCATGACCACCAGAGATTGGAAGAGTTCCCTGCTGACCTGACCAGAAGCTGACCCCTGAAGAGTGTGCACTCACAGTCCCAGCAGCCAGGGATTTGGGTGTCCTTAGTGTTATTAGTAATAATATTTCTAAATCCTCACAAAAATTCTAGAGAGCAGGACTGGAGGTTGGACACCTTGTTTCCAATGATTTTTAATTGCAATACTTGTCCTAGCTGCTCCTTTGGATAATTCAGCTCAGAAAAAATAGAATTTCCCAATGACCCTAAGCAAATGCAGAACTTGTGCAAAGACCTTTATGTGGTCCCCTGGGAATCCTCTCTTTGTTTTGCTAACAATTTTCATGATAATGCACGTTTTCCAAACCCTGGCATAGAATTCTTAAGAAAAACACAATCTGCTTGATTTTCCAGGTGGATTTTGTTGCAGTGTGATGCCATTTCCTGTTTCACCTATCCCAACCCCTCAGGTGTGCCAAGCTCTCCTTTCCCCTCCCCCTTGCCTCCTGCTGAGTGCTGTCCGTCAAGCTTAACATTCCAGCAAGGGCATCGTGTGATTGGCAGAAGTTCAAAAGATGCTTCTCAGACCTCAGGTCATTGGTCTGTCTAAGTGTCATTGTCCCCTGAGACTCACCCTCTCCCACCTGGTTGGTGGCTCACCTGTCCTTTACCTCCCCCCTCCCCCTGGGCTTAAAAGGACCCTCAGACCATGGGCTCGGGATTCTGTTGGAGCCATTACCAAGATTCAGATGTCAGTGACCCTGGATTTATCCTCCAGCAGAATCAGTCTCCTTTTTCTTCCTCACCTCGCCTAGAGCCTTTTCATCAGAGGTAAAAACTGAATTCCTACAAGCCTGGACTTGTTCCAAGTGCCTAGCTGCAATTTCCAGCTAGCCAAAGGTGTCTCTGAGGTGAAATACCACAGCTGCCGCCTTTGGTCCAGCAGCAAGGATCAGACGAGCCCAGGCACGTTCCACCCGGTAATATTGGGATCTTATTCCATAGATTTAAGCATTGAGTATGTGAGCCATGAACTCTGGAGAACACTCCCTGAAGGTCGGCAGCATTGGGTCAGGCTCCGCAGAGCTCCATGTGAGATGTGGGATGCACCTCAGGTTAATGACTTGCAATTGCACGCAGCCTTCCCAAAAGCTGTACATATAGTTAATGTGTATCAGAACTTAGCAAGACTATTCAAGTTACTTCAATTTCCCAATGATTTATGATGTAGGTTTCTGACATCGTTGGTTATTTATCTGTCCTCGTAGTGTTGTGAGCCAAAGCAAAGAGGGGAGAAACAGATGCAGTAAAATTATGTTTGAACAAAGGGTCAGATGTTTTCAGAGACAGTACATGTTGGATAGAAGGGTAGTGAAAGACTTGAAAGTCAAAAATCTAGAAGAGACATAAGTCCAGTCCAGAGTCAAAAAAAGTAAAAGGGCTTTTCCTCATTTTTATTCTACAATGGATTGTTTCCTGACTCTGGAAGATGGATTCTATTAATTTAACTAGTTTACAGGGTGTATTTTATGTTGCAGACTGGAAGATTTTTACAATATGCCCCTTACAAATTTTCATAACCCTAAAAAGTTAGGGTTTTCAGTAGGAGAAAAACCCACTTCAGACACAGTACTTAAGTAAACAGGCCAAATTCTGTTCTCAGTTGCAGCTGTGCAACCCTCATCCTTAGTGCACGAAATATTTGAGCTTAGTAGAGGTTGTGGATTGAAGACCTGAGGTTCCAAAATGCACCCTCAGATGCATGTGTGTGGCTAGGACTGAAACCAGTGGGACACCCATATGTTCATCCAGGGTAGACTTTGGCTTGTGATTTTTATTGTTTGGACTATAGGATAAAATTGATTTCGGTGTTACATTTCTCAGTCAGAGTTATTTCTACATCATCATGCATCAAAATGTTGGCTCTGATCTCTTCTTCTTAATGGTAACTTTGAGGAGTATTTGTTTTCTGATTAGTTTGGGCCCAGCATTAATCATTCTCAGGCTTCCTCTAATATTTTTTTTTAATTTTACTGATGGCAGATTTAACTGTTGGCTCACCTTTATTTCCAAAACAGATGAGTTTTATTAGTCTCTAATATTAGCCAGATCCAACTGGTTGATAAAGTTAAACCAGTGTGGGCCAGATGCTCAGCCTCAAACTGAAGCCCTATTGATCTGGGTACCCTGTCGGGAAGAGTCTGACAGGGTACCCAGTCAGGAAGGAGAAGAGCCCCAGATCACATGTGCAACCATGTAGAGCTGAAGGTCTGGTTCCTTGGCTCCTTTGGGTGCTCTAAATCAACAAAGAGAACTATTAAATTCACTGCTTTGTAACCAGAAGGAAGATGACCTTTCAGGGCGTATGTTTTAATAGTTGGACAGGTCTATTTCACAGAATTGTTAGGATTGAAAGAGACCTTTATAAGTCATCTAGTCCAACTCCAGCCTGCAATGAGCAGGAACATCTTCAACTAGATCAGGTTGCTCAGAACTCTGTATTTCTTCATGTTGGTGGAAGAATGATTCAGAACAAGACAGTAAAATCTTTGGCAAGGAGCTGGGGGTTGTTCTTGAATTAGTAGCTTACATTTCCTAATGTTTTTTACCTTTGAAACTCGTGTCAGTCACTAATCTAAAAGCCAGGATTCAGGAACACTAGTCGTTTTCCGAAGGACATTTCTTCTTTCTTGTTTAGTCTTTACTTCTGCTTTTCTTTCTCCTGGGGAATGAGGGTAGCAGTTTGTGTGTGGCTCTAAGTCCACAGGAAGCATTCAGCAGGGCCATTTGCAAGGATTGTGTAAAGACTCAAAAATGAGAGGGGAAATGTGTGCCAAGAGGAATTTCATGTTGCCACCAGGTGGGCTTAGGGAGGTTCTGCAGAATGGATGAAACATCTAAATATTTAGGAACATCATCTCTAGCAGCTTCAAAAGCAGCAAAAGAAGGAGTGCTACCTCTTTCAGTGCTGCTATGTCAGTAGCTGTTACAGGTGCAGCCTACTGCTGAGGATTCATTTGTGTACTTTGAATAGGACAGACAGACCTGAATGCTTTCAAAGCAGACTTATGGGACTTATTCAAACTAATTAAGCTGAATTTAAGAACTCTCAGTTCTCAAGTAATTCTTAATTACAGGACCACAGGAGGATTCAAGTCAGAGAGGACTTCAGGAGGCCTCTGAGCAGGAGCCTCGTGCACAAAGCAGGGTCAACTATTGTCTGGGTATTTAAAAAAAGTAAAGATGACTGAAAAGAATACCTATCAAATTTTAGTTTTAAACATAAGTGTGACTTCTCTCAGAGCTCATATAGCCTTTAAGAGAAAGCCTAGAACCCAACCTAATTAATTTCTTTATAATTCCATGCCTAGAAGTTGTTTTTTAGAACAATTTGCAGCAGAATTGTATGTCTTTCACCTGGTGTGAATTCAGCATCAGGCCCTCAGTGCAGTACAACAACATTCCATGGCTGAGAGCAGGCAGGACAGACAACAAGCTTCGAATTAAACAGCAGCATGGCATTGGTTCTTGTATCTTTCATGTAATTTTTACCTTCACTCAGGAAGCCCAAGGCAAGTCAGAAGGACACATTTGTCCCGGAGTGCTAGATCTGCAGGTTGCCAAGGCAGTGACAGGTTCTGCACCCATACACAGCAGTAATTTTGTTGTCTGTAGATTTTTCTTGATGTTTATTGGTAACAAAAATATTTGTAATGTGGACATTAATTCCCGCAGAATTAATCACAAGTGGATCTGCAGAGAATGGTTTCCCTCAAAGTGGTTTTATCTGTAGTACACATAACCATTTCCATTTTTCCTGAGAAAGACAATCAGCTCTTTTCCCCAGTTTATTATGAGTTCTTTGTCCTGTGCCTTGGTCTGTTTGTGTAGAGTCTTATGGATCTTTTTCCATGGCTTCTGAACTGAGCTATGAGGTCAGATCATAGACTTCTGAGGAGAACAAAAGGAGCTTTACATGGAAGTGCCCTATGTTGGATTGTTTTCCTTGAGAACATGGTAGCAATGTGCTTCACAACTGAGTTTGCTACTTGCGTGCCAAAATGCTGTCAGCTGTGGACGGTTGTACTATAATATGAAGAAAAGACTAGGGAAAAAAGATCAAGTACTTTGGAATATTTGGGCTCCTGGGACTTTTGAATTGGGTATACAAACTTGGCCACAAAATTATCAAAAACTGTAGCCTTAGCTGAAAACTTCTCAACAGGTGTTATTAAGCCCTGTTTCAAATGGTGCTGGTTGCCTGTGACACCACTTATTGTTAAAGACAGATTGTGACAGGAACAGGAGCCACAGTGTGAGGTGCATCAGGAGCAGCAGCTACCAGCATATCTATGCTGTGCTGGCCAGAGGCTCAGGGTAACACCACTGTGCACACCAGAGCTGTCCTTGCACTAGCTCTCCTGTTATGCCTAATTATTTATTTAGGATACTTGCTGGCCTCATACAGAATGTTTACAATGCTTGTGATAGTTTTATCTATAAATACAAAACCCAGAGAGTGTTGCTTTTTTCAAATTTTATGAGGGGAATGCTGTGAGACTAAGTTGTTTCCAACCTCAGACACTTCTAGAGCCCAGTATCCCAAGCACAGTAGCTGCCACTATACTTGAATGGCCAGCTTGGACGTTTTAATAAATCCTTCTCCACAAGCAGATCAATGGAGAACAGTTTCACATACCTTCATTTTTCTCAAAAGATTTCATGCAAAAACATTTACAATTGCACAATGTCTTAATGTTTATATGCTTTAAAATCTACCAAAAAATCTTAAAAAAATTATGCAGGTTAATAATTACATGCAAGAACCATGCATGAAGTTATTCTCAAAAAATATACATTAGCTGAGCAAAAAATGACCTTTTCATTCAGGGCTTAGCTCGGTGCCAGCATTACTCAAGCAATGATAGATCATATGGACCTTGATTGTATCTTAGAGAATTAGGTTGCCCAATGATCATCCTTATCCTTTGACAGCAGGGAATGAGAGCCCAGGGCTGTATAAATAGTGCAAAGAGAATGCTGCACTGAACAGTGTAACTTGGAGATATGCCTTGGAAATAAGCTCTGCCAACATGGATAACCAGGCCTTTTTGAAAAGCCTTGGATGAGCATTGCTGTTCTCTCTCTGCATATCATGTGTTGTCACTGGTAGGCATATGGAGGGAGGAATCAGTAACCAGTAGCAAATAACATGTGTGTGAGCAGACTTACCTCCTGCAGTGTAATTCTGTCACTGTCGGCCTCCTTTCAGTTCTCTTCAGAAGAATCCCAGAAAATCAGATGGATTTTAAGCCAGTGGACTGATTACACAGCCACCAAGTCATAAGGGTAAAGCACTCTATGACTATCCTCAAGAGTCCATTAAGCCCTGCTGAAACATGATCTATGCTGATTAAAGGGAGAGGGGGAGGGAGAAGTTTTTGGGTTGTAATGCACTGAATCAAAGAGATCAATAAGTGAAGCAGGGTGATCTGAGAATCAGCCTGTACTTGCAAATGTTTTAGTTCAGCTTCACTTGGAGAAACAGCATCCTGGATTCTTCCATCATCTCCATGGGAATCAGATCAATTTAATGGGTTTACAGGGAGGGTGGGGAGGTTAGCGCTGTTAATGGAAAAATACTGACAACTGTATCAAATGCTGCCGCTAATTTGAAACATTAGCAAAGTCTTCCGAAGTAGTGTTTCACCTGAATTGCCCTAGGGAATAATTTAGCTGTAATTGGAGAGTAGCTTAAAGTTATGTGCATTTCTGAAACTCAAGAAGGAAAAGGAACTCAGCAAGGAAGAAATGCCCATCTCTTCAGTCTATAGGGAAATTATTAACTTGGCAAAAACACGGGTGAAAGTTCAGTGATTGAGCAAGCTGACAGCATGGAATCAGAGTAGGGGAATGGAGAAGAGGGCAGCGAACCAGCCTGGTCTTCAGAGACAGGCTTTACACTGAAATCAGCGTTGTGCTATTGAAGCACAGCAGAAGCATTTGTCAGACAAGACAAAAAAGAGAGATGGATGAAAGTAACAAAGAGGCCCCTCGGAAAGTCCAATGAATTGTGAGAGCTCACAAAAGACACGTAGGGTTGAATGAGGATCCTGAAAGAAAGTGATCCTAGGTCATGTGTGCTGTTCTTGCAAGGTACAATCAGCCCACCAGGATGTCAGCTCTTGCTGCCTGGGAGATAGTGCCCTTGCTGAAGTTTTCATTTTGCTCTGTGCCCCAGCTGGGAATCCCACAGAGAGCCTGTTACCCAGGCAGCTCAGTGCTTCCTAGATGTGGACAATATCTGTGAGGTTTCTGACTTGGAGTACCCAAACCCATTATATTCTGCTGGAAAACAGTTACATCCTTTCTTGTAGCTGAGAAAGGAAAACGAACAGTTCAAAATAGTATTTCACAACTGCTCAAAGTCATCAGTTGGTCCTGTTTGACATTAGCACTAGTACCACATTCAAGGAGGAGTTATTACTGCAAGGACATATTTGCTGATTTAGAAAATCAGCAAGGAAGTGAAGGAAGTTGAGAATGACAGAGTGTAATTTTTGATGGGGCATCTGGGTTTTTCTCCTAATTTTCTTTTTTTTTCTTAAGTACTGATGGTGGTCACTCTTAATGAGTAAGACATTAATAAGCTACGAGAGCACTGGGATAAAGCACTGGACTTTGAAAACATGCAGTCTTTAACCTAAAGATGTTAGTGGTAAAGGAATTAAGCTGGCCTTGAAACGCCAGATGTATTTTACTATACATATTTTATTATACACAATGTCTTTTAAAAGTGGTGTTTTCTGCAAGCTTGGAAAGAGAATCAACAGCAATTTTACATGGAATAACTAGAGTTATAGCTACTTAAAAGTTATTCTAAAGATCATTCCAGATGAGAAAGTGATGAGCTGACATAGGTTTCTTAATATCCTAAAAACAGAGATTAGTGTACAACTGTTCTGCTGGGATTATTCATCATTCAGCCTTCTACCAGAGATAAAGATTGCTTTGAGAACATCTTATGAAACAAATGTCATGTCATTTCTACCCTTCTCATGGTCTTTTATTGACAATGGCGACTGCTTGGAAAATAACCATTCTTAAATGCAGAAGCCTTTACATAATTATATAAGTTTTTAAAATCTGAAATGGGGGAAACACTGCAGAATGACTCCTCATTATTTTGACCCTCTAGGTCCAAAAGCCATTGACAGAGGGCATGGTATTGCACTTCTTTGGTTACAGCATCAGCAGGGACCATCCCAGCACTGGGGCCACAAACCCAGTGTCACAACCTGAAATCTGCTCAAACATTTCTCTCAGGACTGGCCAAACTCTTTGAAATGCTGAGTTGTGGAAGTCAGCACATCTTTCTAATTTAAAGATCAAATTGAATTAATTAACCAGCATATTATCTAAGACAAAAAAAAAATCTCCTGTTGGTACTTATATGACCAAATTCAGACAAGAACCATTTCTCTCTCTCTCTGAGAGAGAATTGCAAATAATGGTGATTTCTGAGTAGGAGTAATCACCTAGGAGACAGCTTCCTCAAGGATTTGAAAACCAGCAGTGGCAATGGCAGCAAGAGTTTCAGGCCTCTGATCCTTGCTGTTTGCAACAACTAGAGGATACATCCTTCTTTTTGCTGGCCATTTACATCCTACTGAATGGTAGCTTCTGTGTTAGTCTGCAAACCTCTAGGCAGAATGTTAGTTGTAGTATTTCCCAGAGGTCACTGCAAGATGAGCTACACAAGTACAGATCTCAAGGAGAAATAAATGTACAGAAGAGACCATATATCAGAATTATTTAAGGACTTTTAGTTGCAGAGGGGCACTTGTGGGTTTCTTATTTTCACTGTCAGTCAATTTGATACCCAAATGGACTACTTTTTGAGTAAAACCTCTATATCTCTTCCACATAGGACAGAAACAGACTCCTGAAACATCCTGAAATGATAAATGCAAGGATGTTGTACATCCAGCTTAGTAGCTGCGGTCCTCTCTGTAGAGATTTGAAGCTGTAATAAACAATTACAATGAGGGAAATATGTGCCAAGTAACATTGGGAAGGAGTATCTGTGGGATTCTCAGGACAGTTGGCATTGCCTGGACACAGTTTCAATGAACTGAGAAGCAGATGAACCAATATCAGAGGGTAGTGCGTATTTCTTATGGGAAGTGTAAATTCCGTGTGTTGAAAAGGGGAAGCACGATTGAGAAACAGCAGTCTGCAGTCAAAAGAGATGAGAAAGGAAATCACAACTGCTTGGGATTCCAGACATTTAAACAAATGAGAATAACATTTCTAAGCAATAGAGGGATAGAAGAATGAAAAGCATGAGGAAATTGCATGCTGTGATTTAAAAATAGCCTGGCGCAAGCCAGGACAGCCCTGCTGAGTGTGGAGGGAGCTGTGCAGCTGCAGGATCATTTCTGCCTTACATGACTTGGGGCATGCGCTGGAGCTCTGAGCTCTTCCTCTATCCCAGATCTGGGAACTTTAATGGAGCACTGCTGATGAGGATAGAGAGCCAAGTTATGCAGTTAGAGAAGAGTCAAGACACACTTCAGGCTCTCTGGGATGGAAGGGGAAGACAGTGCAATTTCAAAGGAATCACTAGTGTGGAAAGAATATGTGGAAATTCCTAGTTCACAACTGGAGCTATGTAAAACTTGGCCCTTGTTCTTTTCAGAGATTTGCTGTTTTCTCTTTTATGTCAGCTCATGCAGGCTTGCACCC
Organism: Ammospiza caudacuta; assembly: GCF_027887145.1. Lineage (NCBI taxonomy): Eukaryota > Metazoa > Chordata > Aves > Passeriformes > Passerellidae > Ammospiza > Ammospiza caudacuta. Next base: position 24,855,238 of record NC_080597.1, read on the forward strand.
CCTGGCTTTTCTTTTGTGTTCTGGGAATTGAATAAACCCTGGAAGTAGTGAGAATCATCTGGTCTCACAACCTAACCGTGCAAAATCCCTTGGCTGGAGTGGTTTTGATGTGAAATCATAAATCAGTCCAGGTTCACACAACGGGTTTCTGAGCTGCAGCAAGTTTTAGACAAATATGAATGTGGTTTTTTCATATTTTTGTTTAAGTTTTCCTCTTAATTTAATCCCTTCTGTGTTTTTTTCATTAATAACATCTGGAAATTGCATAAGATGTATTAATGGATTATTATCTTCTCCCTCTCTCCCCTCTCTTGGTGTATAATTAACTTTTCTTTTTGCTGTCTCCTTTTCTATTCCACACACAAATGCACTTGAAAAAAAGCCTCAAGGAAGATTGTTGCTAGGACTACAGTAGCTTTAAGACTCAGAAAAGAATGTATTCACAGGTCACACCAAGTAAGGAGCTGAAGTACTTCTCTCTGAGGTCTAATTTTGGTATGTTTGAACTATCAACTGATCTTATAATGAAAAAAAAAATGTATTAGAGTTTTGCATGAAGATCAGGAGGCATAAATATATTCCTTTAGGTGGACCACTGACCAGTCATTAATTTTACTTATTGCTTTTCTTGTTGCCACAGTTCCATCAAACTCAAAGCTCCAATGCTTATATTGCACATTCAAAGAGCCAAGAGGAATAAAGTGGTATATCTAATCCAGTCATACGTTTAAAAGCTTTTAACTGAGACCTTCACAGAACACAAGAGATGCCTAGAGAGTTTGAGGTCTGCGAGCAAACACAGCATCAACAATCCTGTTCCAGTGGATTTAGAAGTGATGTGGTAATGAATTGTGTGCAGAGAGACTGCAGGGGGGTGAGAATAGGTGGGGTAAAGACAGACACTAAGCTGCCAGTGGCTTAGTGCTGGGCCCAAGACTTCGGTTGGCTTTCCAAATGCTGAGTCATACAGACAAAATATTTTTGTTGACTTGCTGTGTATTTTTAAGTATCTGTTACAGATTTTATAAAAATAAGTAACACAGAAAAATTTACAGCTGTGAAAACATATTTTTAATGCAAAATTTCATTATACCAAGGTCTCTTCAGACAATCCAGTGTATTTTGTAGCCATCATGTTTCTATTTGCCTGATATATAGGTGCTGATGTATGAAGAGGAAGAAGAGTAGATTCCTATCAAGAGCAGCCCAGAGCCAAAGTCCCTACAAATCTCCCTTCTAAGAACCCTTTCCACATCTACATCTGTAATTGCTATAGGTTCTGTAATTTTTTAATCAGTCTCTTTCATTAGGTTTGGGCAGTTTTGTCCCTCTCTTTTCCTATTTGAAAGGACAGAAGCAGGAATGTGTCTGGCAGACTGGGATGATACTTTAACAGAAAAACCAAATTATGCTTTGCAGATTTGTGGCTTAGCACAGATTTTTCATTTTATAAGGAGATGCTATTTTTGTATTACTGGTCAGGCTTATATTCCTGGTTGTTGGGCAGGGCAGTTCAAATTCCCTTTGATTCTATATTACTTGGTCTTTAACTACCAGTTTTGAAAGATTGTTTGGTCCTGTAATTTTTTCTCCATCTTTTTTTGGCATTCATTATTATTTCTTAGCCATTGTACATGCACTGTGAGGCATAATCTTCCTGCATGTGTCCACCTGTATTTCAACAATGCAAGGACAGTAATCATGATAATATCTTCCTTCTTGCAGTAGACTATGTCAAAGGTGTTTTTCTAACTTTTATAAGTCTGGCTTGGTAAAAGAGTAAAAAGCTGGTTTTTTACTTACTTGTTGTAGGTTTAGCCAAGCCCTACAGCCAACCTTACATCTGTGTGTAGCAATGGGACTAAATCAGGAAGAATGGTTCAGAGAAATCCTTCTCGGTTTAATTCATGCTGCTTCCCCAGCAGCTTTCAGCTTGTGTTTGTTGTGGTTTTTCTGAAGACCTTCATGCTTTCTTCTCACCTGCTAAAAAAAGTAAGCCACTGGTGGCCAGAGCTCTCCTACACTGAAGTGTAACTACAGTAGAAACATTTGGGAGCCTGTTGCCTGTGGTATTTGCTGGGTCCCCAGGACGAAGGAGGAATTGAGAATCTGACTCCATGTTCTTAGAAGGCTATGATATGACATTATATTATATTATATTATATTATATTATATTATATTATATTATATTATATTATATTATATTATATTATATTATATTATATTATATTATATTATATTATATTATATTATATTATATTATATTATATTATATTGTATTGTATTGTATTGTATTGTATTGTATTATATTGTATTATATTGTATTATATTGTATTATATTGTATTATATTGTATTATATTGTATTATATTATATTATATTATATTATATTATATTATATTATATTATATTATATTATATTATATTATATTATATTATATTATATTATATTATATTATATTATATTATATTATATTATATTATATTATATTATATTATATTATCTATACTAAAGAATAGAGAAAGGATACAGACAGAAGGTTACAAAGAATGATACTAATTAAAACTCATTATTGACGCCTCAGTCAACACAGCTGGATGGTGATTGGTCATTAAGTCAAAACAATTCACATGAAACCAATCAAACAACCACCTGTTGGATAAACAATCTCCAGGCCACATTCCAAAGCAGCAAAACAGGGAGAAGGAATCAGATAATTATTGTTTTCATTCTTCTCTGAGGCTTCTCAGCTTTCCAGGAGAAGAAATCCTGGTGAAGGGATTTTTCCACAAAATATGACAGTGACAGCTGCCTATTGTTTTGTGGGGTTTTTTAGTGGAGGTGGAAGAAAAGATTGCACAAAGTTTGGGAGTTAAACTGAGTTCTTTGAGTTGCTAAAGCATTTTAAACTTCCTCATTTACTTATTCACTGGAGGAAGACACAAGACACCTACAATAAAGGCATTTATAACACATGTCAGACTGCCCAGAGAGAGTCCTTCACTTTTCTCTTTGTAATTCAAAACAGCATTTGCATCCTTGCTGGAAATGGAGCCCTCCTCAACTTTCCCTCACTCTGGGGAAAGGAAGTGCTGAAGGATGGAACAGTTAAGCATACATGACCCAAGCATCTCCTGTGCAGGGGAATTTCACAGGAGAAAGGCATCTGTTCTGCTGAAGCAGCTGCTCTCCAGAGTTGATATTTAAAGCTGCAGGTTGTCTGTCACTATTTTGAGATCTCGTTTTTCCTGTGAAGGAGCTAACACCATCCTATAACCTAGATAACAAAGATCTATGTGGTGTTTATCATATATTAAGTGCTATGCAAAGCTGTTTGCAAAATTCTTAATATGCATATTAATTTTATTAGAGTAACAAAATCCTTTTAGAGCAGGTTTGATTTGTTCTTGTTTGCATGCGAATTGCCACACCTTCCCAGTGCTGAGAGTTATCTATTTAAATCCTCCTTTGTCCTGCATTATCAGATTTGATTTGCCCTATTAGTCATCTCTGCAACTAAAGTTATTATAGTTTCATAAAGTTATTATACTTTCATGACACTGTGCATTTTTTTAAGCTTGGATGTAACATCTGGTTCAATGGCTGATGCAATTCACCATTCAGTTTTTCAGAATGGCTTAATAACAAAAAGCTTGAAAAAGCAATCTACTTTTGTGGGCGCTCATTTGTGCTGATGTATTTATATCAATATTCCTCCTTGCAGTCTCAGGAGAAAATATAATAAAGGAATTCATGCTTCTTGTTTTCAACTTCTGATAATTTAGAATATGCTAATCAACGCTCCTTTTTCTTTCTGAACAAATCACTTACATTTTGCATCCTAATATGATGGTTTGAACCATACATTTACTTTTGACTTAATTGCTATTTCACGGTCATATCTAGCCTCCTTTATGGTTTCATTTTTGGGGTTTTTTCAGTTTAAATAACCAAGATCCAATTCACATATCCTTTAAATATGAAAGTTATTTTTTAAAAAGTAATATAGTCAATGAAGATAATAAGATCCCATGGAAAGGTACTTGAATGAGAGTCTAGACTTGGTTTACCATCTTCTCTTGACCACTTGGGAAGTTTTTAGCTGGCCACCATATCACTTTGTGCTTGTTTCTTATTCCATTGTGAAGAGAAACTGAGGCACAGTTGTGGTTTCTTTCAAGTGTGAGGCAACACAAACCTTTTTTTTGTCATTTTATAATGCAAATGAGCAAAATGTGATAGTCCAGTGTCAAAATACTCACTTTTCGCTCTCGGGAAAAACAGCAGGGAGCCAATTATTTTGAACATATCACTGTACATGTGTGATTAACAGGATCAACACAAGCATTCCTGGAAAAACATTTTTCACATCAGTAACTCACAAGTCTCTCAATTTTTAATCAGATGGACAGTCACAAACTTCCTCGCAATAAATTCCATCTGGTGTTGCTTGGCCTGAGTCTCCCCATGCACCTCAGAAAAGCTATAGCATGAACAATGAGCTGAGAAACAGACAGAAAGTGCAGGCGAGCCCAGGGGAGCTTGGACACCAGGACTGCCTGCCTGGCAGCTCGCAAAATAAAGATGCTCGTCATCAGCAGCACTGCAGAGAAGAGCACCTGAGAGCAGCTCTACTGATAAATATGGGGATTTAGGTTACCTCCCCCCACCCTTCCTTCCCAGACTTGAGCATTGTCTCTCTGCTTTGGCTCAGTTCTTTGCTCTGAACCAAAGGGAGCATTTTTACAATAGAATAATCAGTTAGTAGCAGCCACAAAAAGTCCTTAGAAACCACTGTTTGCCACCTGTCATGGCTGGCTCTTTTCAGGAGGGCGTGAGGGCTGGGCTGGAGTTATGGGGAACCTCCTGAACTTCACACAGGTTTGTGCCCTGCAGCTTTCCCCTCCAAACATGATGTTCTGCCAAAGGCAACATGAGGTTGAGGCCATCCTGCCCCCACATCCTCTTCTGAGCCTGCAGGTTGGGGGCTGACTTCCAGGTCACTGCTCTTTCTAGTTTTGGGAAGCCTCTGTATGCTGAGCAAGTCCCTCTTGCCCAAATCCCAGCTGGTGACCTGTAAGTGAGAGGTGCTGCAGGGGGGAGGTGGGGAGCTGTCTACTGTCGCTCTGGAAATGGGATCTCCTCCAACCAGGTTAAGCTCCACAATCTGGGAAAACAATTTCTGTTTTCTCTTTTGTAACAGCAATCCATGTTGTCAATTTAGATTATAGACCTGAATAGTCAGATTATGCTGTCAAAGGCTTACTTCTGAGAGGCTCTGTTGAACAAACCAGGTGTTGCACCTCCTCTGGTTCTTTTCGTAGCTCTTCTAGCTGATATTTTACGCTCTGCTAAGACTGAAGATGGCCTGAACCAGACTTGAGCAGCAGAGAGAAGGACTAATGTGCCTTGCAGAGTGAAGGACTGCTGCTGACTGGAGCTGAGGTTTTCACACCAAAAGCAAATTTACACAGATGTATCTTTGAACCACACGCTGGACTTGGTACCAAGCAACAGAAATAGCACCATTGAATTTTTTCTCTATTTGGTCATTGAATTTAGATACCTTGAACTTCAGGAAAAATTGAGTTTGGATTTTAAACACCTTGGGATCTGAAGCACCCTGGACTACTGGGAGATGGTGTCAGAGAAGTGTGCAGCTACAGTGAGCTGTGGAACCCGGGCTTGTGGTTTTTACAGGCTCACCTCCAACCTTGTATGTTGAAGTCCAATTAATTCAGCTGCAGACACTATCTACTCTGTCCTATACAATTTCATAGAGCATTGCACTGTTATAAGGCTCATTTGAGCCTACAGAAATATTTTACCTGTTGGAATGGGTTTTTGCTCCAGCTACTTAAAAGGCGTGTTGTGGCAATGAGTAGGTGGGATGTATTTAGCTGTAATGAAAATATTACCATTCTTGATCTGAGCAGCTGAAGCAAGAGGAATCAGAGATGCATAAAGCCACCAAATGGGCAAGGAGAGAGGCAGATGAGGGGATAGAAGGAGTGTTTCCTTGATGAAGGTCTAGTGAGTTTATAATTCCAAGAGAGAAGTACCTTTGGAAAGGCAATACGTGGATGAAAGGGCATGGACCCCTAAGCAGGATGATTCTATACAGTTGTCACATTGCTTAGTAAATAATCATGACAGAAAGGTTACCTAGAGGATTGGGCAATGGCTGCTGCCCAGTGCTTCTTTTGCTGGGTCCTAGGGAGCATGTAGCTGGGCTTGTTGAGTTGGAATGTTCTAGGACCCTATGAACAAAAGTGGACATTGCCCATTGCCAGGCAACACAAAATATTTCAGATTCCCAGGTGTCCCATTTTTATATTTTCCAAAATAAGTTGTCAGGTTGTTAGACTCAAAGGTTTTACTATAATCTGTGGTATTTAGCAGGGACAATGTCAGATTCACAGTTTATAACTTAAAATTACAGAGTGGACAGAGGTCTGCTGTCCACTATATAATTTTAAACCTTTTACCTTTCATGTCACAGCCGGAAAATGTTTCCAGTGAATGCCAGGAGCCAAGGGCATAGTGAAAGGAGAGCACAGCTGGTTCCACTGCAAAACTTGTGAAGCAGAGTGGTACATTAAAAAAGAAAAAAGCAAAACCACTGCATTAAACACTAACTAACAATAACTAATCTCTAAAATTATTTTCATTTCTAAGTGCTTTGGAGTGGAGTATCAATATGAAATGCCTCGGCTGAAAGAGAGACAGGAGACACACTGGCATCTGAGACAACTCTCATCAAATGCTGACATGACAAGCCCCACTTCCAGCTTGCTGTGTGCAATCAGTCACTTGTAAGTGCCACAGCTCCGTGCAATGGGGCATGCACACAGGGCACGTGGTTGTACATCTGCTTCACAGGGAGTGTGTGTGCCTTGGACTTGGGATTCTCAGCACTGCTGTGCCTCTTGTGTAACAGCTGCTTCACTCTGAGCAGAGTCCTCCCCCTCCCCTTTATGTTTGGTTGCTAATTGCGAACATGAAGGACTGACATTCTGATGTCTGCTTTTTCAACTTCCTCAAGTTCACACTTTCAGGCACTCTGCTTCCAAGCCTTCTTTCATGGGTGTTTCCATGTGAAAAGTTTAGACTATTCCACCTAGTAGCTTTCATAAATTTAGTTGCTATGGACATCCATGGTGGGTTTTTTAGCAAATTTTTTTAGAATTATTAGTTCCATACTCATGTTGGAGTGGGCAAGAAGCAGAGAACATACAACGTGCTGAACGCTTAGCTGTTTTTGCCTAGAAGAATGCTAGGAGACCTCATGTCTACTGAGGGCTCAGACCACACATATTTACAAAAGACTAATAAAATGTTATCTTGTCAAAGAGCAGATTTTCCTCCAGGGAACTTGTTTTTTGCTGTGCTCTACTCATCCAGCATAGGGCATTGTCACTTTGCCCATAGAGGGTATTGATATTAGTTCTGATTGTTGCTTTCTTTAGGAGAATTATTTGCCTCCAAAAGGATGCAGTTTTTTGCCCACTTCTGTTTCCCTGCCCATATTAGCAACAAGTGCAGAATAACTGTGACAAAGCATTGCCTCTGTAGCCCACCGCCTAGCAAGAAAAACATGGTTCTTTTTGTAGCAGCTGGGGAAGGAGACCCCCAGACAAGAAGTTTTGTTCCCGATTCTCCCAACTCTCCTGCCATTCAAAAGCTAGGCCACATCTAGTCTCTGACCTGTTTGTCGCTACCCCCACCCCACCAAGCTGTTGTGAACATTTCCTGTCAGTTAAGGGTCTCTAATTAGTGACATAATAGTTAGGCAATGAATGAACCAAACCTGCATCATAATGAAGGATAAACATTGTTAGTGAGTCACTCTGCAGCAGGGATCCAGCTCTGCTGGAGTGGTTTATCCCCAGCAAGCTGCAGCTGGTTATAACTGGGGTGTATCTTTTATATGTTCTGCCTCAAGGGCAAATTGCTTCAAACAGGACTTTGCTGCATGACTGGAGAAAATAATCATTTGTTTGCAGTTTTCCTTTGAAAGGGATGAGTCTAAAATATCCCTCTCTGACCAAAGTAAAGTAGTACCTTCAAGGTCAATCCCTTTCTTTCAGTGACAATTTTCAAATGAATTGCTGGGTTTGTCCATGCAGGGCACTCACTGAAGGGAGTGTGTCTGTGCCCTGGGCTGCAGGCAGCTGCATGCCCACAGAGGGAGCAGGGAGCAGTGACAGGCACTCCCATGTCAAACACCACAGCCCATTTTGCCATTACTTGTGGAAGGCACAATGTATATTAACACCTCTCTGATTGCTGGATAAAGCTCTTCCTTTTTTAAAGGGTGAGACTCAAACCAGTAACACTGCACACAATTGACTTGGGTTAGTGGTTTATCTCAAAAAACAGAGGAAATAATTTAGCTCTTTAACCAGAAGATTACCACAGCCATAGTGGTTTTGCAGCAGCATGGATTTGGTGGATATTGCTTAGAGATGGAGAAAAGGGCAAGTCCTGTGGCAGAACTCGTGGGCAGCAATTTTTGCTGGGTTGTGGGGTGCCAACATCCACAACCAGAGCATCCCAGTAGCAACTGCAAGGAAATCAGCATCTTACCCACCTACATGTTTTTTCACCAGATTTATTTATAGCCTATCTATCATCCAAAATTCCTACCATCCAAGATGCAATTTGGATGAGATCAGTCAGGTTTGGTGCTCTGAGGATTGCCCTGGACACCCTCTCAGAAGGTGGAGGGGCTGCAAGACACAGCAGGTAGAAAGCAAAAACTCTGCCCTTCTTCCCACCTTGGGAGCCTCACTTGGACAATAAGCAGATGCCTACCAGTCCTGGCAGACCACCACAACACTGCAGATTTAAAGAATGTGAGAGCCTGCAAGTTAGGGAGAAATGGGACTCACCACAGATGTCTTTGTCTCAGTGAGTCTGATTTAGTTTACCTCTCCTCTAGTTAGCAGAGAGACAGTTTTCTCTGTGGAGAGATGCAAAGCAGCTAAGTTAGGTGCTCACTCTAAACCTTCCTGTAAAGACTGCCTTTTTCCTTCATTAAACTTGAGGAAACTAATTTCACAGGGTTTTCTGGCTCCTATTTACATCCCTAGTATCACCCGAGTTTCAGGTTTTACATGCTTCATGTATCCTCTTGCATGTTTTCCAGGAGGAGGCTGGAATTTCTTGGCATTTGAAAGGTTTTACTGTGCTTTCACTTAGTAAAAAAAGTTGAGTGTTGCCTAAATCAAATGGCCTCCAGACACAAAGGAAATAAACTTCCAGATAAAGCTGTGAGGAAACATGGATTGTGCTCCACATTGGATGGAAACCCACCAATTACAGGGTTTGCAAATAATGTGGAAGTAGATTATGGCACTTTTTATGCCTGATGATAGTGTTTTAGAAAGGCTGTGACAAAGTGGCCTCTCCCTTTATGAGTCCATACAATTTTCACACACATGGCTGGCCCTCTACACAGAGGGTGGAAAGAAGGGCCTCATGCAATTGGTAACACAGAGTAAGACACACTAGTGAGCCTATAAATTCCTTAGGTATCTCTCCATCTTCAGGACATACATTTAAGCCTGGTCAGGCCTAGTTACATATTGCAAGGAAATGGCTGGATCATCCCTAGAAACCTTTAAGGGCAAATCTGAAGGAGGAAGTAAACCATTGCAGCAGCCCTGACACACACAAGAGAAAGGATGCAGATACCTGCTGCATGCAGAAGGAAGGTCCATCTCCAGTGTTAGAGAACAGCACCTCTGAAAGAGACTCTTGGGTCTGGCAGAGTGAGGAAAGACAACAGCTGCCATATAAGGAGAGCAGCAAGAGCTCACTGGGGCTTCAGGGGTCCTCAGTCATTGAGGAGGGAGGACACTTTAAGCCCACAGAGTATGCTTACAGTCCAGTTCAGCAGAGACACAGAAAGCATATCCCATGGCTGTACATGGCTTAAGCAGTGCTGAGATTTTGTTAGCCTGACACAGAAAATCTCTGTAGAATAATGAAAAACTGAGAGATTTAGTCAAAAGAAAATTACCTCCAAAAGGTAGGCAGGATACATAAGGTATGTTCCCCACAGTACCAGCTCCTGTCACAGTTGGTTCTCATCCAAACTAAAAGTGCTCTAGCATTTTACAGGAGGAGAAAAGAAAGCAATTTCCAGGGAAGTGAGAAGATTCTTTAAGAGTCCCTTTGGAACAAGCATTATCTCTCTTAGCCATATGTGGTGAAAAGGATCCTAGCTTGTCCACCTCTGCTGTATCATCTACCCTACTCTAAAAATAGCCTTCCATCAATGAAAGAACTCCACTTCTGTTCTCAAGCCATGTGTTTTTCCTGCCTTGAATTTGTGCAGTGCTGTCACCTCTGTCAGATCTGCAGGCAGAGTGAAACAGCCATCTGTACTGACTGCCAGAGGGAATTAACTCAAACAAAAAATGCTCCCTTGCAGTGAGCAGAACACCTTGCCCTTCTCAGATTTCCATTTTGGTCTTGAGTTAAGCTGGGTAACTTTTCTGCTTACCCATCTTACCAAGATTTGCAGGTACAAAAATATTTGCTCTGCCAGAGCAGAGAGCAGCCAGTGTTTGCCACAGCCTCAATTCCTTGAAAATGTTTTCTTGTGTCTTCATATTCTCATTTCCTTTGGCTGAACTCCATCACAATAAGCTTTTGTAATGCAAACACCTTAGTGTGACATGAGGATCTGTTCCACAGAGCCAATTTAGATAGAAAGCATGCTTGTAAATGTGTAATTGAACTGCACTGATATGCATGTATCAGGGAACATTAACATCTTCTAAATTCTCAATGGTTTCACATTCATGGTATTTTTTCCAGATGGACTGTAGCTGAAACTGTATCTTTAATGTCCTTAAGATACACCACTGCAACCCATAAACTTGCTGAGCTCCACTGAGCACTGGGTGGAAAAGCATTTTCTGTGCCAGATTTCTCCACTAAGTATTTCTCCTGACTGTGGCATATTGAAAAAACATGTAACTGTGAGATCTGATAGTTACAGTGCTTTCAGAAAGAAAGAACAGTGTCACGAGCAAAGGTTAACTTACAGTGATTGATTTACTTAAGTTTTAAGCAGTCACGCTGAACCTTTGGATAAATGTTTATTTAACATTGAAAATGTGTTGTTCATTTTCATGACACAATAAACAAAGTCTCTGTATTTGCTGGGACATAGCAAGGTTAGCTAAGTTTTCTGCCTTCAAAAACAGAGCTCTAGTACTAGAAAAGAATGTGAAAACCTACTTTGCCATTTAGTGGGATAACACTTCATGTTAGTCTCTCATTTATGGGTTAGGTTGAGAAGATGAGGAAAGGGATTGTTCCAAGCAAGATGAGAGATACAAAAAAGTATTCAGCAGCAAAGTGTAGTACTTTACAGGTCTGGTCTAACACCCATTAATCCCCTTTTTAGTTGAATGTCAATGTAATTCATCAAAGTGTTAATTTTGAAAGCACAGTTTTGAGCATTATCCATGTCCCTTCTACCTCTGTCTCCAGACTGGGTAACTGAGATATTCCCCTTGATTCCATCAACAGGAGAAGGTGATCAGGACCTTCAAGGATGCAGCAGAAACATCAGTGTGATGTCTGAAGGATCAGAGTGTGTCCTGTGCAGTGACGGCACCTGGGAGCATTGAGCAGCCCCTCAGCATTGACTTGCTGTGGAAAGGGAAGTTCTGTGAAACTGGAAAAGAGAGACAGTGAATTTAATGCTGCTAGAGTTGCCATTATGCTTCTGGTATCTCCATGGCTTTTTGGTGCTGTTTGTTTGTCTGTTTTAAGGTGAAGAAAAGTCTTGTCAAGTTAGAATGCCATACAACTGTCAGGGGACAGGCAATGTCAGTGCTGATGACATCTGTTAGGGTGAATGCTAGAGCATCTACCAGCCCAGAAGAATTTTAGGAATATGACCTAGGGAACTAAAAGACCATTTTCTGGGATAAGTGGGGCCAGGCTCCCTCATGAAGTCAAGCACCCCAGATAGAATCTAGCATGGGCAGATACCATGGTGCAGACTATAAAGTAATCCTTTGAATTCACACTTTCATCATCTCCCTCAGGATGGCTGGAAACTATCTCTGAAAAAAAACATCATGCTTGGGAAATTAGAAATCTTACTCTCTCCTGGCTGCTAGAAAACTGGAAGGTTATTTGTAGTGCTGAATAGGAAAGCAGGAGAGTTCTCTTCCCCAGCAGTGTGTTCTCCTTCTGTTGTCCATGTTCTTCAATTTGAGATCACCTGAGAAGGGAGGATAGGTGTCAGGACCAGATCTGATTCTTGTCCAGCAAGACAATACCTACTGGAGAATTATGGAGCAAGAGGGTTGCACACAAGGCACCAGAGTTGGCTTGTGATTGCACTGGATCAAAATGCTTTCCCCTCAAATGCTTTTGTCTCTGCTTATTGGGACCAACCCAAATACCTGCAGTTGTTGCCTCTTTGGAAAAAGTCAGCCTCTTACACCACTGATTTTAAATCCAGGGTCAGTGGGTAGGCTGCTTTCAAAAGATTCATTTAAAAAAAATGAAGAAAAATCTTTCCATTTGACAGTACCTTAGGAGGTGTGCACTTTCCTTGAAAGTTATCTTGAGTTCTCCACATCAATAAAAATGTTGAAAAATCACAGTTCTTGAGAGGATTTTCTGTAACATTCCATTTACAGGTGTTTTTGTTTCTGTTCTTCTATAGAGTCCTCTTCTGAGGGAAAAAGAGTAGAAAAGTCACCTAAATTAAAATATCTGAAGATATCCAGTAAATCCTTTTTAACTTTATGTAAGACCCATGTTTCCATTTAGGCCCTTTTACATTCATTAGAGTCTACATGCGATTTACTCAATGAGTAAGTAGGGAAGAGCATAGATAATCCCTCCAGGCCTTAGTCTGAAGTTCTTACTCAGGCAAAACTCCAGTGATGTCAATGAGTCGTTTCACCATGTAAGTATTTCAGAAGTGGGCCCTATCAGATTAAATACAACTTTGCCCAAGATTTTACTCTATGAAATTATAGTAATCTCAGACCCTCGATCTTCTAACTACAACTAAGGTGCAGAACACTGCCAGTTTAAAAGCATAATCATGTGAAACCTTATCAGACCTGTATTATACATGGTTTTCTTAGTGTGGTACTAAACTGGCTCCCACATGTTTGTGGTTTTGGCCACACATCATCTTTAACAAGAACATGACAATTATGGTAAATTTTGGACTAATTCACCATTAATTATAAATATCTCATACTCCACTTTTATAACAACAGCTATGACTCCTTCATTTTTTAATTTAGTTAACTCTATAGGTAATTTGGAGTGGTCTGGAGCATTTTTTTCTTCTAAATGTGCAGCTTGTGGGCTTGCAGTTTCAAGAGGAAAGGGAGAAGATTAATTACCCTAATGTGATCTCTTCAATATCAGAGAACTGATTATGACTGGGACATTGAATCCTGTGAGGAAGGAGAGGGATTGGGTAGAGACAAGCCTGCCTTTTATGAGTGTGTGATCTCTCTAGTGGAGGGAATATTGTCAGCAACTCATAAGTTGTTCTTCAGGTAAAAAAGCAGTAAGGAAGAATAGGTTTCACTGGTCAGTCAGACAGATCATCAGTCTTTCCATAATCCAAGATGTACAGAGGAATCTGGCTGAAAGGTCAGATTCTGTTTGAATCTGACAGAGACTCTGTTTTTATTTCCCTTCTGATTTTTAATAGATATGCATTTTCACACACTTATTTAATCTTTCTACCATATCCCTATCCTTGGTCCAAAGTTCCAGAGGGAAAAAAATAGCTTTTTCAATGTGCAAAAACTCACATTAGAATAGAAGAGGAAAAAAAATTGCAAAGTCCAGGTAGCCTAAAAGTGAATATTTAAAGCAAATTTTTCTGGGCACAAACCTCGATGATCAGATGGATCCTGTGGAAACTATTTTTTTAGCAGTCTGGTCACACTGGCACATAGGTCCAAAACTGTGTCATCTGAGATATTTTCTGTGTGAAAAATTAAATGCTGATTTTTTTCTTGGGAGTTTGAATTATTTAAATGAAACCCTATCACTCAAAATTCTGGCAATTTGTAGCGAGGCAGGAAACAAAAACCTTGCAAATCAGATAGGAAAATACATTCTTTCTAAATCCCAGCTAAACTCTAGTGTTTACTGGGCTAAAGTCTTGGAAATATTCCTTTAGGAAAGATAAATCTCTGTGGTTTGTGACTTGTTCTCATCTATGTTGTAACACGATGAGAGCATTGTAAGGTAATAAGCAGAGGTATGCTAATACAGTGGTTAAATAATGCCTGACCTTCCCAAGGACTCTTGCACAGGAGTCTTTCTTCCACTGAAAGTGCAGGTTGGGCTGATGGACAAGAGCACTGCTGTGTCTTCCACAGCCCTATTTCGCTACCAAGCCACAGAGAATATTTCATACCTGAGAAGCCTTCAGAAGGTTGCCTGATCCAATACCCCAGCCAAAGCTGGGCCAGTCTTGAGGATAAGATGACATTTAGGTCAGCACCATCAAGGATGTGAGCTTCAATCAAAATTGGTGAGGGAGCCCTTGATCTGAAATCCAATCCGGCTGCCGAGAGAGTCTCCTGAAAAGCATTTTAATCAGTGCAAAGGCTCACATTGACTGCCGTGACAGCTAGGTCAGACATCAGTTCAGTGAGACTGCCTGCCATAGTCAAATCACAAGATAATACAACTGAGCTTTTGTTGGCAACATTCAAGGAGCCAAATTGTGTTCTCTCCTGTATTGGTGTCTATCCAAAATAACTCCATTCACATCAATACAGCAATTCTCTACTTGTTCTGTGTAATTAGGAGAAGGATTTTTCCCACTAGGTTGGTGAAATCACTCAGCATTAGGGGTAGGGATAATCTGTTCATGTTCATCACTGTCATCATTAAAAGATTTAGGATCCTCTGCAGGACTGAACTTTTTTTGTGGGCTTCCATGTTGAAGTCATAAAAACATAAATGTTGCTATTAAGGACTTCTGAAAAATTAACCTCACCTGACTCTGCATTTCTACCCAGTTTGGGAATACCAAATTTTCACAGCCTGTCTCAATAACTGACACATATTGACTATGTGTGTCCTGACATCTCCTGGGAGCTGTACTGCAACAAAGATTTGAGCCTGTGCCCAACTCTGACTGATGTAGTAAGTACTGGAGACGTGGCAGAAGAGGTCTGTCCTTCCCATGTCTCCCATTACAGGTTTTATTCCCATGATATCATGTAGTGGATCTTATAAGCCAGAAGAAAAGAATTTACAAGCTTTAAAATCAGAAACTTCTGAGCAAATCCAGAATCACAAGCAGAGCTAACAGCAGAGTATCATAGCTAATGAATCCACTGTGACATCGGTCCCTGAGGAAATTTTTCCATGTGACATTTTTCCCTGAGGAAAAATCTCAGAGGAATAGGGAAGAGAAGAGACCTGGAAATGTCAGAGGAAAATTTGGAGAAGTAAGAAAAAGGCAAAAATTCATTAAAATTTGATGTCAGATTTCTCAAATTCTACTACATGTGCTAGGAGTTAAGCATCATTGCTGCTATGGATGACAAAAGTGCTGAGCATTTTTAGCAGCACAGAATTTCAAAGTAATGCCTCTTTAAAAGAAGTCAATCACCCAAGAGAAGTTGCATGGTGTTGTGGTTTAACTCCAGCCAGCAACCAGGCACCCCACAGCCGCTTGCTCAAAAACATAGCCACTGTGAAGAAAATCAGCTCGACCCCCACTGAAACCAGCACACATAGATACCAATCTTCCTTTGCAGTACAAGAGAAAGTTCTGTTATAATCTACAGACTAGATATTTTTGACTGTGAATTTTTGTCAAAAAGGAAAATATAGGATAGGAAAGGGTGGATAGTATGATGCAAAATGGAAGCACAACTGCAGCTGCAGCAGTGGGAGAGATGCTCAAGAACAGAGCAATCACATCCTCCCTGACTAAGACCCAACTCACCCAGACCTTATCTGAGCTGTCAGAGGTAAGCAAAGCAGGAGTCCCTGGGGTGTGAACAGTGTTACAGTGTTGACACAGGGACAAGTAGCTTCATTCATGGTGATTCATGTTTCTCCATGCAGTAATGGACATAACAAGATTGCTCTTGGATCTCATGTTTAAGTTTGTGAATATCCCGTTCCTCCAGATTAGTATGAACATCTCAGTGTAGGGATGCTTATAAACATCAACATACAGAGGATCCTGTAAACAAAATGCACAGGAAAGTTGTGCTCCTTAATATTTCATGAGCACTGTTTAAGCATCAGCTGTAAATCGATGCCAGAAGCCAAGGCTTTGTAAAACTCTTCTTTTTAGGACATATGTATCAGGTGGTTATGTTTCATCTGGGTCACAAGACAGTAAATACCCTACTTAACACAAGTCACAGCCAGTTTCTCAAGTTTTGAGGTGATTTTTTATCTTGCTATTTGTTTTGCATCAGGGCCAAATTCTTGTTCAAATCTCATTGCATTTCTTAAAATGTTCCTAGGACATCATGTGTTGGTATAATCCTATGATTGCTTGGACCACTCCTTAAAACATGAAAA
This sequence comes from Ammospiza caudacuta, assembly GCF_027887145.1. Classification (NCBI taxonomy): domain Eukaryota; kingdom Metazoa; phylum Chordata; class Aves; order Passeriformes; family Passerellidae; genus Ammospiza; species Ammospiza caudacuta. Next base: position 24,871,810 of record NC_080597.1, read on the forward strand.
ATAGCTAATAATCCATAATATAAACTAAAATTCCTTATGCGTGAAAAAAAGTCTGGGCACCAGCAGAAGAATAAACCTGCCATTCATTGTGTGAATTATTTTCCAACCCAAGATCTAAAGTTTATCACTGGTTAAGCCTTGAAGTAGGTCTGTTATGTGCATTAGTGGGTAATAAGTGCCTTCTAGTTTTTCAGGGTCAAACTACTTTGGTCCTGATTTTCAAACATTCTGCCTAGCTGAAATATTCATGTTCACCTGGAATTTCAAAGACTGGCAAAAAGTCAGGCTTAGGGCTTTGACAGTAAGATGCAAAATAATGACCACTTATTTGAACCCTCTTCTACTTGATTAATTTGAGATGACAGAAGAGCCAGTGGCAGAACCTGGAGCTGAACCTGAGTGAGCAGATTTCATAATCTTATGATGCAATACTTTTCTCACATAGTGCATCTACTTCCTTGCTGAGGTTTTAGGGTTGTATCATAGCTTTGCTGATCAATTGGTCAGCGACATTTCTATTTAAAACAACACACTGTCATTGTCTACACTTCAATCATTGAATCAGACTGTTGAAACTTCATATTTCCAACTAGTATAATTGAGTGAAGAATCAAGCACACAATTTCCATCTCTCTCTGACTTCTTCCATCTCTCTCTGACTTCTTCCATCTACTTTGGCTCAGACATTAGAGCTCTTCTGGAAGCTCCATAAGTTTCAGGCACTTGTGTGAGGTTGTCCTTGCTTTGTTGGTTTTAGTGTTATAATGACCCTCTAATTAGGAATTTATTTTACATTACAGTAGTAGAAGGGTGCTTAAAAAAACTGTGGAAGAGAGATGCTCTTTATTTAACTCTTTACAGATGTCACATTAGTCATATAAGGTAAAAAATGTATCTCCGGGCTTTACTCTGAGTTATAGCAAATGGCTTTGACCCACATCGTCATAAATTAGTATGTAAGCAGAAACTTATACAACTACACCTTACAAATGTAATGAAATCAGACCTCTGACATGTAACAACTCTATCTATCCTCTGTGATACCCTTTTGTGACTCTCAATTATACCCATGGACATAATGATCAAATTACCCCAAAATTTTCAGTGAAAGTTAAGCTTTACTAGTTAATTGTAAATAAGAGGATTTGCTTTTCACACTTATACAATTTCATTCATGTCTGAATTGTATGCTCTGCTTACACTGCAGAAGTGGCTAAACAATAATCCTTAGAAGTATTGTGTTACCACATTACTTTTTTATTGCATAATTGAGGGCTTGACTCTACACCTCTGAATTTAAAAACCATGTTATTACCATAGCACTACCACAGAAAATGTTCACAGCTCATGCTGTGAACAGTCTTCTTGCTTTCCCGCATCAAAGGACTCATATAAAATACATTGTTCTCTATCAGTAGGTCTTCTGTCTAGTTTCTGGAATAAGCATGATTAAGAACTATCTGCTTTGCAGAGAGGATGAAGATAAAACTAAAGCAGCAGAGCTTTCTCTCATGTTTCTTTAGTGCCATGAAACAACTTGCCTGGCATCTGCTGTCTACTCATTCCCTACCTGCCCCAAAGTAGCAGAAACCATCTGCAGGTTTCCCTGCAGCTGGGCATTATGTGATCCTTCGTTCCACACAGCCTGCTCCAGGCCAAGGTTATTATCAGTCCCTGCATCTGCAAGGGAGAAGGTGGCCCCAAGAGAATGGCTGCTTTGACTCCCAGATTCTGTGTAACCCATGTTTTGTGGTTTTGAGGAATTTAGTGGAGAGGGATCAGCTCTGCTCTCCTCCATGCACCTACTCAGTTGGAGAACCAAACCAGTGCAAGAGTTTAGGAAGGGCAGACAAATTGCTTTTCCCAGAATTTTCTTATTTATCAGACAACACTGAAAAAACTACCATTTGGTCTATTTGCTGTACAGCTCAGAGCATTTCTTAACAAGTGAGACTAAATCCAGTCAATACCTATTCTGTAAAGTGACGGTGCTTGCATCCTGTGCTGCCAAAGGACCAGTTTACCAAATCAATTGTCCTGGCAGTTCAGGAGAGAATTACCAATGCTTTCAATGATTAGTTTATCTTCCTGTTTAGTGTCCAGTTACACTTAGAGCATAAAGTTTCCTCAGTAGCAATTTCACTACCTACATATATTCCAGTATTGCCCTTAATATTTGGCATGCTTTTGCTGCAGGAGCTTGGTTCTGGTTTAAGTGGAAGACACAAAATGTTAGCTCAGATGAAAGCCCACTGAAGACAGGGAGCAGAAATCAGTCTCAAATTTGGCCTACAGTCTGTGGTAACAAGGAAGAGGGCCACAAAACTAATTGTTGATAAATGTGCTTGCTAAATGGTATTTTTGCCTCAAAGCATACTTGAATCTTAGAAGAATGCAACTATTTCAGCTTTCTTGGATGATATGCCAATGGTATAGCCTGCAGCTAATATGGATCATATCTTTCTTTTAGTTATTCCAGCACAATTTTATTGATTCAATGTGTCTCTCCTATCATGTTCATTAAGAAGAAACATCACAGATTCTCGATGATAGCTTTTTGAACCAAATCCTTAGCAGTGGAAAACTAGGATGAACTGCCTGAATACCCAAGTAAACCTATAAACTGCAGATCTTGCTGTGTACCTGCAGTGTCTTGCTATTTCTTTGTAGTTATGCCATTGTAGCTTAAGAACAGTAACCATGATAAGAAAATGGACATTCTTGTTCACTCAACCACATGGCACAAAACTCGCTCTATCATGTTTTCGGTGATCAAAAATGGACAAGGCTGGGCAGACATTTATATTCTACAGCAATAAGAGGGCAAAATAGAATTGCATTGCTTAATAGCTATATCATACATAATATGTACACTGTATAAAAACACACATGCAAAGTGATAAATTAATTGCAGATGAAGTACAGTAAGCTCAGCCTCCTGAGAGTTAGACAGTAATATACAACAACACCACCATCACCACAGTCTCCAGGCCATGAATCCACCATCCACATCCAACACAATTCAAAGTTTCTTAAATAATTATGCCAAATTGTAATGCAAACATTAAGTGTATAGAACATAAATGCAAACATAAAGTGTACAGAAGGAGGAACAAGGAAAATAATTGACCTATCTACCCTAAGGGTCTTCCAAAGATTAGAGAGAAAAGCCCTAGGACTGGCATTTAATATGCTTTGTATTTTATCTTTTTACTGGTTGTTTGCATCAATTTTGTCACTGGATGACTTAGAGCACCCTTAGTTTTGATGGATGCGGGTGGTGGCATGTGCATGGACCCTTAGTAAATAATATTACCAATGTGGGTTGCTTGATGTGGCTCTGCTATCAAGACTTCTGTCTTAATTTGAAAATACATCTATGTGATTAAATAATGTCTTAGAGCTAGATTAATTTGTCTTCTTTGATTTTCATGGCGTTCTAATTAAAACTCCAAATACATAATTATATGAACCAGAACAGTGAGCAACTTGCTTTCCCTCATTACAACTTTAAGCGCAGTGGAGATGCAGGGAGGTAATCATTTCACACAGAGGAGCGCTGCAGGAGACTGTGGGTTTACCCATAGCAGTTGAGCACCCCAGGACTCAAGACCCCCAGATGTGCAGTTTCGGAATACCTGCACCTGTTCTGGTCACAGAGGAGCAGGGACATCACCATCACGGTCACAACAGCTTTTGCCTATGGAAAAACATATAGCCTATGGGGTAGGTCTATAAGAAGTTCTAAGAGAAATGTAAATAGTGGTCAGGCTGTTTCCTGAAGAGTACTGAGTAGAGGAAAAAAAATAGCAGCAATTACCAGAAATGTGAAGGGCTTCAGAGGCTCTGGCTGAGTGATGGTATGAAGAGAGACGTGCATAAATATTTGCAAGGGCTTAACACTTAGTGGAGAGTGGAATTACTTATCTAGGAACAACAGGATGATAAAGTAGCCCTGTAAATGTGATACAGAGCAGTGCCCCAGCATGGAATGTACAGCTATGTTGTTCAGCAAAAACAGACACCAGAAACAAGAGCTGCTCCTGGAACATGATGTTTGGCTTGATCAGGATAAATTTTACCACATCCTAGTGAGGAAGAGGAGTTTCAAGAGGGAACAACAGTTGCAGCTTTAAAATTCCCCTATATACCTATCACGTCTCATCAGAAAGATCACCCAGGAAAACCACAGCACTAGAAACCTCAGAGACTCATTGAATTCTCTCTTGCAGGGTTTTTCCCACATACTGTGGGGGATCCTGTGCTGCATGCTCACCTGAAATGCCCTCATTTTTCTCTTGAATAGCAATAGAGAATTAAGAGCATGCTGGTGTACAGAGGCAGGGGAAAGGGTAATGTGAAGAAGCATAGGAAATGCTTTGAGTCTATTTCCTACAGAGTATGTAGAGTTTTAAGGTCTTTCCATATGGAGATGGCAGAGGAGACTAAGAAGATAGCAAAAGAAAGGAAAATATGCCCATGCATCCCATATTGCATGAAACAACAGGGATTTAATGGGTGAAGGATTAAGATGATCTTTCCTTATTCTGCATGTATCTTTCAAAAAGATACAGTGTCATACTGTTAATTTACTTTCTCCACAGAGAAAGATTAAATAAAACACCAAAGAAAAACAACAACAGCAAACCAAACAAAAACCAAAACAATTCTGTAAAATAGGGATTATAGAAACTGAATCCAGAATGCTTACATTCTCTCAGCACATTAATTCAAAACATTGTAAATCTAAGAGTGTTGATGGAGATACTTCTCACTCACACCCTATATAAATGTGGAACCAAAAATGTCAGGAGAAAGACAAATATTTATCTCTATCACCAGCTGATAAAGAGTGAAAAAAAAAGACATATGGCACAATGAGGCACAGTGCCCTCTGGGGACTGCTTAGTACTTTCCACAGGCATCAGCAGCAGTATATTGACCCATTGTGCAAATGCAGCCATTGTTATGACACACACGGTCCTTTATGTGATCCAAAGGCATGAGATTGACATGAACATTTTTGCTCATTCAATGTAGTGATGAAAGCTCCCGCCTACAATAATGATCCACTGATTTCTTAAGGAATGTTCTAAGGATGAGAAAAATTCAAAGACATTTATAAATTATACAAAATCTCATTAAAGGTTTCTGGGGTTTTTTTCCCTTATGTTTTTTTCTTTGAAAGGTAGGGTTTCTTTTTAGAGGTACTTCTTAATAGGAAACTGCTGAATACCCCATCCTCTTTCTCATTCAGGTCCTTGGAATGAGTCATCTTCAGCTCAGCTTTCCTTCCTTCCTTGTTCCTGAGCCATTCAGAAATGCTGCTGTTTCTGCCTTCTCTGTATTATCTTATCCAGGGAGACCCTTTGTATCTAAGAACCTTCCAATCACTAAAAATAGGCTTCCTTTTTCCTCTCTTTCCCTCTCTCCATTTTAAGACTTCCAGTTGGTGTCTTTCTTCATTTTGACTGCAACATTTGAAACGACAGAATTTAACTTGTTGGCTATCTGTCCTGAGCTGAGTGCCTGGCTCTGCTGAGCTCTATTTAATGGTGTCACTCAAGTATTTTCTTTGTAATCATAGAATCATTGCAGAATCATAGAATGGTTGGGGCTGGAAGGGACCTTAAAGAGCATCTAGTTCCAGCCCCCTGCCATGGGCAGGGACACCAGATCAAGTTGCTCAGAGCCCCATGCAACCTGGCCTTGAACACTGCAGATTCTGCTCCTCGCACCAGCCACAAACCCCCTTGAAGTCAGCATGGCAACCCAGTTATGTCCATGAAAACCTAGCCCAGCTCTCAGCCAATATTTCAGATTTTCCACTGGCTGTGTTTTACTGGGTGGGGAGAGGGGAGAAGGGTGACAGAATGAAGCTCCTGCTATGTCCCCCACTGCTATAAATACCATTCAGTGCAATACCAAGCAGGTTTTACTTCTTTTTTATAAGGCACAAAACTATGAGATCACAGCTATTTTGTATGAAAGTCTGGCCAGAGATGTGAACTTTGCTGTTGGCGATACCAGCATTCAGCTTCTTCCTACTTTTATCTCATTCACCAGTGAAATAACCTAGTAGGGAAGTCCATAAGTGTCATGGTTTGATGCTGGCACAATGCCAGTGCCCCCATGAAAATGCCTTCTCCCTGGTGTCTACTGTGAGATGGGACCAGAAATAGAGCAAAGCAGGCTTATTAACTTACAATATATAAAAGGAACAAACAGAAAGAATGAAAACCTTCCAAACATTCCTTCTCCTCCCAACCAAGTTCCCAATACATCACAGTAAGACAAAACCTTGGACTCTCAATTCAGTTGCCACCCCTCCGATTGCCAACTTCCAGTCCATCACCACCCTTCAGATAATCAATTCTCAGTTCATCAAGAGGAGAGGAGTCCCTCTTGTGCCATAGGCTTCCTCAGGAAACACAGTTGAAACCTTGTGTGCTTCCATGTCATTCATGGCACCACCCGGAGATCATTTGCTGTCATGACATCTTCTTTCCATGCCCCGTGCTCTCACCACTGCACATGGACCAGAGCTGCTTCTTTTAAGGATGCTTTGTCCAGTTCCAAAAAAGAGCACAGTCTCTCACTTTTGGGACACCTGTCCCCCCCAAATTTCACCCCCTGGGGCCGAGGGCTCTCAAGAACAGAGATCTTCTCCTCTACTGAAGATCGAGGGCACCAACCACCCTCCTCACCCGTCACCTCTGTTCACGCACTCCTTCACATAACAACACTGCACTCTCTTGGCTCCGAGCCATTGCCTCCCCCCAAATGCAGTCTCTGTGTCACAGGAAAAATGGTTCTGTCCATGGCTATACAAGAAAAGTCCAGCCAAAGGCCACTCCATCACCTCCTCCCACCTAAGATTATTCTCCACTTCCCTCGTGGCCCATTTCCTCTTATCTCATCTCTATCTCTCTTCTCATTCAGCTCCAGGAGGATTAGCATTTGTAAGGTTTCCATCATCCAAGAAAAGGGTTAAAAATCTCAGGCTCTGCCTGTCCAGAACTCCCACGGCTGCCTTGCTGGGCACTTTCTCGCCGCACCCTCCCCTTGTCCTTCTCAGCCGGCCTGCTATAAAATGTCAGGGTGGCACAGGCACAGACACCGGCGCTCGGTCTCTCTCTCTCTCTCTCTCTCTTCTCGCTCCTGCGGGGGGAGGGGGCGGGGGTGGCTGCCCGATGTCTCTTGGTGCCCCTCCACCCCGCCATCCTCAGGGCCCAGGCCCACCTCACCCGGCCGCATGGCTTCCCCGCCCCCGCCCAGCCAGCAGCTGGAATCCTTTCCCCACCGGAACCCAAGAGAAGTTTTCCTGGGAGTTCTCTGCTTTTAACCCCCGTGTTCTCAGAGGCGTATCCATGTCCCAAGTGGCCACACCAGGTGCCAATATTCAAATCTGAGCACCTATTGGCTTGACCACAGCATCCCAAAACAACTCACTTCCTCTCAAACCACGACAATAAGAAAAATAAATTCAGGCTCAATTCCTCTGCTGGTACAAATTGATATTATTCATAGCACTTAACATCAGTAAAGATCAACCTCTTTTGGTAAAACTTTAATGCTTGATCTCATTTTCTTTCTTCTTCTTTCTTTTTTTTTTTTTTCCCCAAAGGCCTCCCTTCAAAATGCAGTTGCTGAGATCATATTCTTTGCCTATCAATTGCTCACTGTCAGTTCCTCCTGTCCTCTTTGATTCACTCGTCAGACTCCCTTGGCTTCAGGACATGAAGGTCAGGCTTTTTGTATGCAGTTTGAAAGCTCTCCACAGGCTGATCTTTCTGCCTACCTGCCCTTATAAAGCCTGCACTGTCAAAGGGTGCTTGAGTTCCCACTCTTTATGAATAGAAGCAAGCAGAAGAACCCATTGCCCCCTGCTCTTTGGTGACCTCCAAATGAACAATGAACCAAGTCAAATTAACCAACCAAACCAAACAAACTGCAGGCTTTCCATAAGGGTTCATTGCGGTCTGTGAACTATTTCTAAGCATGAAATACGCTGAAATACCAAACCTATGGCAAAACTGGCCTAAGTGAGTTCAATACAGTGCAGAGCAATCTTGATAATGTATGGCAGAAATGCCAGTGAACTATCCATTTTCAGCAGATTTTCCCTTTTTATTCCTGAAAATCAAAGGAAAATTCAGAAGATATGAGCTTGTGCAAACCAGAACCAGAAGAGAAGCTTTACTGTGCCCACAGACACCACACCAGCAAGAGCTGCAGATGCCCAAGCACAAACTCTCCATGCTTCCCCATGCCCTAGGAAGGACACCAGGCTATGTTCAAAGGACAGAGCTGGGCAACCCCTTTCAAGTGCCAAAGAGCAGAGGGTCAGCATATCCATAGGATGCTGTGGAAGTTCACCTTTGTAAAGCTTCATCTGCCCCTGCTCTCTGGCCTTAAACCTGAGGCAATGGTACTGCCAGCTGTGTGTGCCAGGCTCTTGGCTGGGCCACAGGCCTGACTTCACATTACATGGAAATCAGGAGATTGGGAGGGAGTAGGGGAAGGAGAGGAGGAGGGAAGAACATGGCCCACTCAGTTCTTAGCCCTAAACAGGTTCTAGGCTAATACCCATACCACTAGACTTTCTTTCCTTCTAGATGAAGGTCATAGATTTAGAGCAATGAATGATTTATTAAAACCTCTTGTGAATGAGTCAGCTCAAATCTGTTCCCTTTTCTGTTCTGTCTGCTTCTTGCAAAGGCTCTGGCCTTGTTAATTGCCAGAGTTTTCCCCCAGCCCTCACTCGATTATAGATCATTTAACAGGCATGGAGAAAAATGTCATTTGGTTGCCCTTTAGACTTTAGCTGGAAAGTGACAATAAATTTAAAGCAGAGTTTTGGGATAAAGCAAAAACTAATTCTGAAGAATGACAGTATGTGTTAAGCATAAATCTTGAAGCTTAGCAGCTGAATTCTGAACCCATGCAATATTACACTGCCCTCTGTCATTAGCAAGCTGCCAAAATGACAGCAAACTGGATTATCTCCTTCATAATGCAGTCTGTTTCGCACAAAATAAATGACTGCTGACTTTTAACAATGTGCAGCATCATTTGAGTGAAACTGTGTTGTGACCAGAGGCAATCCTACATGGAATTACCTTGGAAAATGAAGCTGCAATTAATATTTTCTAGCTACACGGTACCCTAGGTTATTCTTATCAAAACCATCTAATGAAGCACTGCATTATTTCCAGTTTCATACAAGCCTAACTAGCTTGATGTTATTGGAGTAATAACACTTTTGACATGGAGCAGTACCAGAGGAAAGCAAGGCATATTCCACACATATTGCCTAGCACAACTGCATCATCATGGTTTCTCCCACTCAAAGGGTGTCTCCAACACACTTTCTAATCACCACCTTCCAAGAGATATTAAAAGTTTAATACTGGTGCTCTCAAACCAGAAGCTTATGCTGTCAACCAAACCAGCAAAAATACTTGTGCCAGAGGGAAATGATGACAGATCTTTAAACAGCTACTGTCTTTTGGTTTACAAAGTCTCTGCTTTACACTAAGTCATAAAGAAACTCTGTAGAGATCTGGTCTTCCAACTGATCATGAAACTGAGCATGAAAATCCAGCTGAAGTTTTTCCAGGGTTTAGCAGAACAGGACTCCTTTTCACTCTTTCAAGATGAAAGATTTAAGGAATCGTATTGTCAAGCCTAACTACAACATCCTGCACATGTCTCTACTGAATTTCATCCTACTTTCTCCAGTCAGTTTTCATAGGGTGATCAGATAATTTTAAATTCCATTTCTCACCCTAATGCACTGCAGATTTCCCAAATTTGTGTCTTAGATCAACCAAACACCATCACTACCAACCTTCAACATCACTACTGAAGACACTGAGTTATGCTGGAGTCAGAACAGCCTCAGCTGTTCCCCCTTCAGGGCATCCTTCCACCTGGCAGTGACTGTGCCACCAAACTGCCTCTTCAAAGCCTCATTTCTCTAGCTAGTGAGAGATGGCACCAGAAATGGTGCAGATCCTCAGCAGCCCTGAAGGGGGGGGTGGCGGGGGAGGGTCCCAGGTATGGATGTTGGCTGAACCTTGGAGAGCATCTCAGTTGGAACCTTCATGGATCACCTGGGTCTGTGAAAAAGTGAGGCAGAAGGATGGACAACACTGTAGCTCCGTCACTCTACCTTGTGTTGTGTCCATCTATGGGAAGCCTCCTAAATGTTGAAAGGCCTGGTGTTTTCTCCATGGGAACAGGCCCAGTAAGCAAGTTCTCCAAAGGCAACCACCAGCTGTGGGTGTTTTACCTTTCTGAGAGAATGAAGGCAGTTTTTTTGCACAGGAACTGGGTGTGTCATTCTAGGCAAGCCCAGGCAGGTGGGCCATGTTGCATGTTCACCTGCCTTTTTAGCCCTTCCCTGCAGGCTGAGCCCAAACACATGTGGGCAGCCTATCACAGCATCAGCCAGGCCACAAATGCCTCCAGTTTTGGAAGCAGCAGGCTTCTGCCAACCAAGCACGTGTTTCCAGCAAGCTGGCCTCTTCAGCAAGGCTGGCATTTTGCTAATTTTCTGTGTGCATGTATGCATCTCCACATGAGCACTCAGCTTGCTTGGCTGCATCCAAACCACCAGCACCTTGGAGGAGTCACAAGGGAGAGGCTGCCCACCTCACTGCCAGCTGATTCATTAGTCCTGACTGTGTGTGACCCCTAAATAAGAATTCATCATGCAGCAGAGCTGACATGATCTGAGAGGGGATACAGACACCCAGAGTCAGCCAGAGGCGTTCTTCCTAATGCTATCGCAGTTTTAGAAGAAACACCTGACTACAGAAGAAAATACTCCAGATCCCAACTTTTTATGTTTTTGACTGGAATCTGAAATAAAACCTCCAAAGAGACTCTTATATGATCTAGATTAATATCTCTCATGTGCCTATTTAAATTATAAATTCTGGCGGATTAGAGGTGTGTGTGAACAGAGCTTGGGGCAATAGGGCTTTGTCTGTGGTGGTGGCACTAATAAAACAAAGAAGTCCAGATTTCAAAAGCAATCAAGTGTTTTATTAGGAGTTAATAATAGATCCCTGTGAACAAGTGGATTTGTGGCATCTTTCTGGATGTCAGTGAAAATATGGGTTTTTTATAAAAGGGCTGTCCTCTGTCCCTACTAAAGGTATTTCTGCTTTGCTAAAACTCCACAATGATACATCAGAAGATGTCACAACACTAGGCACTGAATTCAGAGGTGAGCATTGAGTGTTCATCCTCATGATAATAATCAATGTGTTGCTACATTTCCTCATGCTTGGGATAGGTCCTGCATTTTGCTGTACTCAGTGAGAAATTGCCAGTAAAATGGGGGTGATTTTGCTAAAAAGTATGCTGTGACTCCCCTCAGTTTTCCCTCAATACAGTACTGGTCATATGCATGTGCCTGAGTTTTCAGCAGAGGAATGGTTCTGTTACAACTGAGCTGCTGAGCCAGCACCTGAAATCCTGGAAATTCTTTTCACCTATGTCATTTATTTAGTAGAGCTTCATTCACATCAGTGACTAAGAAGATATTTTTACTTTTGTTATTTGTCCTTGATCTATTGAATATTTTTCTTCCAACTACCAGTCACCAAAAGGGCATGTGTCTTTATGTGTGCGTGCAGGACACTTTTGCCTAAATAATTGCCATGCTGCCTTGATGTCATTAATTAAAAAAAAAAAAATTAAAAGGATTCATTGATGCAGCTCAGAAGACTGAAGGGCCTAAAGACAGATGTGAAACCCAGCAAGATTATAGTCTAGGCTCATGAAAATGTTCTTCATGCATATTTCATATACAAGCAATTTTCCATTTCTTTTTCCCTGCTCATCTCCCAGTAGTCACCCAAGAAATGCATGCTATTCACTGAAGTAGAACCTACATTTTTTTAATGTCAGCTGCTGGTTTGATGACAGAGAGTTGGGATAATTCCTAGAGACTGCTATAGCCCTGAAAAGCTGAAAGGTTGAACTGCTGGAGTCTAAGCTACGAATTTGGGGTGTTCTAACTAAAATGCCAAGCGCCTCATGTCTACTGTGAAATAAATAGCAAGGAGACCTCTGGATCACATGTGTGCGCACACGCACACACACACACACACACACACACACACACAAAAGAGTTGGTGATAGTATCAGAGCATTCCTTGGTCAACACAGGGACAACAACCACTTTCACATGACAACAAATTAAGGATCTGTGCAGGAAAAAGTGCCCCTTAGAAGCTTGTTCTTCAAGGATTAAATGGATATTAGTTTTCTCTTTGTACCAGGAGACTAGAGAATTGCATCACGGGGCATACTGAAGAGTTTCTGAAGAGGAAGTGAGTCAAAGTTTGTTATTTTCAGTGCAGCCAGGACTGTGTTTTCTGCCACTTCTCGGGAATGTTGATTTACCCAGCATAGCTGTGCTACAGGAATTGCAGCCAGGATCAAGAGCAATCATCTCAATTGCGACATCCCGGCAAGAAGCTTGTTCCAACAAGTAGCTATTTTGAGAAAAGAAGAAAAAACAACAGAAGCTGGCAAAAAAAGCTGCAAAGGGCTGCATTGCATGTGGATGCTTCCTACTGCCCCCAGACCTTGCAGACCTGGATTCACTGTCCAGACTCCTGCTGCCTCTGCTCTGCCAATACAACTTCTCTGTCTCTGAGTCTCTCCTGAACACTCACAGTCTTTCTTAATTCTGTCTCTCTGTTCTTCCTGATCCATGGTTCCCATCCAGCTGCTGGCACTCCCATGCACTGTTCCTGCACAGTGTAGTTGCAGGGAGATCCAGTTTTCCCTGCGCTGTTTGTTCCCTAATGCCTCAATATCCAGCTGCACTGAGGGGTACTGCACCATGGACCTCAGGCAACACTGCCTGCCTGTCATTACTTACAAGATCTGAAATATTCATGTAGGGCTTAACTTGCCACTGCCAGGCATCTCCTTAAGTAATTTACATCTGCGCAAACATCAGGAAATGCAGTGGCTGTGATATAGGACCAAAAGTGAGTAGCTGTAAATTGACAAGGGTTATTTGTCATACTGCCTCCAAGTATTTCCTGTGTCACAGCTATTTTTATTTCTTCACAAATAAAGACTATAGACTTCACTTTGCTCCTGCTCGCATCAGGCTTGACTCAAGGCTCTGTCAAGGAGAATGACATGAGAAAACTTGCCTCAGCACAGGTTGGAAACTGTACCCTACATTCTGCACAGTTTTGAAATTATTACAAAATATATGTTGGCGCTGGAGTAGTAATCAGCATAAGAAACTAACATGATATTAACAGTCTCTTGTAGACAGATTGTGAAAACAGACTATTATCTTGAATATTTCAGAAAGATTGGATTCCAGGTTCAGGGTTGGCTTTTCTTCTTCTTTTTTTTTTTTTTTCCTTTTCATTTACTCATTTAATGCTATCTACCATCAAAGGAAATACTTTCAAGCATTATCCCAAACAAATCTCTGCAGCTGAGGAACAGCAGATGTCAGACAGTGCAAAGTGCAGTAGCCTTGAAGGTGTTTGAGCCATCTGGACCTTTGACATTAGCCTGAGGTTTGTTAAATCACCTACTTAGATATATGGCACAATGCTTTACACTGAAGCTTTCCACTGGCAATTGATGGCAAAATAATTTGTGTTTGTGATATTTATATGGAAGACTTTTAAAATACGAACAGGGAACATTTTGCTAGGACTAAGGAGAGTGTACTTGTGGAAGCACAATTTAACCTTTTTCTCAAAATCTCATAGTACATTTTAAATTTAAATTGAGAGATTTAGTAATTAGCATTTGCTTTGAGATCTCTAGACTGCAGAGTACAAATGTGAAGACAGATAAAATCAGAATTATTGTTCCTTCATATAATAGGCTTCAGATTAGGCAAGCCTGGCTTACATTGAATTGCAGTGACCTGGAGCCCTTATCTACTCCAACAATACAGCACAGCTCTGACTAATAAAGGTTTCTCAAACTCAGGCATCAAGTACTTGTTGAGACAATGATAAAGAGGGCGCCAGGACATGCCTCAGATATACCAGGATCTTTGAGTTGCAGGAAGGGATAGCAGAGTGTTAGTGACTTGGGTTTATAGTCCTATGGTTACATTCACCTGCTCAAGCGATATTCTTCCTTTCTCCAAATGACAAGTGGCCTTTTGTCAACTACTGACCACAGGAAGAAAAACATCTCAAAGCAGGAACCCAAAAGAAAAATAGGATATTTTCACTCAGTGCTTTGGGAACTTGGCTGGAAAAAAGTTCAGTGAACACTCCCAGAACTGAAAGATGTCACATGAAAATCAGCTAGTTCTGTCTCTTACAGATAAAAGGGATTCTTCTTCCTCACCAATTTACTGGTGATTTACTGGTCTTTAGAGATTTGCAGTCAATAGAAAATTACTTTCTAGAACGGGCAGTTTTCTGGGAAAATACTTTATTCTAGTTAATTATTCTGTGTGTTCTCTGGAAACCTGGTGTGATATCATGTCTGGCTATAGCTCTGGTTTTCTCTCTCTTGTGAAATACTGACACTGGCAATCACATCCACAGCACCAAGCAGCATTCCTGAGAGATTCATTCAGTTGTTCAGCCCAGGAGTTGACTCTCAGTCTCTTCCCTCTAAGACTGCAGCAATTGCATGACTGGTGGTTTTACCACTCTCCTTCCAGGTAATGGGTTATCTGCCCAGGTTGAGGGTCTGAGAAATTAAGCCTCAAGCAGATACATCAAGACAATCTGCCTGTGTGGTATTCACATATTCTTTGAACATATTCTCCTACCATTGAACAGAGAGAGAGAGAGAGACTTAATTCTCTTCCAGGATTTTCCTGAGGAGCTGTGAGAAAGCTCAGAGAAGGGAATGATAAACAATTCTTATCTTCACTTGCTGCATCTGTTGTTTGGCACATGTGGAATGTGTTATGGAGATTGTTTACCAAAAGGTAGTTTCCTAAACTGGACACTGGTGATGGTGGTTTTGATTGATTCACCAATTAGGTCAAAGTTGTGTCGTGACTGCCTGTAAGGGTCACGGATTTTTCTTTAGTATAATATAGTATTAGTGTAGTATATAGTATAATATAGTATAGCTTAATAAAGCATTTGTTCAGCCTTCTGAATTCATAGAGTCAAGGCTCTTTATTCCCTGGCTGGGGGTCGCCCTGCCACAATATGCCTGCACCCATTTTGTTGTGCCTTTAGCTGACTTTGTACTCAATGTTTTCTCCAGTCACCCCTTTGAACTTCCTGTTGATGCCTGAAGTATCTGCATGTCAGGCATGTTTTCCAGCCACAGTGTCATTCTTCTTCCTGTACCTCTTTTTAAACTTTCTAGCTCCTTTGGATGGTGGGCACAGCATTGTTCAGTGCAGTAATGCAGTGGCAAGAGGAAGACACCAGCAAATGAAGCGTCTTTGTGATAAAGCTAAAGTAACTAAACCAGCCTGCAGGTCTTTGCAGCAGTTGTTTCAGGTCTTGGCCTCTCCCAAAGTATTCTCAAGGAAACCATAACAGGGTAAGATGTTGACTTGGCTATTTATGTGACAGTCCTCAAAGTCCTGGTCACTAAGGGTCCATATTTGGGCTTATGCTTGGCCCTTCAGGCAGGATAGTCATAGCATCCAAGAGATGCCCAGGGAGTAATTGTATACTCCTTGTGCAAGGAGTATGCATATAATTATATATTCCCAAAGTGTGCAATGCTTGGTAATTATACTCAGTAGACTCAAAAATATCATTTAACACTTGTGCTGGTTTTTAAGGCAAAAATACTGGTGAATTTACTTTGTGATTATATGGTCCTTACCACATGGACTTGCTTCTAGTATTAGATACTTACTATGCCATGAAATGGTCAGCAATTGCTTTGCAGGCAAAGATTGCTTGGAAAACTGTTCTCTGCAAAATGGAGCATTATTTAAAAATCATTAACATTTTTCACCACAGCATTTTTCCTAAGGAAAAATATACAAATCCTGCAATTCAACTTCAGCCTACTTTTTTCTGGAGATGTGTTGTGTTTCTGTTATTCTGAGAAAGCATAATGGTGTTGCTTTCAAACTTCTTTAATCAATGTTTCTCTCTATCCATTTTCCTCTTTAGGTCCTTCCCTCCTAAGCCAGAAATAAAAATTGAAAGCTGATTTTAATTTTAAGCAAATAATATCCCTGTTCCTCCTGAAGCCAATGGATGTGGCATAGTTCCCACTGACTTCCTGTAGTCCAAGTTCTGTTTTAGGGATTCTTGTCAAGTGGATGGAATAACTCTACCAAGGTCAACAGGTTTTCACAGAAAATGCCTGGGCACAATAGCAACACAACCCATCCTAGTGGTAGGAGGATCTCTTCCAGCTTCTTCTGAGGCAGAATATCTATAGATGCCTGCACACACGCCAGAGTGGAGCTTGCAGTCCACAAGGTCTTTATATTTGCTAGCATGGTATGTTATTTTGTTAGATTGCTGGGCTGCAGCACAGAAACACAAATCAGCCCAACTCAGCTTGATTGAAACTTAAGGAAAATGTAGCCTGAAAGAAAAAAAGAGGTAACTCTAGTCAGAATATTCTATATCAAGACATATAGGGCTCTAACAGGAGTAATTTTTATGGCTCCTGATGTAAGGACTAAATTCCTATTTAGCTCTTCTGCTTTTGCTTGAGTTTTCTATTTCTTCCAAGGAGCACTGAAATATTTAAGTGGTGATTCATAACAATATGACACCAGTTAAGTTCTCAGACTGGAATTCACTTGTTTTCAGAGGACCAACAGAATGGCTATATATTACTGCATTGTCAAAATAAAGCTCAAAGGATACTGGGGTAAAGCACGTACACCATTCTGGCTGCCTACACAGGGGAAAGTTTCACCCTAGTTTGCAAATCTTTGCCAGCATGGCATACTTCAGGGCAAACTGTACTCAAAAGCAATGTGAGCATGGAAGACATGACTCTCTTTGGCTTCTGTGGTCATGGTATCCATCTGGGCAAAGAGGATCTGTTAATTTATGATGGCTCCTACCACATCTTTTTTTCAGTCCTGGTGAAAGCAATGAGTGGTTTATGGAAGCCAAGACCAGACAGCTAAGGACAGCTTAGGTGGAAAAGGAAGATATGAACACAGCACCTGGGCCACAGAATTACTTGCTGGCTGGTAGGTGCAAACAAGTGATTTTAATAACTACAGTGCTAGACCACATGGTATAGTTCAAATGGTAAATGTCAGACTAAAAATGTTTTGGGGACTGGATTATTTAATAATAATAATAATAATAAAGTATTTCTCCTCTGAAAGCACATGCTTTCTTTAGCCATTTTCCTTTTGAGCAAAGCCACCCTTTTTCAGATGTTTCTCAGCTGACAGACTGCTACATCGCCTGCCTTAGGAAATGGATGCATCCTGCCTGTGCATACTGTGTCAGAAGAGTGAGTTTGAAAATAGCTATCCCTACAAGAAAGACCTGATCATAAGGCAATGCAAAGATAGTTCAGGGGTTCAAAGCAACTATACCCCTCAGGCATCTTTGTTCAGGTCCAAGTACTATCATAATAATTTTCTCCTGGAACCTCTATTTTAATTGCTTGGGGACAAGCATTTTTTTGGGAACCCAGTATGGCCACAGAATGACTGCCCTCAAATGCCTGTTACCAGCTGAGATAAAACGTACGGTTTGGGGCACTGGTATTTTATAATACTACTAAAAATACTGTGTGAGCCTTTGGGTTTCAGTCTTTCCCAGGTCATAACATCCTGATTCTCTCTGCTCTCCCACAGAGAACAAAGTGTACCCCTGTTTAACCAGCAAGAAAATCCAAAAAGCATCTCTGCAACCTCATCTAGCAGCAAAGACAGTAGATCTGCTCTGAAAATAGAAGCAGCAAAAGAGAAATGGGTTATGACTCACAGCTTAGCAGTGCTCTTGTTTATAGTGGCATAAAACAAGAGTAACTCCCTTGACATTGGTTAACACCCTTTGAAGTAGCCACATTTCTTGGGTCGTTTTAGATCAATCTACACTCATTCATCATGATTCAGCTTTGATATTGGATTGACTCAACTGGTTTACAATTCAGTGAGGCTCCAATGCATCTGATCAATTAAGAGTAATGAGAGAAGCTGAGCTTATTTGTACAAGTGCAAATCATTGCTTGGGTGACGCAGGCCCTGCACCATGCAGTCTATGACTTCCCTGGAGAGAAGTTCCCCTGCAGTCACTAGATGGTATTAGTTTAAAACAAGTGGAAAAGAGTGGGAAGAAAGCTTGGGATGAACGAGAGTGTTTGTTGGTTTCTTGCATTTCCTTGGCATTACACAACAGAGTTTTTGCAGACATGGCTGGATTTTTTCCTGGAGGAACTTGCTGAGCACAAGGGTGGGCTGAGGACTTTGCTTGCCTGTTTGTTTTCCTCCAAAAAGCAGGAGGTCTCTCATTAAGAGTTTACAGGAAATGCAGTTATATAAAGGTGTCTCTGTTTTAGTGAAAAAATTTACTGGGGGAAAATGTTTCTCATCTGTACTTTCAGTTCCTGAAAAGAGATAAGAAAGGTGCCTGACCTCCTGTGGGAAGTCCCAAAGAGGACAATATCACATATGCAAAACAACCCCCAAAAAGTTTGGCAACAGACATAGGGCAATCAGAGGTACAAGAAAAGCTCTAAACAATGCCCCAGTTACTGAGCTATCTATTGTCATTGCCTATGTAAATGCTGATGGATGTATTCTGCTGATCCAACAGTGTGTTATTCTCAGGCCAGACCCCCCACTTAGATTTCTGGGCCACCCCACAGCAAGCAAGAGAAGTTATCAGACCTTGTTGATTGTCCACTGAGGAGTGGAAGTGAAAACAGCTAAACATCTGCTATTCTTCACAGCAACATTACAGCACAGCTATGCAGTCCACCTAGCTCACTTCCACACAAACAAAATGTGGTGCCAGCATTTCCAGTATTATAAATCAAGGTCACAATCTAAGATGCTGTTAGAGATCCTATAAATAATGATAAGTATATGTGGGATGGGGGAAAAGATAATAAAAAAGATCCCACATGTGTGGGGATTTGTGCTGTTGCTCAAACAAAGGGATAGGATTCAACAGGCACAGCTGTTCCTTGCCTGTTGCTACCTCCGCCCATTCATTTTAAACAATATCCATATTTAATTGAGCAATCTCAATGATATTTTCTCAACTGCTTTTGAAAAGTCTGTTTGGTACATTTTCCTTGGCACATTTATCCTCCAGCTATTCATTTCCTTATTACTAAGGACCCTATCACTCACAGGAGGTCTAGATCTTGACTGCTCCTACATTCAGTAGATTTTAAAGCTGATGTGGCAGAATATTATCCATTGTGATATAATGGCATTTTTTTTAAAGTAATGATAGTCAGCCTTTAAAGATGCATATGGGAAGTCAATGCCTTGGTTTTGTCCCCTTTGGAGCAGCAGTCAGCAGCAACCAAGCACCATGCAAGTGCTGTTCTGTGCCTGCCTCCACACCTCCTTTTGGGTTCATCTCTGTAGTAATTTGCTGAGGGGAGGAACCAGTAACTTTTGGCTTTCTCTGCACTTGGCTGCTGCACTGTGGAGCTGAAGCCTAAGAGAAAGGACACACATGGTATCTACACAACTGTGTGCAGAGCAGACGGGAGCTGGGACAGCTTGTGACCCCCAAGGAGGGCCCTTGGCACAGGTTGCACATGCTGGATAAAGGGGCCTCAATCTAAGTCTGGGCTACATTGCACGGATCTGCTCTGACATCCTGGAGGAGCCATAGTGGTAGAAGGAGAGCCCATGGGGAATCAAACCCTCATATATCTTCATAACTTCTGGATGCTAAGTCTTGCTGCTAACCCACTTAAAAGTCAGATATATGGGGAATATGAAAGGCAAAGGAAGCCAACAACATCTGGGAAATGAAGCTGTTTTTACAGTTTAGGGTTGCTTTCATTTTTGCTAAAGCACTGTCAAGTCTGGTCTGTGATCCCAACTCTAGGCATCAGGGCACATTAAGTCCTGGGGTGGGCACTGCTCCCCAGCCAGCTCTTGGGAGGGAGGAAGGTGATGGGGGACTGCTGAGATATCCCAGAAAAGGGAAAATCTGCTACCCAAAACATGTGGTGCAGACACCCCAATGTCACTGCAAGTAATCAGCCTGGATCATTCAAGCTCAGCTCCTGGCAGGTTACCAGCATTTGGGACTATCTGAGCCCAGCCAACAGGGGCTGGCAGACATTGCTGCCCCAAGGGCTCTGGCCCTGAACTGGGGAGGTTACAGAACACCAGCAAACAGGATGAATGAAGCATAAGATTAGCATAGATAAGTGCAAGAGATTGTCTAGTGCTCCTCAGAGGTGCATTGTCTGTTGAAACCAATTAAATTTTGCTCAACAGAGTGTACAGTTTCAGGACTGGCTCTGGGATAACTGAATAAATTCAAACAATGGAAAGGAATCACATAGCAGTTGCAGACAAAGTCAGCATGAAGGTAACAGACTCCTTTTATGTCTTTAGTCTCATTTATGGCTCTTTCCATCAATTTCAAAGCAGTGATCACCTCTTTGAAATTCAGTAGTGCTGAAGGTCATGGTCGGGCTGTGGTCAAGTAATAGGATAGAATTTTAAGGGGAATGAAGACATGAAGCAGTGGGACAGAACTGTTCTATCTGCTTTGCTTAATGCATTTCTGCAGGCAATAGAAGTGGCTAATGCAGATCAGAGGTAGAGCAAACATTTAAAATCTGTAAATTAAATATTTATATTAAACATGCTTGTGTGCCATAAAGTATATAATTAAGAATTTCTTGCTAAAATGTATGGCTAGCAATGCTTAGATGTAATTGCTATGGCAGTGTTATGTTCTACTTGCAACACCATTACATTCCACTTAGTTTCCCAGGGAAAACTTACGAAATAATTTATTGCTACCTAGCTGAACACAGGAGAATAAATTGTTTTCACAAGCTGGATGTTTTTAATTACTCAGAACTAAATGCAGTGTCACTGACATTTATTTAATTTTGAAATGCCACATACTAGGAAAGCATAGGAGAAGTTACCTGATAGATTTTGTGCATGTCTGCAAAGGAAGACTCCTTCTCTTTTTAAAGGTCTAAAAACCCCCAAACCCCACTAATAATCCTAAAATAGGATTGTGCAATTAATCTAATTATTCACTAGACTCTGGAAAATCCTGAGAGTTTCCTGTTATGCTGTTTGGCTTTATCCTTCATTTTGGCTGAAACCTCTGAGGTCACTTTGAGTCTCTGTGACACCATGGATCTGATTCAGCAAAACACTTAAGTATACTCTCAGCCCAAGCACTTTGAGGACTTGCATCCTTGCTTGGCAGCACTTTTAAGCACTTACAGGATTTAAAGAGTATACTCAAGTCCCTTCAACTTCACTGAAGCATAAGATCTACTCAAGTATTTTGTTTAATGAAAGTATAAGTGATTAAAATATCACCAATGCAAATGTATTTTTCACTGGTTTGCATTGCTCACTTCTTTTTCAAGTAGCCCAGATTATCAGACCTATTTGTTTGCACTCACTTTAAATGCAGAGCTGTGTGTGGGAACTCTACAATTAATTTCTCCAATCTGTTTGATTTTCCCTGCAGATGTAGGGTTCCCAACTTTTTTGGGAAGCACTGTGCTGCAAAGTATTTAGCACCGTGCTGAAGTCAGAGCAGAGATACAAGTCAGGTTCGCTGCATGTGACAGAAGCAGATGACCAAGCTAAGCTCTGTTTCAGCCTTCTTAGGCAAGTTTTGTGCATCTTTGACTCTAATCTTGCAGGCCACATATAAAGAAATAATCTTCATTCTCTCAAATATATCCTTGAAGTTGGTGGAAGCAGTTGATGCACAGAAAGCTTGCAAGGACTGATCTTTATTTAAGCCAAGAGAAGAGAAAACAGTGCAAACACAATTTGAAGGGGATCACGTGCATCTGCCACTGGAGTTGATGGCAATTCATCACCAATTTCAGCTTCAGCAGGCACAGTGCTAAGGGCAGGGCTAGATCCTTTGCTGTCTGTGCCATCCACAAAAACCAGCAGAAAGATTGCTTTTCCCATGCTTTTGGCATGATATAAATGAGCTCAGGCAAGACCATCTATAAATCCTCTTCTCTGCAGTCTCTTTTATAAGGCTGGGTAATTATATAGGAATTGCCTCTCAGCCTGATTTTTCAGTGGCTCCTAAAAAAATACAAGGAAGGTATCTGACTCCATCAGAAAGCAAGTTTTGTACTGCAGAACTGTTGTGTTACATCCATGAGAAGAGCCCAGGCAGCACAGCCTATGTGCCAACAATCTCCTACTAGTCCTTCCCTTTAGCAGAGGAGTCCATCCTAATTTCTCTCTGACAAAAAGATACAGCTTAATTCCTAAAGTTACAGGATGACATGCCAGCTGCTGGGAAATTCTGCATCTGTGATGAAGCAGGAGGAATTTTGGCACTGGATTGTATCCCACAGGAGACCAGTTCTGCTTGGCAGCTTGGTCAGAGAGAGTTTTAAAGTGGGATCTTGTCTCAGGACATACTTACGAAAAAAGCCATCTTAGAGGAGGTAAATGCAAGTAGTAAAACTGTACCAGGTTCAATAAGCTATCACTGATCTCAGCACCAAAATGAAAAGAAGATTAATCTAGCTTTGGTGATGCTAATGCACTGGGGAATCAATTAGTACAAAAGGACTGCAGAAATCCCTAAAAATTCTCACTATACAGAATTCTAGTCAGAAGGTTCTTTTCTAAAAGGCCAAAACACCCAGGAAACCAGCAGCTTTTAAACAGAGAGAGGGACACACACAGAGGTCAGCCAGAGAAAGAAATACTACTTTTTCTCTCAGCTTTGAAGAATTTTACCCTTGAACAGAGCTGGTCAGCAATCCCGAACAACATCTGTAAGAGGAAGGGTAGCTAAGCGCAGAACAGGCCTCAAGGACATGCAATTTTATAACCATTATTGTAAATAGGGTATCTTAAATCTGATTTAATCTCAGGCATCTTGAGTAATTTACCTGAAACATCCATATGAAGTGCTTTTTTGGCCTATGATCCTTTCATAGTCAGGAGAGAGGGTGATTCAGCTCACCTGCTCTCACGTGCAGACTCAGGTGATGGTCGAGGGAGTAACATCAGAGAAAGGACTTAAGCCCTGTGAATCAGGACAGGACTGTTTCCTTGTCTTACATTCTTCACAGTGAATGATAATAACTCTTGATACTACTCTTCCTTTGATTTTTTTTTTAAATTTGATTTTGAAGATGCTTTTTTCCTGCCTGAGACTAGATAATCATCATTTTTTTATATTTACTTTTCAGCCAGTGGTGGGGCAGGAGGTGGAAGTCCTCGGACAGCACTGCCAGAGAATGGATAAGCTGTCCTTTCCCTGCTCCCCTCAGGGAGAGCAAGACAGTGGCAGGGCCTGAAACCTGGCTTCCTCTCCATCCTGTCCACCCTGCCACTGACCCCCCAGGGCCACCAATCACATAAAAAACCTAATTTTCAGAACTGCCTGACACCTGCAAGTCTTCAGCAGGAACTCCCAGTGCTCCTCACACTGGCAGGTCAAATATGAGGCCTGCAGCAGTGGTCGGCTCCAGCCTTGTGGGGTTGGCACTGTGGTGTACCAGGTAAAACCCTGAGTATCCTTCCTCTTTTCACAAGCAGAAAAAAGAGACAACATAGGGTCCCAAGGCAAGCCCTGAAAATGCCTGTGGAGCAGCAGCACCAGCCCTGCGTGGTGACAGGATGCCCTGACGATGGCTCACGCCATCTCGGCCCAGTCCTTCTGGGCCATGTTCAGCAGGTCCCTCAGAGGTGCAAGGAAACCTCCAGGCCCACCTCGTCCTCCCACCCACCTGCTGCCAGGTAAGGCCCCCGGGGCTGAGCTTCTGCACCTCAGGCACTTCCACCATGGGTGGCCATGGGCTCTCCAGTGCAAGTGGAGACACCCAGGGACCCTCCCCACTGCCACAAGTGCCCCTTGGCAGGGCCTTGTGGGGTCCCTCATGGCATGCGGAGTGGCTCCTAGCAGCTGTTGGCCGTCAGTGCCGAGGCGGAAGTACCTTATTTAACCCTGCTGAGGGAAACACCAGCTCTTTCCCCTCTCAGCATTTGCTTTCAGTGGCTAATCCAGGAAACACACGTCCTTTCTATTTACTTAGAAAAGAATTAATAACAACCAAGTTTCTTCCTGGTTTCTTCCCCCTCTCTGGCCCTCTCCTCACTCTCCTCCCCACCTTGCTATTAAAATGGCAACCTCTGTGCTGCAGACATCACCGGGCTGCTGGAGCACTTAAGCAGCACCCTGTGAGCTGCAGCCATTTACTATGTGTGATTGTTTCTGCGTGGCCTAATAATTCTACCATTGTTATTACAACACAGTGCACTAATACAAATGAGCTTGTAAATAGTGGTCCAACTAAAATAAAACCATTATAATCACAGCCCAGGCTGTAAATCACAGACTAGTGTATTCTGCTGTGGTTTGACCCTGAGCCAGGCAATAGTCAAATAATCAAACTGCAGATGTTGGGATAGCAAATCTGCTTAAATTTAAACAGTGGCAAAGATCTAAACAACAGGGAGAGAGAAAATTCCTACTTTTCACAATGTAGGAATTCCCCCCCCCCCGCTTCTTGTTAACTGGGTCTATAATGTAACCAGACATATTACCTTCTCTGTCTCATTCTGACGTCCCTATTCCTCCAGGATAACAGGATAAAACCCAGCACACCGTTGCAGTCTGGGCTCTTGCTCAGGAGAGTTCATGGTGGGCATTTAGCACCCTATGCTGGGCCGAGAGCTCATGTCCCCTACCTCAAAGCATCCTTGGCCTGGGCACACACAGAGACCTGCCTAGAAGTGTCATGCTGAGGGTCATTTCACTGAGCAAAGCAACATGCAGGGGGCAGCAGGTACACTGTGCTGCAAATGTGGGGCATCTGGGAAGACAATCCATATGAGGCTGTGCACAGCCAGCTGTTTCTGTTGCTGTGGGAGGTGCGGTATGGTTGCTTTTCCTCCAAGCCAGAAAGCAGGATCTGTGTTGGTAGTACTCAGAGGTGGTGTATTTTTGTCTGGAGAGTACAAGATCCTTGTCTGTTGCCCCATGACATTTAAAATGCTACTATAAACTTCTTTAAGAAAAGTCCACAGTCATTTGTTTCTCTGATAGCCCAAGCAAAAAAGTTGGATAAGTTCAGTTGCTCACCACGTTGTCACATGTGGTTGCAGGACTGTCAAATGTGACAACCTCTTTGATGTAACTTTAACTTACTAGGAAGGAATTTTTTATGCTGCTTTTTTTTTTTTAATGTAATATTTAAGCCGCTACCAAGCAACAAGTCATAAGAACAATCAATCACGCAAACAGATGCCATCAAAATACATCTCTTAAGCAAGTAGCTCAAGAAGTCATTGAGGGGATAGAATAGTGATCTCTCCAGGGGAAAATTAGCAAAATGAGCTCGCCAGTCTTAGATGAAGGCTGGACAGGATACAAACCAGCCATCCTCGTGAATCTACTTCTTCTCTGTGGCACTGACACAACAGCTGTGAATATTAATTTTATTTCCCTAAAAACTTTTGACTAAATTCCACTAGCAGAACAATTTGCCCTTCCTGCTCAGGAAATATTTGCTGTTAAAATGACTTGAAGGGAACGTGAACCAAGCTGGGAAGGAGAAGGAGATTTTGGTTATAAAAAGCTCATTCACTTTTTTGGAACATTTTCCTTAGAAATTGAGAAACCAACTTGGATGGAAGTTCTCTTTCCTCCTTTTTTCCCTCTATTGTTGGTTCTTTTTAAGGGACAGTCTATCTCCTGGAGGTGGCAAACCTTTCTTGGCCTCGGTCTCCTCCTGGAGGGAATACAATGTTAGAAGCAGGAAAATGTGCCACTCCAAGAACATATTGCAAAATTAACACCTTGGCATGCACTCCTTGAAAAGTCATTCTGCTGCATCCAAATTTTCACAGGTTTTCCTGCTCCATTTGTCAAAGGCACAATTTTTTAAAAGTGCTGTTTTTTTAGCCTTTGATTTCCAGTAAGACCATTGCTCACAGGAAGCCTGCAGAAATGTTTCCTCTGATGCATTCCTAAGTGTCTTGGTGAAAGGAATTGTTCTGGTGTGTGAATCAACTCTGCTTCCTCTGCCTGTCAAAAAAACAGTGCAGCCTTGTATTGCTGATATATGCCATGCTGCACAGGATGTGGTTGATCTCTGCTGCTGCTGCTGCTCCGCAGAGATCTGTTTCACAATGTGAGCAGTAACCAGATTAAAATCAACGCTGGAGGTTGTTGTGAACATTAAGCATTAAATAAACTCCAACATTGTACCATAATTCCTCATGAATGATTAGATCATCCTGCTGGGAGTGCTACCATTATACATAAGGCAAATGTCACTGGGTGCCTCATAAATTTAGTATACAAGTACTAAATGTATTAGGTCTGACTCACTGCTGTCTCGCTTCAGCTTATCCTAGTATAAGGCAGAGGAGTTACATCGGCATAAATGTGCAGTGAAACACTGGTTCCCTTCTTATTTTAAGGGATCAGCTGTTTCCACTGACTTTCATAACATTGATGCTAAGTAGATTCACAGTTGCTCCACTCCAGCTATGTTAAGTCTCAGCTGTGGTAGATCATGCAGGGGATCAAGTCCTGGGGAAAAATATAGGCTGGTATTTCTGGCATAGAAATGCAACCCCTAATAGTGAAGGCAGGTATAGATTGCAGAAAAAAATAATGTGCTCTGGAGCTGGCCTGACAAAATCAAATTAGCTGATTTAGAAGAAAAAATCAGATTCAAGGCAGATTGGCTTTTGACACAGGATAGCTGCTAAAGTGCAAGTCCAGCACAGAGCTTATTTTGAAGAGGAGCTGCATACACGATCCAAAAGCCAGATTGTCTCCAATTCCATGGCACTCCAGTGAGGGCACTCCTGTCAGCTGCACTGAAACTTTCCTGGGGACAGGGAAGCTGGCATGACACCATCTCAGTGTGTTCCACTGCTCCCTTTCCAAATACGGTGACTTTTCTCTTGATGTTTCAATTTTTTCCATAAAAAGAGTAATTTCCCTCAAAGAGAATTTCCCTCCATCTACTGTTTGGCAGGGAGGAAATAAAAGTCTTGTGGCTCAAAAACGTTGTTGGGAAAATCTTTACAATCATATGCCATTGACAACAGCAGCAATAATGGAGAGAATGCGGCCTGTGAAGCTCCCTGGTCCCTGACTTTCTCGCTGAAGGTTTATTCCCTGCAATCCCCCTCAGTACATGTTGTCCAAGGTATTTTTTTTAATGAGGTTGATTAATTTCCTCTGGAAATTTTTCTGCAGTCTGACAGGTCTCATTACCATTCCACCCAGCCTAAATTTTGCTTTACCAGATTTTGTCTCAAACTATTTCCCTATTTCCTTGGTGTATTATGCATCTTTCAAATATTTGTAGGCAGTTATCATATCCCCCATTTTAGCTGTCTGTCAGCCAAGTTAAACATAATTACCTTTTTTAATCTTCCTCTATAAATCTATCTTGTTTTCTTGAAATCCAGTCCCCTTCTCCTACTTACGTGTCTTTTTGGTACGATGAAGCTACATATTTTGTGGTTACTTTTCACATGCTATCACTGATACAAGAAGGAAGAGGCATCAGAAAATCAGACAGTAGGTCAGGTATGGTTTCTAGTCCAGGTCAATTATTTTGGTTTTTGTACACAGGCCACGCTCCACGGTCAAATAATTGAGGATTTCCTTTGAGTTTTTCTATCAGTCAATATTCACAAAATTCAAACACTGTAGAGTAAGTTAAAAGCAAATTGCTTTAAGAGATTAATTAGGTATTTTGTGCACATTCTATGGGTAGACTTGGAACAGTAGAACACTGCTGGAAAATAAATTTAATTGTCATGACAATGTGTTAACTAATGTGGAAAAAATTACGTTTTTTTCCCCAAAAACAATTAGAAAATATTATCCAGGAATTTTGAGGGGGTTTTTTTGTTTGTTTGGCACTAGTGAAACAAGTGTTCCAATGTCCCAACACACATTCTCTAAGCATTTGCTACAGGAGGCCAAAACCTCATTTTTCAGATCTATGTAAACAACAGGGAAGCATTTCCCATCATATGCATACCACAGGACTCTATGGAAGCCTAACCAGAGCATTGTTTTGCACTTACTGATTCTGGACACTGGCAGTTTCTATTTACTCATTCAGTCATTATTTATACATCTATATATATGTGTGTGTGTGTATATGTATATGCATTATATGCATATATGCATATATATATATATGTATGTATATATGTATGTATGCAACCTTTGGGAAGAAAGACACGGGATTAAATGCACACAGCAAATATGAACTGAGATCAAAAGACTTCAGGGACTTAATAGCACTTTAATTTCAGCTAGGCTCCAGAGGTACATTATCAAAATGCTGAAGAAATTCCTCCATATGGAGATTTTAAAGATGAACTGCTGCCAGATCTTGCTTTGCTCACTTCTCAAGGTGATTCTGAAAACCTCAACTTCATGTATTACTAATAAATGGCTAAAACAATTTCCCAAGGAATGCAATCGATTCTTCATCCACTGGAATGCTTGTACCAAGGCTGGTTAATTTTTAAAAGATAAGTTGTAATTTAAACAGACACAGGTAATACCTGGTAAATCTGTACAACTTCCGTTTAGCAAAATGAACAAATTAGAATAAAATCCTTTGTTTGCCCTTAAGCATATACTAACACCTCCTTCCTCTGTTGTCTACCTGCAGATTTATAGATTTTCACTTCGGTTCCCTCAAATACCATAGCTATGACAAGAAGTCTAAAGAGGCATCCTACTTGTCAAAATACCTTCAGGGAAATTAGCAACTGAAGCAGGAAAATTCCTGCTGGAAGAAAATCCCCTGAAGCAGGGATAGAAGCATGCTCAAATGTAGGCCTCCTTCAATATTAATATCCTTCCTGTGGGCAGATGTCTTTGTTCTTCAGGCCTCTTATGTACAAATTCTCAAGTCTCCTCTAAATATAATTGCAGAATGACTGATCCACATGGCTGCTTGAAGTTTTTGGTATTTTGAAATTTCTATTAAGTGCTCTAATTATAAATTGAAGGGAAGCTGGGGAAAAATTTATTTTTTTCAGTGTCTTGTGTTTTCACAACTTTTCCTATGAAAATGTTTCTGTACCCAAAATCACTGAGACAGTGATTGTGTTATGTAGGTCTCCAGTTTCTCTGGTTTAGCTTACAGTAAATTCATAAGGAATTCAATTGTGGAAAAGCTGAGAGAAAGATCCAAGTCCAAGCAAATGAAAATTAAAAGACAGAGAGCTGCTTTTGTTATAACAATAGCTCAAAATTTCCTGAGCTGCAGATTTTGCTTACTGACAAGCCAAAATCCTTGCTGATTTTCATTTCGTTTGCTGATGATGGTACTTTTGCAAGATCTCCCTACTGTCATCATGAAAGTGGAACAAAAGGCCTGAAAGCCCCCATGAGACATCTGACATGAGTAATCATGGCATCAGTGATCAGAGTTGTGCTCAGTGAAGGACTGTGGGATACATGCACATTAAAATGATTTTTTAGTTCATATTTTTTAAAATAAAAAAAAACATTACTTGTTTTTACTTATTGGAAGAAAGCCGGATGAGCAGCCAGGAGCAGACGCTCGACTGAGTGAAGTCCACCTGGATGCAGCAGGCAAGGCAGAGCCTGCAAACTCTGCAGGTTAGTGAAGGTCTGAGGCACACGAAGTGACTCTCCCTTCTTTCTCAGCAAGCAGGAGAGGTTTTGTTCAGCCTAACACGGATTCCCAGCACAGAAACCAACTGCTCCAGTCCCTCCAGCCACTCCTTCCTTCCTGAGCTTGGTTATCTACTTTTAAAGCAAATTGTCTGTGCCAGCAGGAGGTGTGAATTAGCCTTATCTAAGGGGAAGGAACTTTGGGTTGGGATGGCCAGTTAAGAATCAGTCTCTGATGTTGTCTCTGCAAATCCACAAATCAAATTAGCTTGAACAAACTGGAGGGAAACACATGGTCCAGGCACCCTGGCCTTTGAGTAGCAATGAGCAGCATCAGGCTATGCTTCAAGGGGAAAAAACCAAAACAGTGATGAAAGTGGGTACAAAAACACCCTTCAGGGGATCCCTGAAGTAATGCAGCTCATGGTGTGTGTGGTGCAGAGGATATTTGCAAGGGACAACACAACAGGGATCCTGGAGGTTTCCTGGGTGTGATGACACTTTTGGAGCAAGGTGTGAGTTTGCAGGGAGGCTGCTGCTGATGTGCCCAGCCTGTGCTGGTGCTAGAAGTGCTACATAGCCCAAGGGGTGTCAGGGAAACACAGTACAAAAAGAGGTGGGGAAAGACTCCTTACAATATCCATTTGCTTTGAGCTTTGACTTTGCATCTTCTTTCCTTCAAAGACTGTTCACTTTGTTCTGGTACTTAAAAAGAAATCAAGCAGGTTAAAGGTCAGCTTTATTATTTTTCTTGGGTTTTTAAAGAAGTTTAAACCATAGCCTAAGGAGCCTACCTGTGCCATTTGGGAAAGAAAAATCAGCACATAAAGCCAGTCATTTTAGGCATCCACTACAGCAGGGAAGATTTTATGGGCTACAAAATCAAATATAACAGTGACCCTGGATGTACTGAAACAGCCTCTTCAGTTTTTGTCTCCATTACTAAACTTGCTGATTTAATTCCTCCTGAATCCATAATTATATAAAAGAAGATCAAAAATGTTCATTCCTTATGCAGTAACTCCTATAATGATTCTACCAGAAATGGGGAAATACTCTTCTGGGTATAGGATAGGCTTATGAGGGGCTATCTGTAGAAAAAGAAAAATAACCTCTCTAGGGGTTTTGCCAGTAAATTGAAAAAGAGTAGAGCTAGGCTTATGCTGACTGTTTTTGAAAATTCCAGCTTTGATTTGTTAATGACCATTTGTATGACAGAGTACTGCAAGCCATTTATCTGCAGAAATAAATACTCAAAATAGAAGAAGAAAACAGGACACAGCCAGGTAAGCTGTGGTTTGTACCAAAGCTTCATATTTGCAGAAAGACAGATATATAATATTGCTCAGTTTTTTCAGGAAAACCTACTGAAGCATTTTTCAGGAAAAACTACTGAAGCATTTTTGCCAACCTTTTTGAGTTCATATTAAAAAATAATTCTGAAAAGTGACCTTTGGGGATTTTCCTGGGTAGCATTTCACTGTCAGATAGAAAGCCATGGCCCTGAGTCAGCAAGGAACAGGCAGACCTACCTTTAAACATGCGAAACTTATTTATAGGAGTAATTTAGTGAATCAGGTTTCATAGGAGAGAGAAAAGGGGGAAAATTTTAATAAAATTTTCTAAACTAAAGGCTAAACTAAAGGAAATCCTGGCAAAGTTGCATTTGAAATGTAACATGGGCCCTCTCCCTACCCTCCTTTTAAAATGAATTCATTAGTTGCAGCAAAACTCTTGCTAATAAAAGTGGTAGTACTTTGTGGGAAGACAGACTTAACACAGTTGCTTACCAACACGGTGGTAGAGTCACGTTATGATGGAGTATGAAATCCAAGTAAAGCCTCCAGATATCAATAGAGAACAGATAAATGGATATTTCCTCTGCTAACACCTAGCTGAATTAATAGTTTCCTGAATGCTGACAGGCACCACTCAAAGAAGCAATCACCAAGACCTGCAAGGCAGAAGAGCGCCTACACTTACTATATCCTCATAGGAACCACTCATTGTCTAAAAATCTAACCTCCCCAGGATGCCTCAAGTGGGACACTCAGGAATCATGATGGCTAAAGCTGTTACAAAACCTCTAGCCTGAAGCTGCAATGAATTAGTCCAACACAAAAAGAGATATTTCTAACAAAACCTTGCCTGTTCTCATGAAAGACAATGTTTGTAATCACTGGTAAGAAGATCACTTTTTTTATTTTTTCTAGTTCTTCCTCACCTCTTGAAACAAGCTGAAATGACCTTTCAACAACAGTTTGTTTCTTCGGGCTTGATCTGAACAAAGGCTTTCTATTCACATGCATGTGAAGGAGAGTATGGATGGTTTAGTGGAAAACCCAAATCTCTCCTTTGAGCTTTGCAGGCTTTCTACTGTCCTCTCAAAAACCAGTCAACCGTTTGTGTGTGCTGAGGACTGTATATACCAGGGCAGGGGGCTAAATTAATTTACAGCCTTCTGATGCTTCCAACACACTTTCATTTAGTGGGCGGTTTGTCAGTATGGCCTCGCAGTATTTCTGGGAATTTGGCACTAGACATGGAATGTTCATGCAGGCAGTGTGGACAAGCTTTGACTGGTCAAAACTGATGTCACTTTTGTTCCACTCCTCAAACTGACTTGAGCTTAGCTTCTATAATTGGAGGACATCAGCTTTTGACCGAGGCTTCTCGAGAAGGAAAGGTTTGAAGGGAGAAGGCAGATAAACTAATGCAGGAATTCCTTTCTCAGTAGAACCAGCTTTGGCAGAAGAAAAGCCAGATAATTTTGTGGTGGAACAGTACAGCTTTACTTAAGGTTTAGTGAGTGTGCTGACAAATAAAGCTTTTCTGCTGTTTGAAGCAATCAGGTCCGCACGTGTGTTTTCTGAAATATTTTTAGAGACGCCCTCTGTGGCTAGGGTGCTTTTGCAGGTGTTTGGGAGCATGTTGATGTCAGAGGGGAAAATATGCAAATCTTCCTTTGTTTGCATGGCAGAACTTCAACAAAAGCTGTCCCTGCCAGCGCCATTAAAGTGCATTGAGGGCTCTGATCCCTCTCTCACGCTAAAGTTGCCTTTGTCCCAGGATTCCTGGGCGGGGCTCTAAGGGCTCTCCCTCAGCATGTCAGCCAGCAGGATCCCATTCTCACTGCAACTGTGATCCCACTGCAAATGGTGACAAGGGACAAATCTGCATCTATTGTGAGCAAACCTAACTACTTGTACTTGCCCTGGGAAAAGAAATAAGGGAGGGTCCAGTAAATCTGCCTCAATTTCAGCTTGGAACACTAGGAGGAAATTAATTTATTCACTCGTATCCAGTGCAAGAGAAGGTTGTTCCTCTCTTCTCTCACCAAGAAAAATTGTTGCCCTTACTCTGCCATGTTTTCTGTAATCGTCAATAGTTTTGTTTGTTCCAGAGTTACCTAAGTCATTGCTACATCAGGATCATAATTTGGGACTTTTCAGAAAGCAACATTCTGGCTCTAGTAAAAACCAACTGCAGTTACTTCTTCATATGCCACATAATGTTGTTCACGTGCTACTCATCTGGGCTTTTTGTGACTTCTCTATTAATGTCAAAATAGGACAATTTCCATCCCCATTCAGACTAGTCTGGTGGGATACCCTGGGATAAGACCACACTAGAAACTTGACTAAAGCATCATTTCCCTTAGGAAAGGACAGATTTATTGAACTGTAACACTCAAGTTCTGGGATATTGAAAGCTTTGCAAGTGTCTTGTTTTTCCAAGGGGCTGAAGCTTCCTGTCTTCTATGCAGTACTTGCAGTCATACACTCATGAGAAATTAAAAACATTTTGATTTCCTAAAAAAAATCACACTAAATGATAAAATTCCTATTCAGCTGAAGAATTGTACAATTTCCCCAAAATTTTACAATGCCCTGGGGTGTCAATATTTTGAAAGACTCCAGAGAGCTAAGGAAAGACTCAAGATTTCTGAGTATCTCTGTTTTGAAATGTCCAGCCTGAGGTCCAGTAAGCCTTATCCTTGTAAGCACATGGGACCACCGCTCAGGCTGAAGTCACAGAGAGTCGATGGTGGCCATCAGTTTCAAAAATTCAGGTGTAGGCAGCTGAAATTTGTTTCTCAGAAACAGGTATTTCTAACACTTCTTTTGAAAGTACAAAGTACAAGTCCTCATATGGAGAGATCAAATCGTGAGCATGTCTGGCTGGAAGCCATTCCCACTCAATCCAGTCACAGTTTCACAATGCTTGGAATTTAGTTTTTAAGGCTGGATGCTTGTCCACGTTGGGTCACCATTGGTTTGCACCATCTGGGGATAACTTGACTGTTACCCATTGCCTCTTTCCACCCTGACACAATTTTGTCCTGTGAATGCAAGGGTCTTAACTGCCTTGGGGTTTCTAAGGGCTGGAGCTAA
This sequence comes from Ammospiza caudacuta, assembly GCF_027887145.1. Taxonomy (NCBI): domain Eukaryota; kingdom Metazoa; phylum Chordata; class Aves; order Passeriformes; family Passerellidae; genus Ammospiza; species Ammospiza caudacuta. The sequence continues at coordinate 24,905,984 of NC_080597.1, forward strand.
CTGAACATTCCTTGTGGCACACAGTTGTATGGGAATTTAGCAAAGATCTCTTCTCAGGCAGCAGATCCCTTGTCTCACGAAATCTTCTGATTAAATCATCAAGCTATGGGACGTGCAGCTAAAGAGAACAACAGAGTTTGAAGGAACATTTAAAGAAATATTTTTTACAATTCCCAGGGCAGCTGGGATGATGACACACACTCTGGTCCTATCATTCTTGCCTGGCAAGCAAGGGCTAGGGCTTTATATGTAAATAAAAATATATATTTACATATTTCCTAACATCTGTTATGAATTTGTTTTCCCTTAGGTTCTATTTAAAGTATGTCTTGTCCTGTTATCTCTGAGGCTGAAATTTGGAAGGGTTTCTTAATAAACTATATGTACTGCAGAGCCACAAGAAATATTCTCCCTCCTCCACAGCTTTTCAGACAGTCCTTCTACAGTTATTTTTTTCTCATATTTCTAAATGCATTAGCATCTCCCCAGCCTATGAAAGGAGAACAGTTTTCTTAGTGGATTCCTGCTGGGAAGGGTATAATCTCACCACTAACTTCCAGGGATTTATATTGGGTCAGTCTAACCCGTTTGTCCTGGTAGCCCAGCTTTGTAATTGTCCTGCAGCTTGGTGCCTGTTTCAGAGAGCTCCCTGCTCTTAGCTCAGGGTTCCATCCACCGTTTCTGCATCCTGGAAGAAAAGCTGCCTGCTGCAAAGGACCAGTGCTGGAGCTACCACTGCAGAGATGGATCTCAATGGCCTCCGAGACCAAACGATGCCACAGCTAGGGTTAGAGCTGCAGAAAGACCTTGGGAACAAAGTTCAACCCACTGTCCTGACAGGAGATTTATGCAGCCTGTGGAGCAAAGCTAAACAGGACAGCAAGCAGGATTTGGACTATGTGAGAGAGAGACACACTTTATTTGTGTTAAGTAAATAGGATAAAGTGAAAGGGGAAAAGGCAAAAAAGAAAATGTCAAGGCGGGTCGATGCCAACATTCCCACATGGTCTCTGACAGTAAAGGCTTCAGTGCAGGGTGCTTATTGTGTGACAGATTGGGTATTGATTTTCAGAGGTGCTCCGTGCCAAAAAACACCTGAGTTCACACTAGCAGTCAAGATGCTTTGCTGAATGAAGAAGTCGGGTGATATCCTGACCCAGAAGTGCACCTATAGCCAGCACCCACAGCTGATTTCCTTATTTTGATAGCAGTCACTTACCTAACTCCTTTGTGGCCCTGGACCTGGTGCAAAACTCAGTGTGAACTTGAGCTGATATGAGGAGTCTTCTGGAGATTCATAGAATTGTCTTGTAAAATGCTTTTCCAAGGAACAATTAAGCATTAGTGCAAATAAATATAATTTCCTTAAAAATTCAGGACTCTGTATGGCCAGATGACACACAAATCAAAGGGTTTTCTGCACTGATAAAATTCCAGGAAATATAGGGCAGAGAGTGAGGAATAGAGATAGCCAGAAACAAAAATGCTCAGATCATCTATCCAAAAAAGTTGCTTCTCCAGCCAAATTACTCAGTCTTTTATGAGAAAGATGTCTTGATTTGGAAGGGAGGAAAAAACAGTTCCACCAGACAATAAAAAAAGGCTCCAGTTGAATTCTAAATACCAAAAATGGCAGTGGAAACCCAGCTTGTTCTCTATTGTGGTAAAACTTTCAGTTGAAACCCTGAAATGAGTAACCCTCGAACAGGTACCAGAGACCTTGGGCTGATGCTAGCAAAAATCAGAGTTTCTATAACTCTGTTTCCACAAAAGCATTCCTGCAGATTCATCTCCAGAAGCAGCTCATTAAAATGAGCTGTGAATCACAGAAATAAATGTCGAATCAAACTGATAAGCTTCTTATATATACCAAATTTACATGAGTATCGGATATCTCCCTTCATTAGGCTGGTTACAACTTACCCTGTAGCTATAACTGAGGCTCTGCTGTTGCAAAATTTTACTGTACATGCTTATGGAGTCAATAACAAATTCATCTGCAAATTCATTTGTCTGCAGTAACTAAAAATGCTCCTCTCGTTTCCTTGCTCCTGCCTTGCCCAAACCATAAAACCCAACAATTTCTGAGAACCACTCGAATGCCTATGCAGTAAACTAAAGGAAGACTAGGTCTGTCTACAGATTTACTATGTAACTTCAGCTAAGGCATATTGCTCTGCACTTATCTTCTGTACTAAACAGGAAAATTAAAACTCTGAGCTCCCACCCCACCCTAGAGCTGTGCAATCAGAGCTGTACAAACATGTACATAATTACACCTCAGAGCTTGCCACAAATATGCATCATGCCCTGCCATCCAGAACTTTCTAAAAGTAATTATTTTTAAAATTAAACAAATAGTTTGCCCTCAGCTTCACTTTTTAACTAGTGTGTTAAAAAGAAAAAAGAAGTTGTTTCATAATTGCTGTTACAGAAGAGACTTGCAGTATATTTTCCACCACCAGCACAATTAGACCTTATTCACCTCAGGTGCAAGAACAGGCATGCTGACTTTGACTATACACCTCATAATTCCTGACTCAATTAGGACACAGCAGATAATCATTCCTTTTGTAATGTATTAACGTCTGCCTACCCTTCTGTATTATTGGCTTCTTCCCTTTATTCCCACTGGGTTTTAAGTGGTTGTAATCTAGCAGCTACAGCCACGGCTTCTTGTTTTAAAAAGCTCAAGAGAGATAAAATGAATTAGAACAATTAAAGCCTTTTTCTTTTTTCATAATATCCATACCTTGGATCCTAATCCAAACTGCCTATAATTAAAAAAAAAGCAGAATATATACCACAGGTATCTTGGCTGGCTGCATCAAGGGTGAAGCTTAATGGTGTCTTGTTTAGAGCCAATACAAAGACCAAAAGACCAAAGACATTGCCAACCATTTCCTTTATTTTAACAAGTCCCCAGCACACACAGCATACCTAACATCCAGCTTCCCTTATAATGTCCATTTGTTTTCCAAGAAAAACAATCTAAAGCCTTCTAGTGATCGCAGAGATTCCAAAAAAAGAAAACTGACTCCCCTTTTTACCCTCTCACTAGCTGATTGTTCTGTCTGTTCCAAGCCATCTGACCAAATTCAACAGTGACCAAATTCGACAGCAGTGAATGGCCATCAGTCTTTTTTGATCAAATTACTGCTCAAACCCCCTAAATTTTACCAACAAAAACATTGTCAATAAACTGCTCCTTCCCAGATGGGGAGGAGAAAGGACCATGACCATCTGTCTCTGAGCTACAAATGAGTTGTGCTCTGTCTGCTCAGCCAGTTCTGTCTCACCTACAGCACACCTGGCCCACAAACCTCATTTATTTTCAACAGACAACACCCGGCCGACTGTTCTCCACCAAACTTTTCTAGAGCTGAAAGCTCTGTGTGCTTTGCAGTGCCAAATACTTCAGAGAAAGGGAGTCTCTGTGGCCACCCACATTATATTCAAATGCACAAATGAGCCAAGGAGGTTTGCATAAACAACTTGGTACAAAGTGCTGAGATGCTGCTGTATTTCTGCATGACAAGTTCATTACCATTTGGCATTGTCTCATGCTGATGTACAGTGAAAAATAAAAGGGAGACAGAGAGACAGTTCACAGTTACAGTAATTTCATTTTATTTAATAAAAACCAGTATCAGATTAAAAATACAAACACTTCGGGTGATTATCCAGCGTTTTTCCCTGTGTGCCTCGAAGAGCTCAAACCAACCAAGGATTGGGAGAAAAAACAAAAAAAACCCCAAAAAATAACACCAAACAATTTTGGCTGGAGCTGTAAAATAATGTTGCACCAATTAAATTACACCAAATATATTATTATAACTTTGAAATGGCTTTCAGACCAATAAATAAAAAAAAGACAAATTCAAATAAAAAAGTTGACTTTGTATTACAAAAAAAATTAAATAAGAATCACAACACTAATAGTAACAATGTGCAGTCAAGTTTTTTTCTTCTCTTCTAGGAATGATAACATGCCAGTAAACATGTAACATGCCAGTAACATGCCAGTAAATCCCTACGTAACATTTCCAGTTTGGCAGCAAGCAGTCACTCACTCGTTCACATTTGTACACAAGGAAGCAGGCCTGGGCAAAAGTCTCGGAGATAGGAGCCTTCAGGGTGCTCCTCACTTCCCTACCACAGCCAGCTGAGCTCCTTTCCCTTCATCCTGAAATCTCTGTAACTCCACTCAAAGTTTAGTGCTAGATGTGCACGGAAGGCGTGATGCACTGGACAGCACTGCACGGGAGAGCACTGACTCACACCAGCTGAGGATGCAGCTCTTACATCTCAGGGCATGAGTTAAAAGCCGTGGCTGCAAGGCACATCCACCTTTTTTTCAGAAAGGCCATGGAGGCTATGTTGAGTCATTTTAAAATGCACGACAGCAAACCTGTTAAATCAACACACTGCAAAATGGTGCTGGTTTGGGATGGGTAAAAGAGCACATGCAGGGCTTGTGAGAGAAGATGAGATGTCTGAATATCATACAGAGAGGTACACATCTGTGACCTGCAGTTGCCCTTCCTGAGCAAATGACAGTGGGCCAGATTTCACTTGACCACCTGAGAGTACATCTCTCAGAGATTTCATGGTATTGACGCCGTTTATTTCAGAGTCAAATTTGGTCCAGTGTAAGTGGATATGTAAAAGGTAAAGGTTCTCCACAGATTAAGTGATTTAGGAAATTCAAGCTGGTTCGTCTTTATGCTAGGTAGCCCACTTGATTTTTAGGAGGAACGAGCAGACTTAAGTACCATGACACACTGAATAAGAGGAATCTGCAAATGAAATTGCTCCTGGTCCCAGATGCCATCGATATATGGACTTATCCCCAGTTCCCAAGGAATCCCCAGAGGAACTCTATTCAGTTTCTGCACCATCTCTACAATTTGGGACACAGTGGGTCAAACTCTGCTTACAGTTCCATTTACAGGGCGGGAGTGAGATCAGAACTTGTCCCATGCCCCCCTGCTCTGGGTATGAGTGTGGATACAAGTTTTGCAGCTGTGGATCATTTGACATCATCAGCTGAAACCTGTTATTTAATCACACGAGTGCACCTCCAAGAAAGCCAGGGGCAATGTGCTCATGGAAATGAGACTGAAATGGGCCTGAAGATTCCAGTTTGCCCAGGCCTGTCAAACACACAGTGCCTTTCTGACATAGGCTTACATTCAGGTAATCCAGTAGACCCACATGGTACCTTTATGGGAGTTGAAGCCTAAGGTCTGGATGGCTGGATATGTCTGAGAACACAAATGCATATCCTTTTTTTTTCAAACTAGTATCATTGCACACTCAGTATCAGCTACACTAGATAGAGGCAGCCCCACAACTTTATGCTAACTCTGTTATTAAATCTACCATTATCATTTCATCATTCAATTCTTTCTGCTCTGTTAACACCAACCTAAACACATTTTCATTTGCAGAAAGGCATCTTCCCATTAACTTTCTGACCTCTATCCATTTCCTACGTTCTACAACCTTTTTGTTACCTAACATTCTGGTTGCAAACTACCGTCACCCCCAAATACTACAAGGTAGCAGCAAGGTGGCACAATTTGCTGATAGTGACTGAACTCTAGACTGGAGGGTCAGTTAACCCTTGGCACCCTTTGTCAGATCCATCTTTTTCTGGGCATTCATCTAGCTGGCCATTTCGAAAGAGTCACAGATTGAACATATGGATTGAAATGCCTTAAAAGGTCATTTAGCTGCTGATAACATCCATTCCTTCCAGTTGCCATTATCATTTCTGTGGCTCTGTTTTTGCTGCTAGTTGGAAACAATTTTAGAACTTTCTACCCACTGAAGAGCAATGGGTCTGGTCACTGTGGAAGGTCCAGATATGAATGCCTGCTCCATTGCTTGTCCACAACCACCTCATGAGGTTTTTCTTGGGCAAGTCTCTCAAATTATCTTAGAACATGTTCAGAACCTCTCAAGTCACTCTGCTGGAACGGACCACGATGACCACTTCACCTGATGTCCTGCATAATGCAAGCCAAAGATTCCCACTGAGCACAGTACCCAGACAAATAACCTCAGAGGGAAATAAAGCCTCTTGTTCTAAAAGGCATCCAAATCTGACCTAAAGAATTCAGCTCATCTCTTCAATAAGCTTATCTAATATTAATTACAAACCTCTCAAAATATGTGTCTCTCACTTCCAGTTTTAACTCTGTCTAGCTTTGACTTTGAGCCATCAAGTCTTGATGCTTTTGTCTGCTAGCTCCTGATGTGCTTTCATCACAGATACAAAGACCAAAGGTTTTTCTCTGGTCAGGTAGGTAAAATTTTGAGGACATAAAATTAGAGAAGTGTGAGATGGCTTTGGGGTAACTTTACTTGGAGTTCAGCTAAGTAGGTACAGCCAGCTCCTTTGAATCAAAACCTACCATTGTCAGCAAATCAGTGACCTGGCTTACTCCATCATAAAGGTACACAAATAACTCCCTTCCCTCCCTTTTCCATCTTCCCTCTGCTAGTTGAGCTTGTTGCAGATCTCTAGGGCTTTCTTGTAGACCTGAGTCACATCATCCATGTCTGTGAGAAGAGAAAAACTGCTGTCCCCCAGACGGTTGCGGTAACGCTTTAGATACTGTGGCCGTGGGCGGTTCTGAAGTCCTTCAAAGTTTTGGATCTGGAGGAAATTTTCAGCAGAGACACAGCTCCGTATTCTCTGCCTGTTTGGCCTGTTCTCTTGCAAATCCAGCAAATCAAATGAGTCACTGGACAAAATACTGTCATCACTAATTACGCTGGAAGGGCGACTGTAACTTCGAGGTAATGTGTCCCCAGGCAAGACCATTTCTTCCATGGCCTCCAGCGTTGGTGTGTCAGAGCTAATCAAAGCAGGTTCAATGCTGTTGGTAGAATACTTGCTGTTATGTTTCAAGATGCCCTTACGCCTGCAGGAATGGCTGTAAGACCCATTTCTGGATGGCTCTGTGACCCCTGGAGAAGTGTCACTGTTTACTGTCTCATCATTATTGTCCAAGAGTTCAGAAGATTCACTTCTTTCTGGAGAGGAGTAATAGCCAGACTCCCTCTGCTGAGTTTTCTTTAAGATTCCTTTTTTTGGCATTAGTGAAGACTGCTTAGTGCCATATTTGCCAGCTACCTCTCCCTCTACAACACTTTTAATGGCCACACCAGTCCTACACAACTCTTGCTCCATCTTAAAAGCAGAGGGTAACACTGGGCTGACAACTCCTTCAATGAAACCTGCACTGTGAGAGCGATGTTCACTGTTGCTCCTTTTCTTCAGGATGCCTTTGGGTCTCTTGGAGGTTGGTTTGGCTGCATTTTCAGCTCCTCCTTCCTGGATGGACTGTGAAATGTCATTTTCCTTTTTTGATTTTTTCAGAGACCTTTGTCTCTCTAGTGTGACTTCAGGACCTTTGGGCTTAGAAAGGCACTTGATTTTGGTATCAGTCTCTGGTTGGAGGCCAGTAGAACGGTGATGCCAATCAATGAACCTTGCCAGCAGTGGGGACTCGGAGTCCCTCATGGCATCACAGTCACAGACACTGCTCTTGTAGCCCCAGTTAACCCACCAGTGGTTGGCAATATCTTCAATGGTTGCTCGGCGTTCAGGGTTCACCATCAGCATCCACCTGATAAGACCACGAGCATCTATGGGTGAAGAATGGCATGTAACATTTTTAGAACATGGGCATTCTTAGGTTTGTCAGTTTAAATTGAAAGTGTGAAGACAATCAAATGAGCAAAAATAATGCTCCATACTACAGAGAAAGTGAAAAGGAACACGGCTTTGACTGTCAGTCAATGATGGAAAATGCCTCTGAGCACTATTTTATCAGAAGAATATGATTCACTCTGGAAAATGTACTCTGGGCTATCCAACAAATTAATGTTTATACTGTATTAGATAGTTAATAGTTCCATATTACTGAAGGAAGTCACCAACCTATTGATTCTAATGACAAAACTTAGAGGAAAATAAAACAAAATTGGGGTATTTTAAATTATCTACACATTATTGCTTCTGTATTTACTTTTTCCATGAACAATGTAGTCTTCTGTGTATTGTAAAGCTTTATTTCCATATAGAGAGAGAGAAGACAGAAAATTGAAAGGAATGGCAAACAACCAAAACAAGATAAATATTCATTTAAATATAATATTTGGATAGATATTTAAGGCTGGAAGGAGTCATTATAATCCATGAGCCAGACTTAGTTGCTACTCTTCTGTCACATGACTGCTTAATGAGCTATCCTCGACGCCAATGTGAACACAGGGGCATTAATTCAGATTTTGGACTGCCTTCTTTAATAAGAGACTGTGTTGCTCTGACCATTCACCTTCTCGCTGCTTGTGGTAGCCCAAGTGTAGTGAGAGGACTGACCAGTATGTTGGACAAGTTTACAGCTTGTCTGAACAATTCCACTTGCAATAGCTAACAGACCTTCCACTGTCACAGATCTACTGAAAAGAGCCCATTACAGCTCCCCAAGGCAACAAAATCTATCTGCTACAAAACTTAAATTTCAAAAGGGCTTTTGGAAAGTGCTGCACCCAGATGGGAATTTATAGCAGATGAACTCAGTAGGAGAATGAGATTTTTTCTTTGGGCGTACATCATTCTAAAATGACACTGTAACATGTTGGAAGGGGCCAAACAAAATGCTCCATTCTGAACTGCTGTCAGCTCAGTACATGGCTCTCCCTCCTTTTTCATACCTGAGGTCTGTGTTGGCTCACGATATTCTCCACTGCTGATCTGCCTGATGAGATTTTTGTGATCAAAGCCATCAAAGGGCATCGTTCCATAAACCAGAGTGTAAAGCAATACACCAAGGGCCCAGCTGTCAACCTGAAATACAGACACAATATGTGTGAAGCCCAGGAAAGTTGATCCCTGCCCTTCTCAATGCCATTAGCACCAGAAGAGCAGCATCATGTCCAGCTGCAACTACTGCTGGGCAAAATGGTATCTAACATCTCACTAACCACCCACAGGCAATGTAAACAAAAGTGAAGCAGCTTAAGAACTTCAAATACAGGACAGATCCAAGTGAACTCACATGTACAGTAACATTTGCATTAAGACTCCCTCTCAAGAACATTATCATCAAAGACATCCCCATATCACCACAGAAAAACTGACCCTTCTTACCTCTGGGCCTCTGTAAGGCCGTCCATTAACTATTTCAGGGGAAGCATACAGTGGGCTTCCACAAAAGGTCTGCAGAAACTTGTCTTTATGATAAAGGTTGGAGAGTCCAAAATCAGCAATCTGTAAACAGAATTGCATAAGGCATTTGTAATATTAATGATTTCTTAAAGTAACAAAAAATCCTTTATTAGGAAAGACTTAGCTGTATTTGTTTCTGCCATAGGGAAAAACTCAATGTCGGTTTTACTTTTCTCTCTAAAGATCCCTCTAAAGGCCACCAACTGTACAATCATCAGCTGGTAATTTTATCCTGGATGAATTGCGTATGCCTGCAAAGACAATCTCATACTGGGAAGCTTGCTGTCCATTGACTGCTCTTCATCTTGTATAGTTACTAATACAAAAGGAAAGCAAGCAGAAAGTACCACCCTTCTTATCACACTCATGCAAGCCAAAAGCCACGACCTTCAAATTCAACAGGAGGAGGGAGGCAGGAGTGTTGCAGGAAGCTAGAGCATTACTGGAAGAAAGTGATTTTTTAAATCATCTGGAATGTAGCTATGCCTGAACAAGGGGCAAAGCAAGGCAGTCACTCACTCCTCCAGATTCAGGGACATGGGTCTGAGGAATCTGAGCTGTTAAGCCCATGAGATGTCTATCACAAGATGTCTATCATGAGATAATAAACACAAGTCTGGTTCCTAACTGGAAACAACAGGCCCAAATCTGGCTTGCCCAACACAAACAAAACTTCCCTTGGGACTGTTGGGAATAGTGCCAAATATTCCAGAAATATTCCAGAAAAGTGCAGGATCAGGTCCAAATATTTTGTTCACTTCAATTCTCTGTTCTTGTTCTTACAAAACAAAGGCTGATGACAGCAACACTAAATACTCCCACAACCTCAGCATTTTCTTTGTTTCTCTACACTGTCACTGTCATATTTTCTGAAAAATCTCTTTGCCCAGGATTTTCTCCTGGGAAGCTGAGAAGCCTCAGAGATAAATGAAAACAATAATTATCTGATTTGCTTCTCCTGTGTTTTGTTGCTTTGGAATGTGTTTGGACATTGTTTACCAACAGGTGGTTGTTTCATTGGTTTCATGTGAATTGTTTTTACTCAATGACCAATCAGTGCCAAGCTGTGCCAGGACTCTGGAAGAAGTCACGAGTTTTCATTAGTATCTTTTTAGCCTTCTGTCTGTATCCTTTCTGTATTCTTTAGTATAGTTTAGTATAGTTTAGAGTTTAGTATTCTTTAATATAATATAGATAATAAAATAATAAATTAGCCTTCTAAGAACATGGAGTCAGATTTATCTTTCCTTCCCTCGTCGGGGGTCCCTGAAAATACAACATAGCACAAGGCAACACATCTCATTTTCATCTTGTTTAAAACCCAAATGCTTCTGCTTCCCAGAGATACTTGTATTACTGCCCACAATCAACATAATGCCTACATAAAAGCCATAAAGCACAGGCATAAAAAAGATATTGTAGATATAAAAGACGGGAATTTTCTCTGGGTTTTCTTCACCTTATTAATGTCTTTTCTACCAGAAAGAAATTAAATCGTAGGAATTTTCACCAGAGAAAATTCATGAGAACACAAAGTGAGTGGGAAAGAAAAGGACTCGCCAGCACCATCATTCACTCTTGGCTTTTTAAAATGTGTATCATCAATGCCTCTAATACCTGTTGAATTACATTGTTCAGTGAACTCTTGGAAAAGGTTAAGTCTTTGTCTCTACTACCTCAACTAGTACAGTTACATTGAAAAATGACACAGTTGAGATGAAAACAGGAACACATATATGCTTTATGAACTGGCAGAAATAGATATATAGTTGTTAGGTACTTTTGCGTTAGAAATACAAACTTTTTATATATCCTTTTTACACAAATTTTAAAGTCACAAGTCAGATACGAGATTTCCTGCTTCACTCTTCCCTATTTTGATATTCTGCTTGTGCAGGTGTTTCACTGACAATCTGTATTTATCCTGATCAAAGAGCAGCTGATTTCTGTTCATTAATTTAAATTCATCTCAACATGTTCATTCATAGATTGAATCCACTCAGTCCCTCAGACAGCGTATTATCAACCAACAGCAGAAAATTCAACCCTTAAATACATGCTGTTTGTAAAATCTTCATTGTATGGTTGGAATGTCATTGAAACAGCTGGTGTTGAATTGCAGTCTGAAAACATATTCTCATGGCTCAGATTGCACTTAATTGCCTTAAATTCCACTTTCTTATCAAGTCACCCTGCCTGGCTTGCAGGAAGTTGATTTTAAGCCTTATGAAGTCTGCCCTGTCAATCAGGGGAAGAATGGGATCATTTCAGTGTTAAAAATTCGTGCTGGTCACTGATTTTTATTTTAGTTCAGGATGCAGCTAAGACAAGGACAAACACTGCACAGTGTGATTCCTTATGAAAATACATTCCCTTAACACCATGGAATGTATAAAATGCATATGGATGTGCATGAATATATATAAAGATATTATATATTTATATATATATATATATATACACACACATGCACACATATAGCGATACATGCCATTGTTCACTCTAAGAAACTCTCAGACTTGGGCATTCATGTTTTCATTTTGACCATTCAGGAAAAGAGTATTTATGTTACAATCCACTCCCATGCTCACAGACTGATGTTTATCAGCTTTTCCCATTAAAATTGTCATGCCCCCCCCAAAACAAGATTAATAGAAGCCAACATTACTTCATGTTCTTGGCACTTAAATGGAACTAAGTCAAAAAAACTTCCTAAACTGGGAGGAGCAGAAAAGTGGACTTCCATTCCTCTTGCTTCAGGAGTATATGTTTCATATTTATTGATAGCTATGTTAAACCAGATGTAAGTTATTGTTGAAGTGTGGAATGTAAATTCCACGAAGTTCACACTCATGGAAATTGTCAGCTTTATCCCACTTAAGAATCTGTCTCTCTGTAGTGCAGATAGAGAAATAATTACGTCTCTTAAAGCAAATGAAATATATGTGCATTTGGTGAGACTTCCAGCAAAGTAAATCCCAATTCCATACATTTAGTCTGTTTACACAAAACCCTCGTGGGTTTTTAGTGGTTAGTCTGATTGGTGTCCCCTTACCAGCCCAAGAGAATGAGCAGTTAGCAGGATTATGTTACTGTTACACTTGCATTGTTCTACTCTTCTGTCACTTTGGGGTTGATCATACGGTTATGTCAAACTCTGCTAGACATCTCTTTTAGCTGCAATTCCCAGCCCAGGAACTGTTCTCATCCCTACTTTGAATAAGGATGTTCAGTCTCAGAAGTGTTTAAAGCTCATTTGATTCATTTATGTCTGCTGCATTTAGTTGTTCTCAGTAAAAGTCTGCAGGAAATAGTACTGCATACAAGTCCATAAAAAACCTAGTAATACACCACAGATTGGATCACTTTTTCCTCTCATTGCACTCCATCTCTGGCCTGTGGATATGCAGAAGTCTTCAAAATATGTACTTTTTGTGCTTCCAGACACTGGTGTTTCCTTGTTGCTGTACTCTAACATGACTCTGCTTCCAGAGATTTTTACTCACCATCACAGCTCTTAAAAACAAAACAAACTCCTTCTTATGTCTCCACACTCCTTCATGACCTTCATTTAATTATCTAAAGCTTAAGAATGGTCTCCGAGTTAGTGTAGTAACAAGTAAAATGGCTTGGGACCCTTTTAAGTTGGATAATAATTTCTAATGGATTGTCTTCTTTATTCCCTGTTTTAAAAGTATTATTTAAGCTGCTATACAGGGATCTATTTTTACAACATCATTTTTTTCTTCACATTATTATGACATGTTTTTTAAATCATAATGCATAGATCACTGGCTTCATCAGAAACATGTATTTAATTGCACATTGCACCCAAGAACGAAGAGATTCCTTTAATTTTATCATTCTTAAAATCAAACTACCAATTTTGTGTTTGTAATTCACTGAATGAAATATAAATACTAGGAAAGTACAGATAATACTATCAAACCATTTCTAGAAAATGCCTTCCCCTGAGTATTTGAAGCCTTCAGTCAATACCAAATGCCTGCAATTTTTTTCTGCCTGAACAAACCACGTGTAAGTACTCTCAGAATGTGGACCTGATAAATTTCCTCCTAATAAATAATTTACAGTTCCATATGTGTTTCCTTGCCAACGGTTACTGTTTAGTGAAACAAAGAAAAAGTGGGAAGTAAAATTCTGTGCAAGTAACACAGAAACCACAGCAACATATTCAAAACCTCAGCATCAGGGAAATAGTGGCTGTATGTTTACCATCAAGTATTCAAAGCTGACCTTAGTCACAAGATTTAGTAAAAGAGAGCAGAGAGAAAAAGAAAAATCATACCATTATGCATCTCTTGAAGCAATCCAAGTTCAAACACTATTGACTGTAAGATGTATGAAATACCAATACCTTCCTGAGTTCAGTCTGTTTTTCAGTTTCATGAGACCCTTTGCACAAGTAGTGACTAGGGGACAGCCAAGAAGCCACTTCCCCATGCCAAGGCAGCCTTGACTGCTCAGAAGCCTTAACAGTGAAGAGATGTAGCTGAGGAAAGGCTGGAAATGTGAAAAACACCTACAGCAGTTTAAACACAATGCAAGTCAGGAAAGGGAAACCCTCAAGAAAAGCCTGTCCAAATGACTGCAAGGTATGTGAGGAGGCATTGCCACCTGAATTTCTTCCCAACAGTGCCACTTGCTATGGCAGCTGAAATGCATCTGTGGTTCTGAAGCCCTTGGGTCAGCTCCAAGTGCGGACCAGACAAAGCCACCTGTCCTTGCCCCATCCTTCCGCTCTACCCACAGGTGAACAACTCCCATAAAGGACAGAGAGGCAGGAGCAGAGCTGTCTGACAAAGATCAGCTCCCCAGAGGCTTGAGGAAATAACTGGTTTTGCATATGAGGACCACAGTGCAGAGATCCAGCTCTCCACAGCTAGCAAATTCCACAAATTCCTCATTTCTCTCAAGAATTCTCTGATTAGCTGGGAAGATCATTTGGCATGTAATGTGAAAAGAAAGGTCATCCTGCCTGCGGAAGCCTGATTTGTATACAATGTCCTCGAAAGGCTACTTTTTGTTTTCAGCACTGCTGAGAACAGCTCTGGCTGCTGCAGACAGTGTCCCTGTAGGAACAGGAGAGGGGAGGTCTGCTCCAACACTGGATGCTAACAGCAAAACATCCAAATATTGCCTTGGATGGGCCTTCTGTAAAAGACTATTTTTGGAAACCGCATATTTATGTGTCTTTAATCCACTAGCTGATCCAAGTTAGCTTCTGTCATCAGCATTACACAGATGGCAGCTACCACATGTTACTTTCCACTTCCATTGCACATCAGCTCAAAATGAAGGCAATCTCTCCAGTGTGAAGCACAGAAGGCAGTGCCTACAGCCCCAGGGTTTTCACTGGAGACAAAAGGAAGACCCAGGCTATTTAGGTACTGGGTTACGCAAGCAGCTCCTTGATTACTTTTTAAATTAAATAAGGATGCTCAAGCATCAGCAGAAACTCTTTGGTGTTCCTCCCTCTGCTTGTTTGTCTATGGATGAGCACATCCAGCCACCCTTACATCCAGCTACCCAAGGAGGAAAAAGGTTGAAAGTGAAACAGATTCAGCCATTTGGAAATTACACTTATTTTATAAAGGAATACAGATAGGATATATATATATATATATATATATATATATATATATATATATATATATGTAGGAAATTACTATGGAAATTAAATCTCTGCATTATTTAACTTTGTGCTACAGCTATAAACAATAGAAAAAAAAGACAGGAAAAAAAGTCACTCTTATGCTTTCACTGGGGAGAACTGGCATGGAAATGACATCACTGACATCACTACCCAAAGTATACGTTTGTGTCTGAAGTTCCAAGGCCATTTCCTAATGAAGCACATGTGCTTTACTAGGTTTATTTTGAAACTCTATTTGCTTATTTTCCAGCCATGATCAAAAGAACATTCAGACTATTCTGTAGGAGGCACTTGAACCCTGTAGACCAGAACAGTTTTTTCCTAGCCTCAGAAGCAGCCAGCAATAATATGATTTGTACAATAAGAGCGATTGCACGAAATGCTCTGCTGTTTTCTACCAGTGGGTAGATACTGCATTGAGAATCGTGGCCTTTGTGTGGCAGGACAGGGCTTTCACCTCCAAAGTATGCAATACTTCATTTAGTGTGTATTACTGGCAATCAGGGCTGTCTTCCCCCAACCTCCAGCCTCTTGCCAGATGCTGTTGCTTAGTAGCTGTTACCATAACAATGGCTCTTCTAATGCCTTGGGTAAAAATGTTATAAAACATGCAAATCCATTCTAAGAAACTGAGAAAAAGAATCTTACCTTAATATTAAAATTGTCATCAAGAAGAATGTTTTCCAATTTTAGGTCTCTGTGGACAACACCATTCTGAAACAAGGAAGAAGAAAATGGGGAAGAACATGAGAAAATATTGGAAAAATTAAAGGTGAGCTGGCAGGGTGGTCTTTGCATCTACATTTCAGGGCTGATTTCACTGTCATAACACTCACGGCCCAGTGACTAGCGGCAGGCGCTGTATTAGTCCCTTGGTGTGTGGTTAAGGGAAGAATGACTGGAATCTGTCCTCCCACAGACACTCTGAAACATCAGGGGGTGGGGGCAGAGCGGGGGGGGGGCGCAGATGGCTGGGGCGTGTCTTTTCAGAACTGAATTTCATCCTGGATCCTGCCCCCACTGTGTGAAAGCAGGATATTCTTCCCAGACACGAGAAACCAATATCTGTCAATGACGTTAGCCCCTATAAAAGTCCACATTCCTCCATGAGTAGCCATGTGGATCATGGATCGGGGGAGTTATAATCCCAAAGGATTGTAAATGTTAGAGATGGAAGCAAACAGACTGGGTCTAGGTCAGAACCTTCTTTACAGAAACTTGGGAAAATTAAATGCATCAGGAATGGCACTGCAGCTTTTCAGCACTATGCAGTGAGGACTTTGAGAAATCCCATTTTTTATGAGATTTTGTTAAGTGTTTTAAGAATTCAAATTAAAATTATGTTAGCTGCTCAATGCCTTTAACCTCAAACGAGTTTTGGCTCTATGCAGTTGTTTCATAAACAGAAATAAAAGGTCCATGATGACAGCCAGTCAGCTACCTTGGGTTTAATTGCTTGATTTGTTATTCCAAGTGGATACCATGATGGGTAAGGTCATTAGCAAATGGTATCTTTCCTGCTACATCTGGTAAAGTTACTTTTACCTATCCAGAATGAGTATGTACTAAAGCTCATGCATGAACCTCACAGCTTTCTCTTGGCTTTTTCTTTCATATATCTCCTATTCTAAAGTTGTTTACTAGTATATTCAAATTGCAAACTAACACTTGTTTGAATGCATTAATATTAAAGCTGGTTATATGGGATGCCTTCTTTAGTTGATGTTGTAATTTTTGAGTTTTTAAATGTCAGGAGAAATATTTTAAAGGCAAAAATGCAAGGTTTGCCTAAAGTAAGGGTGTGTCTGGTATCTGTCATAGCACAGGAAAACATCATTAGTCTTTAAAAAGGCACTAGTTCAGTGTAGTGCTTTTAATGAAGATCTTCTGTTGTACTGATAAAATCATGTATTCTGATACTTAATAATGAATGCTGTTGCCTCAGACATGCTTTGAAATATATGCCAGTAATCAGCCTTGAAACCGCATTTTTTACCATTAAATCCTTTGCTCACCTTGTGGCAGTAATGCACAGCAGAGACTATTTGTCGGAAGAAGTGTCTTGTCTCTCTTTCGCTTAATCGCCGCCTCTCACTGATATAATCGTACAACTCTCCTTTACTTGCATACTCCATGATGATCACAATTTTATCTTTATTTTCAAACACTGCACAGAAGAAAAGAAAAAACCCCTACAGTTGATTTAATACATTTTAAAATTGACACTTGAAAGAGTGAAGAAGACTCGGGATGTCTGATCACATCCTAGACCACCACTGACGCCTGGAAAGATGTACTAACAAATGTCACTGCAAAAAAGCAAGTTCCAAAGCTACTTTTTGCCAGAGGAAGATTACAACACCTCAGACCAAGAGAAGGAAATTGAGTTTATCCTCTCTTTCATATGGCTACATGAACCTCTTTGTCTCAAATAATACGGGGTTACAAGGTGGAAAAGAGTGAGGTGAGGTGAAGTGGACACTTGTGCCAGTAAGATATGAATACCAGCTCCAGCTCCAGCACAGAATTCCTTGTACAAGTAGCTCACTTGAGGCCAGAGGATAGAAGCAGACAGGAAAGGGTTTGGAAAGGGCTCATAGAAGGCATAATACATTCTTGTCTTCAGTAACTGAAACAAGATTGCCATTTGGCTTACAATGACTGTTGGTTGTCTTTCACCTACCACCAAAATCCAACAAGTATCCAACTGATGGATGTGCCCTCCTCCATCCCAACTCTCTGTGACAGCGTAGCGGGCATGGACACCTGAACTTGCTATGGCTGCAGCACCTCCAGAGCAGTATAGCTCTTGTCAGTATGGCTCTGTACCTTGTCTCATGCAAACAGTTCTTCCTCAAGCTTCCTTATTTCCTGCCCCTACCATGTGTCCCACTGCATGTCACAGACTGAATGCTGTAATCCTCTGTCACTTGTGCAGAGCTGGCAGCAATGCACAATGCCAGCATAAGCAGAGCAAGGAAAATCATCTCATCCACGTCACAGCCTGACTGTTCTTCGGGGCTGAGAGTATGCTGTGTCACATACTGTCAAGGACTTCACCGTGAGTGGCAGATAACTAATATTTAATCTAGTAAAGCAGGCTGTTAATAGTCTGGAATTGCTGTATTTTCCTGGCTGCTAAATAGCTCTTCTCTTGTGTCACTGAAAATCCATTGCAACCCACTGGAAACTTCCTGCACCTGTCATAAGTAACCACTGCCATATGAAAACATGGTGATTTTTCCTTTCTTTTTATCTGTGGCAGCCCTGGTCACACTGGCAGCAAGGCAAATACAAATTAATGAGGTTAAAGGATCTATTACAAATAGATGCTAGTTTTGACAAGCCCAACTGTAATGATGCCTTCCTATATGTCTTTATCAAAGCTCAGCCAGTAGTCTTTGGTGATTTAAAAAAAACAGAATTAAGCTTCAGCTTTTGCAGTGAAATGTGAAGCTGCCTCTCTTAACACACAGATATTTACTTCTCTTAGGCCTTGTCTCATGTCCTCTCACACTCTGTCACTCAAATCTACAAGCCAAAGCCTCTGCAGTTCACTCTAACACCCCTGAATCCCAGCCAAACAGCTCTGATAAAAGAGAGAGCAAACAGCCAGATAAAATTGGCTGCTTACTTGTCTGCTGGCCTCACTGTACCCCGAAGCAGAGGCCTCTGCCAGTGATTATATCCTATGTGCATCCTCATTAGCAATAAACTTCGGAAACTGGGAAAGCCGTCTCTGGATGGATTATACATACAGTATCCTCTCCAAGAAACACAGACTGATACTGTCTGGGAAAAACTGAGCATGCTCCATGTCATACAGGGAAGTGCTGTGATGTGCTACCAATAAAACAGTAATGAGCACATTCGCTTCTCTAATGTTAGGTACAGGCTTTTTTAAGAAGGCAAAAAAGAAATAGCAAGCTGAGACAAATCACTGAAAATGCTCTCATATAAGACATACGATTTAAAACAAACACATAAACCACACAACAACAATAACAACAAAATTCCCCGAAACCCCAGCTGATTCCATGAGTTAGGGGTTATTGTATCATGCATGAACATGTATCACGTACATGTAGGTTTAGCTGCCACATGGCAGAGATGATCTCAGTGTACTTTCATGGAAATATCCCATATTCATGGAATTATCCCATACATATCCCAGGAAGTTCCAACTGAGGACCACCCTCAGCTCAGAGGCACGTTTGCCCTTGGCTCTTCTTGCCCCACTCCTCCAAAAGCTGATGCCCCACCAGGTGTGCAGTGCTCCTGGTGACAGTAACAGCAACAACAGTCCTGCCACAATAGAGCATTCTTCCAGGCTGTGTTTTTATGAAAGTTTTGCCTTCATTACTCAGTTCTAAGAGTCTTCTCAAATCATCCTTGATGTTCTGAATTTTTAAATCCTAACATGTAATTTGCCATATTAATACAAGTCCTGATCCAGATATATTTTCCAACATTTCTACAGAAATTAGGTGGAAAGCATTTGGTTTGGAGGAATGTGCATTCAAAGGCACTTTCCATTTCAAATTTTCTCTTACACCCTCTAGGAAACTGAGATAATACCATCAAGCTGAATTTAGGAAAGCATAAATCCCTGTTCCAAATTTCAAATTTTTGTCACAAAGCCACACTAGAATCAATAGAAACAGAATTGTTCCAGAAACTCGTATTTGGTTTTCAGTTTACTGGCACACTTTTTCACGAGGGAGAATTTTAAGAGGGAAACTATCCTTGAACTTAGGCGACATTACAGAGCCCTCCTCACCATCATCATAGCTGAACAATTACAGAATTAAACAGCAAATTGTTTCTCCACCCAGGAGCAGAGGTGAATAGGGAGGTATTTTTTTACAACTGTGTCATTTCACATCAGAGCACCTCCACAGTATCAGCTGAACCTCAGGAGTGGGCACGGAGCTATCCTCTGCAGGGATGGAACTGAACAGCAGACAGAAAAATCTAAAATGAGAGCTGCAGCTGAAGGAAGAGGAGGTTGAAAGGCAGTGGGATTTATGTCTTCACACACACACATAGCCTTAAAGAGGAATTTAGTGGTCAAGACTATCAGGCAGATGAAAAGGTGGTATTCTGGCAAGTCTTACACCATCAGCCAAGTACACCATGAATCTTCCCAGTAGTATTTAGGATGTCAGGCAGGTTTCACACAGGCACTTCTGAATTTCCCTTCTGAGCACAGCATGTAGTTTTATAAACAAATGCTCAAGAAAGCCTTGTAGCCAATGGCTGGAGGAAGAGAAGAGGGCATTAATTAAAGCTGGATTGACTTACTGCAAAGAATAATGAGGTAATAAATATAATGCCCTGTTAGCACCTGGGCTGTAACTTGTGGGCTGATGATGGATGAGTTGCCTCCATATAGCTTTGGGGACACTTGGTTCACTCTTTGTTTTTGTTGCAGATGATTTATAACCTGCCATCCTACTGCATATTCATTCTGAAACTCACCCTCACCTAGAAGTGTGCCTGAACCCTGGCTGCACCTACGAGCAGCAGAGAAGCATAACTCTGGCAGGATGATGAACCCCAGGAACTTTCCAAATCTTGCTACTTCTGGGACAGCCATGTCATATAAGCCTGCTCCTCAGCCCTGAGCAAGGTCAAGGGATGGAGACCATGTATGAGTAAGGTGGGGCTGCTTTAGCTTCTTTCAAACCATCAATACTCTGTAAATGGCTAGCCAAATTAGATAAGCAGAGAACTGTCATTACCAACACCCATACATGGATAGCAGGGGAGATGGTCTGTCAATTAAGAATCAAGATAGGGGGGTTGCTTAGATACAAGGCACAAGCTTCATCTATTAGAGGGGACAGCAGCAGGAGAAATGCTTGCTACTGGCCGTGTGTCATCTATTTCTGAGCGTCTGTGTTTATTTGCACCACTCTGAGTTACTCTGAGAGCTGCAACAAGACCTTGATGCGGCGGGAGGGCAGCTGCACTGCCTCAGCCACAGTGGTCAAGTGCTGCTGCAGAGTAGTGCTTGCAAATCACTACTACTCCTTAGCAGACAGAGCCTGCCAGCTGAAGGATTGACTGTGGAGATGACTGCATTTTATGTGGCCACAGGGGAGGAAGCAGGGACAGCAGTGTGAGAGCACATCAGGAACCAGGAGCAGGAACAGCATGAACATCATGGTGTAAGGAAAAATGTGATTGTATCCCCAGGAGATGAACAAAGGACTAAGACATTGGCCATAGCAACGCACAGAAACAGCATTTTCCAGGGGCTGCAAGTTTGCTTGGGCTTGGTCTGCTCAAAACCACTTGGTTTTGGTTTCCAAAAGCCTTGGGAACCTAAGCAGCAAAGGGTGCTTAACATACAGTGGTCAAAAATGTCTTACTTTTCTTTAAATCCCACCCTTAACTCTAACATGTTTGTTTCTTTTTTAAAAGTGACAGAGAAAAAGTCTATACCTTCAGGCTCATAATTGAAACCAAATCTGCTGACTTCAAAGTTCCTTGAAGAACATAAATGTGAAACTGGGAAAGAATTTCACTTTTTGCTATCAAAGAGATATCTGAGACAAAGTACATTTTCTAACATGAATAATCCATCCCTTTTTCACAGGCTGTTCAACTACAGTAATAGCTCTTGCATAAAATCTCTCCACTTATTTATAGTTAGAGGCTGTGAAATCATGAACTCAGCTTCTATCTACAGCCTTCCATTTTCCAAATAGCTGGCTGACCTCTTGCTCATCAGCATTCTTCTTTTCAACCCTACGGCCAAATTTGTCCCTCCAGCTACACCAAAATCACCTCCTCTGAAACTCATGGGACAAGACACCAAATGAACACGCTCACTATATTTCTTCTCTGCTAAGATGTGCTTCACCATAAAATTGTTGAAAGCCCAGATGGGCACGGTTTTGCAAACATCGGTCAGAAAGGTTTAATGGTACACTGTATACCTCTCTATTAGGACAATTCACTTTGGACTAACTTACTACCAAAATAAAAAAAAAGTCCTTCCTCCAAGCTCAAAGAATACTAAAGTCAGAGTGAGTGCTGAGGGTGGAGGATTCTTGGACTATCTCCTTGTGGGCTGATTCCATTTGGTTTACATGTAACCCTGGGGTAAGGATTTTAGTTTGTTAGTTTAAGAGGGGCGGCCAATCTCTTTGCACTGGAACCATTTGAATTCTCCTCATGCCTTTGCTCTCTATCAGAGCAATCTCCTAAATTAGTTCCAGTATGTTGACATTCCTTCCATCTGGTGTCTTTCCATTCAGTGGTATTTTTATTACTCTCCTAACAGCCGAAGACAGAAGTACCTTTCCACTGCTATAAAATGCTCTTTTATTAAAGGTCAGCCAAATCAAAAGAACAAGTAAGTTTGTTTTTAATTTCGGAGATGCAGACTAGAACAACCTTTTCATTCAGAAAATTCATGTATGACCCACTTACCTCACTTGCGTAAACAAGCCTTGAATTATTCTTCAAAAAGTCATGCGAGTACTGAAAACTGTCTTTTACCTTGGAAATTCAGCCTGATCCAGCTTTTGTAGTTTTGACTGTTTTACAGCCCCCTGGCATAATGTTAATTTAGCTGGTTTTTAGCAGCAGTATTATTTTATTACTGTTTTAAACAGAGCATATAGCAGACATGAAAATATCCCAGATCAAATGAGAATATCACGTATATGCATACACATAAATTTATGCATATGCTCAACTATAATTGAAGACATCAAGATATAAAGTATGTGTTTTAATGCTAAACTTGTGTTAAATTATTCTTCTAAATTATGGCCTTTTTCAGCCAAATTGAATCTCCTTTTTAATTAAAGGAGCGTTGTTAAGATCCTGCAATAATCTTTTTAAATCATACAACATGTTATAATTTACTCCTCCCCAGTGAGGAGATTAAATCAGAATGGGATCTATTATCCTTGGTGAAGTTGCTTCTCACAGAGCAAGACTGAGGATATGCAGATTATGATGGTTTGCTCTTTAGAAGGAAGGAAAAATGACAGTTACCAATTTGGTCACAATAACACATTACACTAATTGTCTTTGTTTCGGCAAAGAATACAAGCACTAACTCCCCTTTATTTAAATGTTATTTAAATGTCGAGGAACTTCAGAGAGGCAAATATTTATATTACTATGGCAGGACTGTGTAAATGAGAAGATCAAAATAAATTTCACCGCTGCTGGCAATCAGTTTGACATTTAAACTAGACCTGCCCATGATCTCACACATTTGAGTTTATACCATGTCCGATGAAGTCTGTTTAGGTGATCACCCTGAATGGCAGGAAATTCATAAAGCTGAGGTATGGTAACTAAAGAGTTAAGTTTGTTTATTCTTGCTTCATTAATATCTCCAGACACTTGAAATATTACTTGATGTTCTTGGTTGTAATCAACTAAAAACAATGTTAATAAAGCACTCAAAACTCAAAAGCCTACATAATTAGAGGAAATTAATTAGAAATGTGTTTAAACAGTATCACTACAGAAGCACTTTCTCTTGGCCAAAAAAAAGAATAATTTCAGCTTTCCAACTTCCAACATTCTTGATGTTTAAATGGACTCATGGCTTTTTCAGGTGTTTTGCACACAGAAGGGGGGGGGGGGGGGTCATTAGGCAACAAAGTTTGTTTTGATTATGTCTGAAAACCAGAAGATAGCAAAGGCTTGGACAGAGGCTGGGATTGCTCTCAAATGTCACAGCCTGAGATAGGTGACTGTTTTGCCACCCTGGCCCCGGCTGCTGTCCCACCCTGAGGTCCACATACAGCTGATGGCAGGAGACACTTGTCTGGGCCAGCACTGCTGTAGGGATGCAGTTCCTCAGCAATGGCTTGTGTCCACACACCTTTAACAGCTGCCACACAGGCAGATTTCTGACAATGCAGCTGGTTTTGCTGATGATATGATGACTTGACTGACACAGCTCCCCACACTGGAGACAGGCCTATGTGTGTGTGAAACACCAAGTGTGTTTATGCTTTGCTGCATGAAGTCTGGCACAAAACGTGAGATTGAACATGTATTTGGCAAGTGCAGTGAGTATCCTGGAATACTGTGCCACTGCTGTTACACACTGTCAGATTATCTCCTGTTGCCTTTGAGGTTTGGAAGTAGAGCTGAACCAGTCTCCTGATTAAGCATGCAACCTAGCTCAAGCACTTGGGAGATCCATATTTTGTGCCTTGTTAATGCAAAGTGTGCTGCACTCTTATAAGCATCCTGGCCCCAGTTCAGCAGAGCACTTCAGCACACATTTTCCTTCAGTTTCTCATTTACATTAATACCATCATGTTCCACAAGCACCAAATTTTGATCCTAATGTTTATTCATTCTCCAGGGAAGATCTTCAGTAAACCATTTCTGCAGACATGTTAGCTAATAGTCGGTTCACCTTTAAGTACATTTTGCAAAAGGGCAAACTTTTCTGTATGGTTATGCTGACCAAGGACAACTCTTTCAGCACAGAAACAGTCATGCAGACAACTGTACTTCACACTACAAAGACTCAAGAGCTCACTCCTAAACGTATCTAGTGTAACTTCACCCTCATGATTGGCCCAACATGTGTTTAAATGTTCACAGAATGTTCCTTCCCTGGTTTAACTTTTATAAAGTATTGCCAGATGAGGCAGATTTTGCACTCAAGCTACTCCTGGAAAAATATGTTAGCTCTCAAAGGCTTTATTATAAAATCCTGGAGTTTTCAAGGCAAAAAAGCAATAGGGCAAAGGAAGGGTGAGTGGCAGGGGAGAGACAGACAGATGAATGGACAGGGGCATTATTCTATAAACTAAAATTTATGTGCTGAAATCAGAACACTGCCAGCAAAGCCAACTTCGTTTATCCAGTCCCTTTCAAGGAGTTTAAAGTCACTTAAAGGAGCACTTCCCTCACAGCCACACTCAACAGATTGCCAATTACAGCCCTGCTGAGAGGATGTAATTTCTTTAGTCACAACTGTGCATCTGCCCTGGCAGTAATGGGCAAGGTACATGCTTTATGATTAGGTTACAAAGAAGCACCTCTAAACTGAAAAGTTTGGTTTCCACAGATCTTAATTTGCTTGGTATCAATTTAAAAAGATACAGTTGTATTTACATCAAGTAGACAAATTCAGAGGTTAATTGCTATTAACAGGAAGGTCAAAAGGATACCTAAACAAGATCCTACTTAAGGAAAACACGTTTGTAAATGCAGTACAAAGAGCTTTCAAAGATTATTACAGGGATATCCAGCATTGTCCATGGTACATCTGTGCAACCTGGCACCTATAGAGAGTGTAGTGGCAGTCTGGAAACCTGCAGTAAAAATTTGTGAGATAGGAGTAAAATATCTCAAGGGTGGCTTCAGTCTTAAAGTCAATCTGATCTAAGTTAGTCAACTAGACTCCAACAGGAGCCTCCAATATGTCATTTATCCCACTCATCTGAAAAAAGGTCTCCCAGGAGGGAGCCAACCACACCGAGAAGATGCTGAATTCTCTTGACTAGAGAGGCACGCTAGACTTGTAGCATACACCAACTGCAGAATTGTTGGATTGCTTAATTTTAGTGAGATTAAGCCCACCTCTTAGGATTTACTGACTTCAACATTTTGTGTCAGGGGATAGCAATATTATCACTCTTTATGCATCACTCAAGAGGAAAATCTTGTGTTTGAAGTCCAACTTTGAGAGGATACAAATACTTCAGCCCTTGATGTAGTAGCCCCTTAACTTCACAACAAGTACTCTTCAGCTTCAAGAGAAGCACACACTCAAGGGCCCCTGAGGTCACACCCTCACCTCTGGGCAGCTCCTGTGGGTTCAGCTGCATAACCACACATCTTCCCAGTGCTACCGTATCTTAAGTTACAGCATTGGCTGCTACAGGCCAAATACTGACTCTGACTGCTTGGAAAACACACCAGAACCTGATACGGGTGCTCATCCTCCTCAGACAAGATGAATTCTCCATCGTGGAGCTCAGCTGGCTTTGCTGCAGAAGCATTGCTCCTGTCTCCGCAGGGCCAGAGAGGGAAGTTTTACTCCCCCAGGACTTAGTGTCTGCTTCCTAAAAATGCTGTAATCTTTTTCACTTTTACAAATATTTTAACTCAGTAAAAACTATTTTAAGTAAGTATGAGAAGGGCAACTGGTCAAAGAACCACAGCATGCTTAATATTTTTTCTTCCAGAGTTCCCATCCATATTTGAAGTAACTTTTGTTCCATTTGCAACCCACATGCTGACACAGCATCCCTCCCCTTTTCTGTTCCCAGATCCTTTTTATTAGTTTATTCAATAAAAAGACAGATACTCATCTCTTTTCAAGTACAAGAACATGCTTTCGAATAACTCAATATGTGATAGTGTAACAGTATGCCAAGACAGCCCTTGTTTTAATCAGTCGTATCAACTCTCAGAGCAGAGCTGCCATACACATCTCATCACTTTCTTCATTTACCTCACAGCTATGGAAACGTGTAGGGCTACATTCAGGCTTCCTGCTCTTCACAGAGGAAAAAGGGTGATCCCCAGGGATAAGACTGCCTGACCCAGGTCTCTCTGAACCTCTGGAGTCTACATCCCTGTTGGGTTTTCCATTTTTCTCCCGGCGTTCTTCTTGCTGATTTGCTGGGCTGATTTATTACCGGAGATAGTTAGCTCAGGGAATGCCATTTTTGCTCTGTTTCTCGGCTGTTTAGGCTGTTTAGGTTTTCTGCTGTTTTAGGTGTGCATGGAATTCTCAAGGATGGCCTTGGAGAGCCGACGCTTCAAAGAACGAGGAGAGACTTCTGATCTTGTCTCGGTCTCGGTGTTTATTAATTGTTTATCTAAAAGATTTTCTTTCAGCCCGACAGAGGTCTGCACAGCAAGCCAGCCATGGGCACACTCCCGAAGCCCCCGGGCGGTCACTTATCTTTATACCCTAAGTTACGTGTACAATATTTATCATTTTTCTCCAATACTTTCTACTCTTATTAACCTGTGCACTTCTAGTAATGACCAATCCCAAAGTGCCACCACCACCACAGAAGATGGAGGCCAAGAAGAAGAAGAAGAAGGACAGGACACGCCCCAATTCCTCCATCTTACTTCTTTAGACCCCCCTGTACCAAAATCCTAAACCCTGTGTTCTACACTTTAACTAACTTATCCCTTCACCATTCACCCAGTGAATTCCTCCCAGCCCTCATACAGGTCTCATCTCCTGTGTAGGATCAAAATCCTGCCACCAGACACTTCTGGCAACATTCCAGGATTCCCGAGCCCCCCAAGGGTGGTCTCGGCCTCTCTGCACCTCCATCCTGAGGTGCTGAGATCCCACAATCCCAAGATAACATGCAGCCTCCCTCCCTGCAGCAAAAGGCCTTTTGACTGGCATCTTTTAGCATGCACTTAACATGACCTGCCAAGCTAGTACTGGGACATAAATAAACTGGCAAATCTTCCCAGCTGTGTCCCAGGAAGAAAGGAGGTAGAGGAGGAAGACAGGATAAGGAAAAAGGAATGATAAGCCAGCCACCAGAGTGACAGGAAAATGTGCAGCGGTGGACAGGAAGTGGACACTGGGATTCAGGGGGAAAAGCTGCAATGACAGAAGTAGCAACTTGAACTGACTGGTAAGGGAGGTCCAAAGTCCTAGAGCAGATAAGGACAGTCGTGTGCAGTCCAGGGAAAATAAAGTAAACAAGGACTGGTCTAGGGGCTGGGAACAGAAACGGACATCAGGCTGAAATGAAACTGAACTGTACAGTGGGAGCAAGGACATGAGGTGATACATGCAACCATCTCCCACCTGCGACTGACACAATGAACTCACACAAGAAGAAGCTCTTCCTAGCAAAGGTTTATGCATCTGTGAAACACTGGTAGCTCAGAGGGAAGGCAGTGCTCAAGGCAGTCTCATTGGTAAGGGATGAGCTACACCAGGAGTAAGGGTTTCAATCTCAAGAAACAGGAACATCAGGTCTGCAAGAATGTAACAGAGCAGTCAGGGAGGAAAACCACATTCACTAACCTTCATATATGGTGATGATATGAGGGTGGCTGAGGGATGACATGATCTCAATCTCCCGTCTGATGTGAACCATATCTTGTTCATCCTTAATTTTGTCCTTACGAATGGATTTTATTGCAACCTATAAATGCAGGAAATCAAGCGTTATTCTTGGAACTGAACAGATGCATCTAATCCACTAAGAATAGTTAAAAAATAAATACAGATGTTAGATGTTGGCAGAACATGGAATGACCAAAACAAACTTTTAAAATACAAACCTCCATGCTCCAGCTCCCTCACTATATAACAATAAATACACTCTCATGACAGTGTAATGGGTGACATGAAGTTTTGGGCTCTTCAGGTCTTAGGACTTTACTGAGGGGGAACACAGCATCCTTCAGAAAGATTTCTGTGCTAGCCTAAGCACTCTCCTTATGCAAATGGCAAAACTCCTCAAGAGAATTTGATGGGAAGCACATTTGCTAAGACATGATTGCATCTGACAATTTCAAAAAGAAACTTTTGAGACAATTTATTTGAAAAAACTTTGATATCTCTGATGGAACAGAGGCAGGGAATCCAGGGTGCCAATTATGTATTGATATCCATGTTAATACATAAATGATCCCATTAACACAGATTAGTCCATGGTTCTCTAAAGCAGGCATACTGTTCAGGAGTTGTGACTTATTCAAAAATCAGAATAAATAAATCTTTAAAATTCACATCTAAACTCATCCTTATATAAACCCAAGCTTCAGGTCCTACACAACACTTATGCAGTCTCTGCAAAACCATATCCTTCCTGCATCCTTCCTCAATCAGCAAGCTTTTTTACAAGCATATCATGTGACTGGATGTCTTTCCAAAAGGCAGGGTGGGAACAGAGGAAGTGATAGCTGAACTTGCAATATAAACTCAAATTATAACAGTCCTTGTGTGTGTATGTGTGTTGCCTGTGAAAAAAGGGCTTATCTGAACACTCCCATAAATAACTGTGGAGGTAATCTCATGCCCTATGAGAAATGAAGAAAGCAACAATGCAGAGAAGCTGGTGGGAGAGGGAAGGTGAGGGCATTGTGCATACTGAATGGCATCATGGTCTTTATTATGCTCAATATTTACCCTGCATTGTTTTTTTAAGCTAGAGTTCAGGGAATAAATTATCAGCTAGCTTAAAATCAACAATAAGTCATTGAAAAACATCACTGACCTGCTGAGATGACCACCCTTTTATGGGTAAACCAAACTTGTGGCATTCTTTGCAGCCAACTACTGTGGACTTCTCCTGGGAAAACATTTGTAAATCTATGATTTACATTATTTCCTCAGTTACTCTAGGAAAAAAAAAATTCACTGCCTGCTTCAAGGCAGTAATTGCAAGTGGCATGACCAGTATTGTTTTCATTATATGATGTAGCATTGAGGATATTGAAGAAAGAAGAGAAAAACCTACAATATTATAAAATTTAAATGTACATAAACAGGAGCCACTTTAAAGGATCAGGTTTCCTACAAAGTCTTCAACTCTGAAAAGCAACATTGTTCGAAAAAGCATTAAGCATATGCCTCATCCCCTTGAATTCCCAAAGACTGCTGCACGTGCTTAAAATTAAGCTCTTTCTCAAGTGCTCCCCTACTTTGGGACAGTAGAACAAAAAGAAATCAAGGGACAAAACGATTTACATGTTAAACCCAAAACAATTCTTTTTTTCCTCTTGACCCAAACATTTGGAATACAGACTTTAAAAGTAACAACATAGCTATAGTCTTCTTTACATGGCACATATTTCTAGAAAAGGTAATACAACAGATCTTAATTGAATGAGTGACCAAGATAGCCTCCAAGTAATTCTAGAGATGGAAAAGGCAACCAACTCTAAAGATGACAATGGATTTTTCCCCTTCCCACGTTTGCATTGGGACTGATTGCAAATGCAAATACACCCTGTATACAGAAGGATGTGGGTGGCTCTTGGAGCGGTATGTGCATTCCTGCAATAAATATAGACATGGGTAAAAACACATTTTTTATTAAAAAACAGCCTTGTATTTGGCTCTGAGGAAGAATTTAAGAAGGGTTTCATTGTCAAATATACAACAGGGAGCAAATTCTTCCCTATTCACAGCTGGTAAAGTAATAACAGCAACCTAGAGGACACGCCAATCTCCTGATAACTTGACTGCGTGCTTCACAGACAGGACTTTTGCACATCTACCCACTGGCCTCTGTAGAAAATTGCATATAAGAAAACATATTTTTAGATACAAAAATGCAAACATGATTGAAAAGTGTGGTAGCACTTTGTAAGTATACATTTGGATCATTATTCTAATGCAAACAAATGTGTTGCCTGGGAAGATATTTTTTAACAGGACCACAGAGTTTACAGTCTCACAACCCATGCTGAAAATTAAGGCACCTTAATTTATAAAGGCTATTCCTAAAAGTTTTCCCAAATTTCAAAGATGGTACTTAAGCTCTCCTGAAAGCATCACTTCCCAGTTGCAGAGGCAGAATTCAACAGCCCAGCCAAAGTACTTGAGATTTTGTCAGACATCCAGGCTGTAATGTCTCATCCCAAATATAAGGAAAGAATACATGCTGAACACATCCCTTGGGTTTTAACATTCAAGACTTTCTCTTCCCTCACTCGGCACTTGGAAACAAGGAAAGACAATCAGCAGGTGTGAAATATCTTTACTTCAGTGGTGTCAGTGGAGCCAGGGCATCCACCTGGCCATGGTCAGCCCATGCCCTGCAATCCTGACACACAGCAAGAGCGCTGCGTGGGAGGCAGTGCCCCTTGTACGTTACCAGTACAAGCACTCGCACAAAAGAGAGGTTTACTCACATGCTCACAAAGTAGTATCACTCTCTATTTGCACAGCACATAAGTTGTAGCCATTTATTAGTTAAACCTTGATAAGTAATTGGTGAAACAGCACAATTTATCCACTTTCAGAAGGTGAGAAATCAAAACAGAAAGGTGACATAACTCCTAAAGGAAACAAGGACAGTAAGGAAACAAGGGCAGTATCATCTCAGAAATTGCTGCCTGCCTCTTCCTCCCAAACTGCGCAACACACCACAGAAGTGCCTTATTCAACAAATCATCTTGTTATTAAAGGATGACTTCTGATACCTTTCCCAATGTTCAACTGCTATTTTTCTCCTCAAAAAGGGTAACAGGAAAGTGAAAGGTTCAAAGGCATCCCAAAAAATACTTTTCACCCCATGCCATCTGCCTGGTGGCCTGCACAATCCCCAAGTGGATAGGTTCCACACTTCAAAGGCTATCAGGCATCCACAGCCTTGCTGGTGACCTGGTCTGAAAGGCCAAACAGTGAGTGATGGGTGTCAGCAGACTGTCAGAGCTGGCATCCCAGAGCAGGATTAGTGGAGCAGGACAGCATTCATTCCAGCTATTCCATTCTAAGAAACAGATTTCTGCCAGTCAATTCTTTCACCTACACCAGTCTGCTCAGACCACGTCAGCAAGAATACTTGGGCTCAAGTCTACTGCAGTGAAAAAAACCAACACCAACAAGAAAGCAGCCCAGCTGGGTTTTATTCAGTATTTCATGGAAACATTACAAATCACAATCACATTCCAGGTATTTATTACATGTTTCATTGTTTTCATATCTCTCAGCAAAGCAAGACCCCCAGCTGTATGTTATGGTATCGGACTGTAAAACAAGCCTCCCTTCCAGGTCTTCTAAAATATATAATAATATAACTTCTCTCATGAAATTTATTTCTTTCAGAAATATATTCCAGAAAATACATTTTCAAAAGGGCTTATGCTTTTAATACCAGACAGAGCTGGCTCAAATTTTTCTAAACCCCACTTACAAGACTGTTGCATGAAGGACCTGAATAACTTCAGCATAATAAGAAATAAGGCAAATTGAAAAATACCTTATGAAAGAACTTGTTTGTTCATTCTTAAGGCTCATTTCTTTCTTTCTTTCTAGCCTGCTTTCTTGCTTTCTCTGAAAGCAGTGGCTTCCCTGTGGGCAACATCAAAATTTATTAAGGGTCACAGCCTATGAATCAAGATTACAGAAAAAGCAACACACTTTCTACATCAGCTACATTAACTACTCCAAATATTCCAGCTCAATATCTGCAGAGAAAGTGCTGTTAGTCCCTTTGGTACTCTCAAAACACTGTACTTATACCTCTACCACACTTTTCAATATGTTTTACTGGGTTTAAGACTTAGATAATTTAATTATAGTATTTTTAGTAACACTACTAGTGGAGGAATTTGTATTTTTCCTAGCTTCTTGTCTTAATGAGAATTTCAGATAACTCCAAGACCTTGCACTCAGAGAGAGTAATGTATCAGATTCCTAATCACGAAATTTAAAGCCTCTCACCCCAACAAAACAGGTTCAAGTTCACCCAAAGCCCCTATAGACACAGTATCCAATCTGGCAGAACACTTTAGCACATGCCTAACTTCACACATGTGAGCAGGCCATCGACTTTTGTGGGACAGTTCACACATGCAAAGTTAAATACATGCATGAGCACCAAGGTCACAGCTCAAAACTAGGCCATGTGAAGTTTCCTTCTGGAAATCATTACTGGCTGTGTGCACCAAAACCATCCCCAGTATCTTCTGCGGTTCTGATGGCTGCATGCTCCCACACATGGGTCAGGGGGAGAGAAAGACCATCAGACATGGGATGAAATGCCTCCACCTGCACCACCAGTTCTGGTACCAGTCTCTGCTCAGAAGGAGGTAAAGAGAATACCCTCCCCAAATCTATGGTACAGGCAGGGGGTGTGAACCTCTAATACAACCAGGCACCTCCAAACTGCTCTGCACAAGCACAGCCCCAGCTTCACTGCTGCTCTGCCTTCCAGAAACAGACAGAAAAGAGGGAGCAGAACTTTTGGCTTCCCATCCCTCCATGAGTCAGTTTGCAGAGTGTGCTGGGCAGGAATCGTAGAGAAATAAATTGTTTTCAAGGCTCCAATAAATTACTGGTTTCCATTTGCTGGAAAGAGGATTTATACTCACTCCCTGAACTGGTGTAGAGAGATTAAGAAGTATTTTCCAACACACTTCATGCTTCTTTGCTTTTGTTTCATACAAATAACTGGAATTGAACTATAAATACTTCAATACTTCAAAAGTATGACAGTTGCAAAGGTTTCTGTACATTCAGTCGTATCTGTGACAGAAATGTCTTTCTTCCTTTTCAAGCTTCTTGGCTGCTTAGCAGAGCAAAACAGGTAGAATTTATTTTTACAGAGCCTGATCAAGACCACTGTGTACATAAAGGTATCTCCAGGTCTAAATATCTGGCAAAGGGCATGGCAATAGGTGCCCATTTCCATATCAAATCTCCATGCCTCATGTCTGCCAAGTCTCTGCTGGCATCATCATTTACAGCTGAGCAAAAAAAAAAAAAAAAGCTCTGTTTTTATCAAAGTGAGAATCTATTTTAATTGATTTCAAGAAGTTGGTTCATGTGTTCATTTTAGTCTAATGAACCTAAGTTTGCCTCATTTCCAGCTGAGTTGTGTGAATAGAAATTAAGGTAGTACTAGCCACAGTGCAGAGTCACAGATTTTTAAGTCGGTGAGTGCTGTAGCTAAGCCTGACTACTTAAATGGCACAAACCACTGACCCTTCCACAGCAATTTCTGCATGCAGTACATTCAGACCCATTGAAGACTATCTTCCACTCTCTATTATCTACCAAGGCTATTTTTAGGACCACAGTGAGATATGAACTGTTTTTTTCCACCGAGGGAGGCTGTGACTTTTAAGCTGGTTCCAGCACTTGTACATACCATCCATGCTCAAACAAATTCCAATGGGCTGTAGCAATACTATTATGGAGAGTCAAAAAACCACCATCAGGACAGAGAGTGAAGTTCCCTGAGAAAGGGAAACCAGCTCGTTGCCACTGAGCAATATGTCAGAAAAGATGCTTAAAGAAAATTATTTAAAAACATTTTATTTGGGTGAAGAGGGAGGGGAAGGTTAAATACACATAAAACTCTTCTTTCTGAAAGCTGTGAACTGAATTCATCCCTACCCAGCGATGGGAAGTGGGTGAGCCCAGCCAGTTTCACAGCTCTGCTTCCTTTCTTTGAGATTCGAAGGTGGGAAGTGCAATGTGCCAAGTGCCAACGGGGTGTGGAGGTAAAGAATAGGTTGATCAACCAGGGGAGGAAGAGAAAGGGAGAGCAGAGGATGTTCGGGGGTGGGGAGAGAAAAGGTACATTGTTCTTTCTCCAGCTCCAAAGAGCCAAGTAAGAAAGTCTGGCACCATATAATGTTTTTTCCAGGGGAGTCTCTGCCTATGGCTCTTAGCCCCGACATCACCAACCCAAGAGGAAAAGAAACAAAGCTACAAAATTATGTGGTCTCTGAGGTGGCTGCAATCAAATGATAAGGAGGGGAATGCTGATAATGCAGTTGCATTGAAATGGCACTTCCAGAGGTTGCACAAAGGAGAAAAAGGAAAGGCAGGGGGTGGGCTGAATAACTGTCTAATTGGCCTCTGGACCTTCCAGGTGGGAAGAAGGATCCAAAGGGTTCTGAAAAGGGGAAAATGAAGCATCCAAAGGGTTCTGAAAAGGTACACTTATGAGGAGTTCTTTTTGTAAGCCTCCTACCACATGATTATACCTTTGCCATGTCCATTTGCTGAAAAAAAGTTATCTTGAGATTCCAGCCCTGGGCCAGATGCAGTACTAAAGAGCATCATGCAGGACATGCAATTCTAAGAACAAGATTCTGCATGGTCATAGAAAACATTTCATGCAGTCACTGAAAAGCTGACAAAAGGCCACTGTGAGTGTAAGCAAAATTAGTGCCTGGCGTTGTGCAATCTGCTAACACATCTCTCAGAGCTCTCCCTTTCAGGCAAAGAGTAAGGTTGACACAATGCCATTGTTTCAGAGATTGTTAGTTTTCACATCCTAAAAGCCAGATCATCTCTGTGGTGATACTGCGTGGGAGACAAGCACTCAACAAAATCCTTATTAATTATTTATCAGCAGGCCCACTCTATTCTTGGATATGCTGGCAAACTGTGCAGTAATTGGGAGAGTTGCTCAAAGCAGTAACTGGTGCCATCTGCACCCAAGTGAGCTTATGCTGATTTAAATCTCAGCTTCTGCTCATTACTTTGTTCCACCATGTTTGTTCGTGTCCTAGATGTTACCAAGAACAAAACATCATTACTGTTGCTGCCAGCCAGCAGCTGCACACATAAAGGGCAATGATGCACGTGCCTCGATGCACCTCTCAGGTCCATGTGCTTTTGGGACATAAAGGTATTTTTTACAGCTGCCTCACTCTGCATGGTAACAGCATACAGCAAACATCAGTGTCTCCCTGTTTCATTACCCTCTTCACAATGTACCAGACAGATTATATTTCTAAAAGCCAAAGCTGATGTCACTACTGTAGGGAAACTCACTCTTGTGTCAAGGCACTAGAAGTCCTGAGTCAGTGTGATAAATGTTAAATAAAAATTCTATTTGCATAAGCTGAGGGACAATGTGCCACTGTCTCTGGGAGAATGAAGGTATGATTACCTCAGGTTTAATTTTCCTTTTCAGGTTCTGCTAGATATAGTTGCTGCTATCATATCATAAACGATGATTCACCAAGTGGAGAAGAGGAATTAACTATTCACAAACACTCAGCAAGGGGATTACATATTCTC
Source organism: Ammospiza caudacuta (assembly GCF_027887145.1). Taxonomy (NCBI): domain Eukaryota; kingdom Metazoa; phylum Chordata; class Aves; order Passeriformes; family Passerellidae; genus Ammospiza; species Ammospiza caudacuta. The sequence goes on from NC_080597.1 coordinate 24,941,615, forward strand.
TCTAGTTCCCCCTTTATTCACAGAGAAAGATGTTTGTGGAATCAAGTTTTTATGAACAGTAGAAGGTATCAGGTGAACACATTTATACTGTATATATATAAAGTGGGTGATAGGAGGAATATACAACACCCTTCCTCCACTTCTTTCCTCACCCCCACATACGGTGCCTGTTATCAGGATTTGTGAGCACATTTTCTGAGTAACTACTGCCTAACTGGGAAATTTGCATCCCTTCATTGTCTGGTACCCACTACCCTCAGCTACGTCTAAAAAGTCTGGCACATTTACACCATGCATTCTCTGACAAATTTCCCTGGCAGACCTTTCTTCATTTAATGCTGAGAAACCTTGCCTCAAGAAATGCATGTCAGAAATATACCAAAAAACTTCTCCCTTCCCAGAAGATTTTACACCACACTACTGAAGTCCTAAGTCATAGCACTGTTCAGTTCTAGAAGAAAGATCCTACAAATAACCACCATCCCTAGCAATAATGATGTGTTTCCCTTAGTGATGCCTCAAGTTGCCCCTTCTCACCCCTCCCCACTGTCCCAATAGCATGCCGCCACAAATCTGCATTCACTTCAATCCTCCCTAACCCACAGTAAAACAAATTTGCTGTGATAGGGGCAGAGGTTGCAGAAGATTTGTTGAAAAGCAAAGATATTACATGACCAGGTTATTAAAGATGTTTGCAGCTGTGTCCTATCAGAACTGGAGCCTAAGGCTGGTGTGGCATCCTGGGAGAGTCCCTATCATGTGCAGACTTCACCCTCCTGGAGAAAAGAGTGGGACTGTTTACATTTTCTCTAATACACTTCCAAATGTAACTCCATATCATGCACAGCTTGATGGAAGACCATCTCCTTTCCAATCTGTGAGTCTAATAACTCACAAATATCCCATCCAACTACTTTCAAACTTTCAAGAAAAGTTCATGCTTTGGCACATAAGAAATTAGGACTGGAAAGAAACTGGGGTAGGGGATTTCCCCAAGGCAATGGATGTTCATAACTGTAATTAAAAAAGAAAAAAAAATGCTTTACAGCCTCAACTATGGATCATTCTCCTTAAGAGATGTTAACCAGCATGGAATGCCACATTCACTCAAAAGATGAAAACTGCACTTACAGTTAACTTCTAGTGAAGTTGCCAAGCAGATGTTTATTTTTGGCTTCCACATTTACCAAAGCCAAATACTACACTGAGTTGGGATTTCACAAAGTCTAATTGCTTTTCTTCCAGGTTACAATTTTGTTGGAACCATAAAGGGGGGGAAAAGGAGGGAAAAAAAAAACCAACAGAAAAAAAAAAGCTGACTTCACTTTTAAGTAGGAAAAAACCTGGTAGCATCCGTTTCTATCATGTCTGTTTATATCATAGTTTAAATGAGGTTAGAATTGTGCAATCATTACTGATCGACTTCCAAACAGCACAGCTCTATCCAGCACATAAGCAAAAGAGGAAAAGTCACTGAAAGAGAAACCTGTGTCAGTCAGTCTTTTAATTTCTGCAAGTCTGTGTGCAGACTGTTTAGCACTAATTAAATTACTGGCAAGGACTGAAAAGAATTCACAAGAATTCTCAAAAGAATTTAAGAGGACTGAAAGAATTCACAAGCCCCAAGTTCACTGTTCTCAATGTTACATGGGTATTACAGATCCACTCTCCAAAACCTGGAAGATAGATTTCACAGTAATTTTGGGGCTTGATCTCACAGCTACCACAGCTGCTGATGTAATGCAAAATGCTAACCTGAGGCAGCAGAGAGGAACTTTAATTCAATGTTGTTTTTTCATTGTGAATAAGCAGTGAACCACACTGAAGTAATCCTCCAAAGTAGGAGTGCACACTGTTCAAGGCATCAATTTGGGGATGAAACATAAAACCGAGATCTTGGCTGTGTCATTATAAAAAAAGCCCTTTATGACTTTCTTAAGAAGACAGGTACAAAGCCCTGGTGCCTGGATCTAGTTCCAGTTTGAAAATTACTCCTGTAATTCCTCCAATAATTTAAATTGGAAATGGGGTTATTCAGACCCTCTAAGCAACTGCTGCAAACTGCTACAATGTGCTGCTAAATAATGGTAACCTCAGCTGTTACCAGAGTCTCTGAAGTGATTTTGCAGGTTTAGGTGAAAGGTACTACATCAGTGCAAGGCTGTAATTCACATTAATCAAGGAAGAGGGTTAGACATTGTTTGAACTCTTAGAACCATTTCTTCCCAAGAAGCCATCTCACAGCACATTTTCATTTATTGGTACGTTCTGTTTGAAAAAGTTGTGGATAAATAAATGTAACTTGGATTATTCTCTCTTTTTCACTGAAGCTTCTGCGAGTTCAGAGAAACCTCAGAACCACTGAGAGCTTTGCACATATTTACAATGCCTCTTCCACCATAAATGTGAAGTCAGCCGGTACTGTGGGGATCTTTTGATTTTGCTCTCCAGTCCTACAGTCCTTCAGAGAAAAAAGAGAAGTGCTGTTTCACCACGAGAATTACAATAGTACAAGGAAAAACTTGGGAAGAGTGTTTTTTGAAAGAAATGTCTGTACTTTCATGCACCACAACACTCATTAAAACCAAAAACCATACTGTTTGACCACCTGACATTCCTAATTAACAGAACGGAATTTTTAAGTGTGAAAAGATTTTTAAAGCTGAATTTATAGACTTTAGTCTTTTAGAATTACATTGATGAGCAAGGATTCGTTATGTAAAGTCCGTGGGTCACAGAAATTACATGATGGAGGGTGCACAGATGTGTTTAAACAGCACAATTGGAAGGGTTAATGACATGGAAATATCAGAAGCACCTGTATCTAGTATACTTTCCTAAACTGATCTAAGGTGGATCAAAATATAAACACCACTTCCTGGTGGGAATCTAACAAACCATAAACCCATATCCTATCTGGAAAAATACTCTTGACATACAAAAAGATTGGCAATCGTGTATCAAAGCCTCACCCAGATTATTTTGCTCCAGGGCTTACAGATCGCTTTGCAATATTAAATTTGTTTTTGTTAACACACTGCTTCAGTATTACATTGTTCTGTCTGGACATTACCTATTTAATGGTTCCTTCTGGGAAGGGATCGTCTTAGAATTTATGATGGAATGTGGTGGAATTACTACAGTGGGACGAAAGGAGTTTGCTAAGATTTCTTCCCCATCCGTCTCTGATTTCTGAGAAATATTTACACCCCTGAAGGTAGAGGAACCTCCTGTTGTTCATTTCTGTTTATTGAAAGTAAATTACCAGGGCCACCCTAATGGCTCAGGAGAGAGAGTAAAACAGGAACGGGAACACTCTTGCTCCCTGCAGCCAGTTGGGCTTGGAATGAATGTGAGAGGGTGAGGAATGAATTATACTTTCCTACAATTAAGTGGCTGGCCATCTAGCAATTCTGTAGCCTTAAATGCATAATTCCAGCTTTCCCTGCTAGAAGAGGAGTTCACAACTGCAGGCAGTTGCTCTAAGCAGTTATGAGGAGACTTAACTTTGGAGGGAAAAAGCACAACGCAATTATTTTTCAGGATGGAAAGCTTTGCCTAAGAACTCCTTCAGACCCTGCGAGCTCCATGACTGTTACCCCCTTCTTCAACATGCACAAACACCTTTTTTGGCATGTGTTTTGGCTGGAGTCAGTTGAACGAGAGAGAGTTAGAACCCATGTTTCTGGGATCCCCTTGCCAGAAGCTAAGCTGTTAGGTAGTGTAACAACAGCAGCCCAGGATTCCCACTTCACCCTGTCAGTGACCTTTGCACACACTTGGACATACCCCCTTCCTCAGAGTGAGGAGCAATTCCCTTCCATGCTGCTCAGTCCAGAAACACATCTCAGCAAATACCACAAATCATGTCAGACCAAGCAGGACTATTAAAGCAGCGCTGCATAATGTGAATTGCTGTCCACAAGGGACCGGACCAAGAGACTGCCTAACCCACTTTGTTTAACTTTTTAGTTAAACAATCCTGAAAGGGGAAGCTGCATTGCTGCTCTGGAAATTACAACTTTAATCTCATTTGAACTACGTATTCCTCAGCTGAGGAAATAATTTAAGAACCAACTCCCAAATAAGACATTTTTCTACATTTCCTGGAAATATATTATTTCCAATGCTGTGAAATAAAAGCAGACTTATTAATTTACCCAGGTTAAAGTTCTTCCAGTAGCCCTAATAAACTCTAATGTCAGGCTAATTACATGCATTTCACCAGTTTTGCATATATTCATGTTGCTCAAAGGAACACCACACAACACCAGTGGAACACGGATCGTGTCCAACTCAGCCCCACAAACCATTTGCACATATTGCATTTATTGCTCACTCGTGCTGCACTGCCCACAGCAGAAATCCATAGTGCTTCCCTGAACACAGAGCAAGCTCCATTTCCCCTCCTTGGGTATGCTTTAATACAGCTCTGAGGTGCCAGATTTTACTGGGTTATTTAAACAGCGTCTAGAGTTTTGCTGGGCAGATAAGAAGAATAACTTGGGTGTGCAGTAAAACAAAGATACAGCTGTTTGTGCCAAACATTCAATTTATGGCAATACTTCATAGGAATTATTCCCCATAACAACTGAACTGTCATATCCTACAACTACATCCCAGGCAACCTCCCAGATGAACTCACTATGGCTGCTGTCTGATGTGTTCTACATACAAACATCCAGAACTAACCAGATGTTCTCTATGTAAAACATTTGGTTTGAAACATGCAGTTCTTCTTTCCAAAAATCCATTACATTTGTTTAATGGACTCGCACAGTTCAACTAAAATATCCTGGAGCAGACATTTGAGTGTAACTCTACTCTACAAGGCCCATCAGGAAGGAAGGAAGGAAGGAAGGAAGGAAGGAAGGAAGTGTCGGAAGGAAGGAAGGAAGGAAGTGTCGGAAGGAAGGAAGGAAGTGTCGGAAGGAAGGAAGTGTCGGAAGGAAGGAAGTGTCGGAAGGAAGTGTCGGAAGGAAGTGTCGGAAGGAAGTGTCGGAAGGAAGGAAGGAAGTGTCGGAAGGAAGTGTCGGAAGGAAGTGTCGGAAGGAAGTGTCGGAAGGAAGGAAGGAAGGAAGGAAGGAAGGAAGGAAGGAAGGAAGGAAGGAAGGAAGGAAGGAAGGAAGTGTCGGAAGGAAGTGTCGGAAGGAAGGAAGGAAGTGTCGGAAGGAAGTGTCGGAAGGAAGTGTCGGAAGGAAGTGTCGGAAGGAAGGAAGTGTCGGAAGGAAGTGTCGGAAGGAAGTGTCGGAAGGAAGTGTCGGAAGGAAGGAAGGAAGTGTCGGAAGGAAGTGAAGGAAAGGAAGGAAGGAAGGAAGGAAGGAAGGAAGGAAGGAAGGAAGGAAGGAAGGAAGGAAGGAAGGAAGGAAGGAAGGAAGGAAGGAAGGAAGGAAGGAAGGAAGGAAGGAAGGAAGGAAGGAAGGAAGGAAGGAAGGAAGGAAGGAAGGAAGGAAGGGAGAAAGAGAGAAAGAGAGAAAGAGAGAAAGAGAGAAAGAGAGAAAGAGAGAAAGAGAGAAAGAGAGAAAGAGAGAAAGAGAGAAAGAGAGAAAGAGAGAAAGAGAGAAAGAAAGAAAGAAAGAAAGAAAGAAAGAAAGAAAGAAAGAAAGAAAGAAAGAAAGAAAGAAAGAAAGAAAGAAAGAAAGAAAGAAAGAAAGAAAGAGAGAAGAAAGAAAGAAAGAAAGAAAGAAAGAAAGAAAGAAAGAAAGAAAGAAAAGGCAAATGAGAATGCTTTTCATGATTTATACTGTCTTTATGATCAGCCAGTTCATAAAATACAAGCTCTGCTCTACAGACAATAACACAAATCGCTTTCAAGTGTATTGTTTAGTCTTTGCCTGTGTTAAAGAAATACTTCAATTTAAAAAAAGGGCCGAACTATACTCTTCAGCTTATAAGTGTTAACGCAACTGAGAGCAGCATTTTACCCACATACATCACAGGCGATGCAGTTTTTTTGGCTTATGCTCAGAATGAGTGAGTAATGACATCCAATAATGATAATCAGTTACATTCACGGTTGCAGAGTTTTCCTTTCATCCAAGAAAGGCTTGAAGGAGGTTGAAGTACAGCATGAAATCTTTCTCCCTGATGAACTCCTTGTGAGCAATGCATAACCCAAAACAAGGCCTATCACAGGTTCCCTTAGACCACGTTTACACAATAAAATGCCAGACAGAATGGAGGAATACTTTGTTTTACTGAAACACTGGTAGAAAACTCTCAAACTGTACACAAAAAAAAAAAACCGTAGTTGCAAAGGATGGCTAGTCTCGGGCCTGGGTGCAAAAGCACTGCACAATCCAGCCTAAAGGCCCTCATTCCTCCCAGGCTGTGCTGACACAACAGCAACTAAGTTGTATCAGGTGGTGATCAACAGTGAGAACTGTCTCCAAGGCACAAGAGATGGCGGGTTTTTGAAAAACTGGCACCATCCCTTCAAAGTGTGACTGAAACTATGGAAGAAGATGTTAATTTTAAGAGCAATTTTCCTGAGATGGTTATACCCACACAAGGAATGGCTCAGCACAGTGCTGGAGCTGTGGTCAACCTCAGCTCTCTCCTCATGGCTCCACCACAGAGTTTCTGGATGAACCTCAGGGAAACCACTCACCCTCCTGGAAGCCCAAAGCATGGCTGTAACAGTTGGCTCCTACAAGAATTGGAGCTTAAACCCACAGATCACCATTTAATGGTTTCACCTCATTTTGGTGCCCTGAAGAGAATAAAAACATGACAAAGGAAGTAGCATGAAGGATGCTCATGTATAGTCCTGATTAAAAAGGTATCTTCCCAAGAGGCCAATGTGAACATCTCTCAGTTACATCCCTACACAGGTCAGCTAAGCCCGCATTGCCTGCAGCAGGTATTCACAGGAATTTTGCCAGTTCCAGACCACATGGCATTAGAGCACATACCAAATGGGAAGGTTGCACTCTCCCCTCTTCTCGTCCCAAAGGCTATTTTATTTCCTCCCACCAAAACAACAGCCCTCAGCTCTGCCCTGCAGAATCCACTGCACCAGTTGTCCCCAGGCATCTCCGAGCACCTTTGCTCCTCCTTCCTGAGCTGCACTCTGCTGGGGAAGCCATAATATTTGATTTGTGCAGAGTGGCAAAAATATGCAAATAAGTGACAGCTCTGAACACGTGCCTTGGAAGCTATTTCTTTAACAAATGCTTTGCTGTCTTCCCCTGTCAGACTTGTGTGCAAAAGACTTAACCTTTTTGTGTCAACAACAAAGCACCGTTAAACAAAAAGAAACATTTGCTTAGTTACCACACAGCTCAAAGAAGTATTTCTACCCAACCCCTATTGCTATCTTTTGTGATTAAAAAAATATTCACACTCATTTTTAAAATAACACTTGTACCTCAAATAAAAGGAGATATCTTTCACCACCAGGCATTTAATAGAGATTAGAAATACCATCAGAGATTAAATGCCTTATTGTGTACAGGAAACATGATATGAAGGCTTTGAGATCTCCATCAACAGCAGGATCTCAATTTTTCTGATCTACCAAGGAATACCTAAATTTAGTCCCTGAACTTGGTATAATTTCACAGGAACAATAAATTACTATTTTTTTAAGCCTAATATCCCGTAACTAGTGTCTTTATTCTGAAGCAGGGCTGCTTAAGGCCAAACACGCTGACTCAGCTCCATGGCCCAGCCAGACATTAAGATAATTGCAAGTCCATCAAGTAGCCAGACTTCAGAAGAAAGACAGTGCTCCAGCCTTAAGTCATCCCATATGTGACTGCTGCACCAGAGTCACCGAGGGGCTCTGGGATCACCAATGTTCCCCAGGAAGGCGCGGCAACAGGGGAAGCACAGCCTGCCAAACACCAATGCCCTGTCACAGAGGCAGCCAGCCCCACACAAGGTGCAGCAGACCCTCCCCTTCACCAGGCTAGTGTCCCAGGGACAAAGCAGCAAGCGCTCTCAGGCACCATGCTGAAGGTGTGGTGAGGTGAAGTGGGAGATGCTGACAGTGAGAAGGGAAGGCTGAGGTGGAATCCAGAAATTAAGAGTTACATTAGGAGCATGCTAAGCTCAGCAATCTCAGCTGCAGTTTTCTTAATATTTATAAAAAACAAGACCAGCATTTATTTTGTGATTTTCACATTCATCTACAACTGGCCAGGATGGTTTCACACAGGCCAGCCATGCTAACCCCTTGTCCCACAGCTGTCCTGTGACAGAGTTTTTTTCAAGTGAATAAAATACTTCAATGGTGGTTCCTTTATCTCCTACATTGGTAAGCATAGAGCCTGGAAAAGTCTATACTTGTGCAAGACCCAGGACTTCCATCACATCATGGACCAATAGCAGCTTTAAGGACTGATGGTTCATAAACCATCAGAGCTAAGGAAGTTCGGTCTTTGGAGAGCTGAGGGACACAGTGAGCTTATATCATGCAACAGTTTAACAAACTGAATTGAGGATTGCCCCACGGTCTGGAGTTGAAAATAGAGAAATTGTGGAGCTCAAGTAAGAGTACAAGAACCATGGAAGATCAAGGGATGGTTACAACCTTGCCCCCTCCATGCTTTGCAGCACACAGTAAAGGTTACAGGAGGGCCTCCACACCCACTAAACATCTAGCATTTTTGGTGTGGGTCCAGGATGTTTGAGGGGTATGGCCAGACACAGTACACACATGGAGTACCTCACCCAGCCTTCGAGTGTTCAAAGGTCTAGGATCCCCTAATTTATACAACGTACTATGCTGCCTGTGAAGACATGGTGATAAAATATATTCTGTTTAAAAGCAGATACTTCTCAAATCATAACTTGCAGATGCTCAAAGTCTTTCATGTGGGTAAGAGGAATGAGAGCCATAGAGACTGATTTTGTAGCCAGGGAGTACAGGAAGCAACAGCAGGAGAAGACTATTGAAAGCCTGGATACACTTATGGCTTTAATGAATCGGTCATCAAATATAACAACACACATATGCAGTTTTTACCTTCCTTTGTAGTTCACTCCCCACCCTCCCCAGCTATTCCCTATATATCTAGCAAAGTGGAAATTATTTTGAGTTTAGTTTATTAAATGGATACACATCGTATTCACATCTGCTGAAAGATATTTGAAGGAAACACTGACAAATATCATTTACATATTTAGTTGGAGACCTTTTTATCTGAGACATTTCCTCTGACATATCAACTATCCTAAGTACAATGACCCATCAGTGCTAATGACGAGGTTTTTCTATAGTGTCTGGTGCACACCTGGGCAATTTAGGGAGGAGGCAAGAAGGACATGCTCTTGTAGGTCCCATGCCAATGTGCCCATCACTGGTCGTGTGAAACCATCAACACAGAACACCTGAGATGGTTGCCTCCAGCCTAGCCCAGGTCAGGAGCTGCTAAGGCTCAGGCCAGCACACTGAGGAGCCAACAATAGCTTTTGCTATCCATGCTCCTATCCCACCCCAAGCCTGGAGGCAAACCTCTAGCTTCAGAGAATAGTTCAGAGCTGTAGCAGAAAGCATTGTTTGGTCCCGCTTTTTAGAGGAAAATATAAAAGACATCAGTAAGGAGAACAGTGTCTTGCTGAGAGGAGCACGGTTGCAAGCAAGAGGAGGAGCTTTGACATCAGCATTCCAGTTCATGTAGACAGAGGGTACATGAGTGTATACAGGAGGGAGAGACTAGAACCAGGCAGATGCCCATGTCAAACCAAAGGTCATCAACCAGTTTCCAAATGCCTGGTACACAGCTTTTGAAAACATGTCCCATAGGCTCTACATTTGGATAATCATGGCTATACACATGTTCACCTGCTGGTATTCAGGGCTGATATATCCAGAGCTGGTTTTCAACCCACGCAGTTGTCATTCTTCCTTGGCACTGCTGTTGCCCCACTGGGTGCCTCCTCCCAATTCCTCACTCCAGCAGAAGCTCTCCAGTTACTTATTTACCAGACAAAACACAGACTAACTACAATTACAGTTCTGTAAAGAATAAACAATTGTTCACAAGAACTGCACATTCCACACAGTTTCATTCAACATGCATGACCCCGAACTACAGTACATACAATAACTGTCTCCACATGGCAAATCCACTCTGCGGTTCCTAAAAAATAATAATTTTTAGAACACATGCCACTAAAAAATGCAGTACATTTTAGCAATATTTAATTAAAGACTTTATACAAGCAATTTCCATTCTCTTGTGTTACCTAGCACATGGTGCTGTGAAACCATTTGTAAAAACACTTAGGCATTTTATAGCGTTTTTAGCTGAAAGCTGCATTAAAAACATTGGCTCAAATTCTGTTGTGAAATTTCACATGTAGAGGGAATCACACTAAGTATGCATCAAGCCAAAATGTGCCCTGCTCATTAGTCTAACTTTCCCATATTAACCCTTCCAGAAAGGAATACACTGAGACACAGGGAAGTTTATCATCGGCCCAAAATTGCTCAATCCAATGCAGAAGAAAAAAAATAAGGCAACAGTCTCTTGGAAACTTTTAATTTCTTCACCTGTAAGGAAGTGCAACATCATTGAGAAAATATCATTTGATCTTTACTCAAAGCTCAAAGAACATGCTGTTCTCTAATTTAAGAAAAGACATGACAAACGAATATATTCAGATGACCCCTTACTGGCTAGTCATTAATTCAGACTTTCATACCACTGACCCATACTTCCCTGAACAAATCTGCTTCTCCAACAGAAATTCTCAGTGCAGAAAACTAGTAATCTGTTCTAGTGCCTTTCTCCTGATGACCTTCATGCTGTAATCAGTTATTTCTGTCTGCACCCCTTAATGTTAAGGTCTTCTTTGGCATTACAATTATGCAAGTGTTTATATGAAGACTGCAGCAATTTGATACAACCAGGTAGTAACTCCTATGGTAATAAAGCCCACAATATTCACTGTGAATTACATTAGAATAATTCCAGTGGTTTTCTTTCCATTTGCTGCTTTTTTTTAAACCACAATCTCAGAACATATATAATAGTTAAGGGTGGAAAAAATAACAAATTAACAGCAAAACTGTTTTCAAGCCCATATGCTCTTTCCAACTTCTATTCATTCCAGGTCTAGAATTTCCATGCATGCAGAGGATGACCTGAGTTTCACTAACATGCCTTCAGCACCATGAAAACACTGTCCAGATTTAGTCACATTACAAGTCCCTAAAGGAACTCAGTCTGAACATCTTAAATAAATAAATAAATACATATGCACATGCATAAGATTTAGGCTACATATTTTGCAAGAATCCCTTCTGCCCTGAAGAACCCCTGGCCCCCATGTGACGTGGCAGAAGAGGTGCCCTGCTCTGGCAGCACAGGCTGCACAGACCCTGCTGGCAGCTGCCAGAGCAGGGAGCAGAGCCGCACACCCTGCGCGGGTCATCGCGCTGGCACGCACAACAAAGCAGGAGGCAGCGCAGCACAAAAGGGCCAGCAATGGAGACCAAAGCTGGATGTCACACAGGGACAAAAGCCCCGGGTAAAGAGAGAGGCCAGGAGGCAGGACAGGCTGAGTGCTGCAAGAGGAGGGTGTCATCCACAGGACCTTGATGTTACATAGTCTACGTGTCTGGACAAATCAGGTACTTGGTTGTGCACTCAAAACTAGCTGAAACTTCTGCTGATTTTGGCTTTAATTGGCAAGTTTTTCCTTTCTCGTGCATAAAATGTGGTAGTAATGCAAGCTATTAATACTATAATTGACGTGTATTATTAGAGCTGTGGAAGCCACATTCATGAATCAGGAACCTGCTAAGAAAGTACTGTACAGACACTTCACATCACATCAGCATTGTGTAGATACTTATTCCTGTGTCTGCCACAAAGGAAGATGTCTTAGTAAGAGCAACAAGAACCTAAAAAGAAATAAACAGATTCTGTGTCAGATTTGGACATTATCCCGCAGAAGATGCAAACCAAGCAACCGAGATAAAAATCAATATGAAGCAGTGACCCAAGTGCTAACTGGAGAAATTCTCAGGGCAAAAAATAGAAATATATTATTAAAGACAAAAGAATCACATGCATCAGAGGGATACTCACATTTTCTGTGATATTGGCAGCACAGGTGAGAGAACAAATGTTTCACCTGGCTTTCACTGCCCTCAGTGACCCATTAACACACTTTTATCCTATTATAAGGAACTTATAAAAACCACACTCCAAAGAAATGGTTGTGTGCCCAACAAGGCCTTACTTACTGACATGACAGAGCCATAATTGTGGATATTCAAATTTTGGTTTTGTCATGATATGGAGAAATACAATCAGCAAAGCAAAAGTCCTCCTTTCATGTAATCTGTTGCTGTTCCAGGTTTCAAAGACCCTGTGCGACCCTTCAAACTCATCAAGAACCAGACCTGTGTCAAAGTGAAGACTTGCAGTGCAGTTGTAAATAAAATATTTGGTTGCTCTAAAGTTTGAGGGTTTTTTACAAGATTTTGATCCAGAAACCAATTACATTTGGCAACATCCTTCTACCCGCACTTATTATGCAAAAGAGATAAATAATAGACGGCAGCCACCACACATAACATGGCTGTCCAAATATGCACCATGTGCCTGCTCTCCATGCTGGGCTGCTGCTTGTCATCAATTCCCAAAAGAATTAACTTTCCGGAGGAACGGCTGGAGGAGAATAGTGCTTCCTCCACCTGCTGGTGAGGAGGAAGAAAAGATGTAGTGGCTCAGGCAGAAAGAGGAAGATGAAGGAAGAGGGGAGGCAGGCTCCTGCAGCTACTCCCCATCACCTCCCAAGCGCAGGCTAGGGAGAGAAAGGCAGACAAACTTCCTGGCTTTGGCAAACAGCAAACACCTATCTGTAATCGAAATCTGCATTCTATTTACTATTTATTCCAGTGGAATCATCTACTCAAAGAAGAATCCAGCAGCATTTACCATCTTCAGGCACCATGCGTAGAATCAGCCAGAGGTGGTCAATACACACCTTAAATAAGGCTGAAATAAGCGTAACTGTGGATTTCTTGGCTAACAAAATTGAATACATAACACTAACAAAAGTTCCGTTCTTTGGTTTAACATGTGCAAGATGACAAGTGGAAAAAACACCCACAGAAACGTGAGTGTTGCTTACAGGTGCCTTAATTTAAAATGTCAAAAGTTACAACTGTGTATACTGAGACAGCACAAATGAAGAAACCTTGCTGGCAAAATTAGGCACCTCATACATCATATACTGGGCTATATTTTAACTGCTCCATGCAGCATGCAATACTGTCTGTAGTCACTGTGGTAACTAATGCACAAATTCACCTAAGTTGTTTCCAGTAACAAACCAAATGTATCATACAATCTACCCTGGAGCTTTATGGCAGGAAACTTTATGATCATGTCTCACTGCATTACAAGGAAAGACAACAAAGTTAAAGTTAAGAGGAATAACAATTTGAATAAACCTGTAACCTGCTAACACATGCCAAATACTAATTTCATTTGAGTCAACAGAAATCCTGCTACTGATTTCCAATGGCATAGCATTAAAGCACATCTGTACTTTGCACTGAACTGCCTTCTCACCTTGGTTTTACTTTATTTACCCAAACCTAACAGTTTATTTCATTTCTGAGCTCTGTTTATATAGATGACAACAAATTCAAAGTTTGTGCTTCATATTAAAAGCCTGGCTAATCACGTAAACCTCTTTATTAAATTCCATACAGCTAAAGAAATTCTTGACAGACAAGAGAAGTGGAAAGGCTAAACAGGAGAATTGCTTGAACAAGACTGATGAATGGGAACACAAGGTCCAGCTTTGCAATCTGTTACCATTCAGCTTTAAATACTGAGTAAAGAAAGTGATGATCAGCTAAACCAGTAACACTTACCACTGAGTAAAGAAAGTGATGATCAGCTAAACCAGTAACAGAGCAGGAAGCAAACAGCCTGCACAAGAGCACCCTTAGGACTCTCGCTGCTGGTTGCAATAGGATTGGCATTGGACATGGTGCAAGAGACAGTGCCGGCCACATCGCATTCCCTACTGGACACGGCAGCATCTGGTCCAACCTGCTCATGGATAACACAAACACTGCCCCTAAAAAGAACTGAGAAGAGGAAAGGGAAGAGAAAGAGGGGTGGAAAAAGCAAAGAAAAACTGCTGCTCTCTGATCAGTCATCTCCAGTCAGTTCTCTAATCTCACCCATGGAAAGGAATCAGTGTTCACACTGATCAGTAACAGTCAGACAAGGGAACTGTCAGAAAACAAGAAGCGTTTTCCATTCACCGAGATCTGGCTGGATTCCTGACAACTAGCTTTTATTCTGCAAGCAGACAAACTCTGGATATTTTACATACACTCACAGATGTTACAGTTCAAATAGACACGTTACGCCAGAGCTCGCCTGCAGACTAGTTAATAATTACGGAGTGCCACACGCCAAGGCTTGCATTACTCCAGTAAAAAACTCACACCCTGGTAAGGACTTGTTCAGCTTCTACATACCAGCTGATACAGCAAATTATATATTTTTATTGCATTTAAGATTGAATAGGTATTCTGATTTTCACTCTCTCCATTTCAAGATGGCATTGGCCATACAAATTCAGTTGACGATAACATCAAAGTATACTCTAACTGTGCAGCTGAAGAGCTTGACAGTTAGCAAAATATGGAAAGACCTAGCGTGTTGTTAAGTTAGATGAGACACACATCTACCTACTCTAGATCCCTTCCTCTGTGAGAGCTCTTTCCAAACCCAAATCTCATGGTACATTACTGCCACCCTTTTTTTGTTTATTTCTCAACTCCTTGAAAAGAGATGTTTCCAACTTATTTGTTTATTCACTACATTTTACAATGCAACTCAAAACTAATCTACTTAAAAAATAATAGTAAGCATATAATATAGCCCTGAAGCTTTTGCTAGCCTGAAGTCATAAAACAGCCAAGACAGCAAACTTTAAAAATCATGGACTTAGAGTGAGCATGTGCAGAGATGTCCATCTCTGGTTTCTCTTCAGCCAGTCTCCAAATGAGCTAATAAACTGAAAGCATATATGATATGACTACAACTTGGCCGGAACTCTCATTTTCACTGTCAACACAAAGATATTCAGTTGCAAAGTGTTCCTTATTAAAGTCATAGCATCTGAAATTTCATTTTCTTTTACAGGCCCTTCTGCCTCTGGGTGCGTGTTGAGCTCCCCAGCAACCAAAAGGGAAAGGTAAATGTAACATCACCAGGGAAATACCTCACTTTTAGATGAAGTCCAGTGAAAACTCATATAGTGCACTTCAGGACAAAGACCTCTGTAAAAAAAACCCTATCTCTTTAACACAAAAATGCCCACCTCTCATTCCCCTGCCCTCTGTGGATAGTTATGTATTTCTGGGAAGGAAAAATGACAATAATTCTGACTAATATGTACGCTGCTTCAATTGCATTTCTGCGCCCGGCTGGAGCGCTGCACCAGTGAGGAAATGCTGAAGCTGAGTTATTGATGGACAATCCCCAGGCTGCTTGAAGTCTCAAGCCAGCCAGCACCAGAGCAGTGAAATGGATCATAAAAACCAATGGGGTGGGCTGCAGTCCCTGCAATTTTTTTAGGTGTCAGCAAAGTTCAGCTCACAGAAGTATGAGCGAATCACAGCATTTTTAACCAGAGAAGCAAACGTTTTCCCTTCTGACAGTACTTTGTGAGCAGCGCTGGTTAGCCAGGGGATGTGACAGGTTTCTCCAAAACGTGAATTTCCACTGGGCAAAAAACTATTCACAGTGGACACGCGTGTTAAAAAAAAAAAAAAAAAAAAAAAAAAAAAAAAAGTAAGTCACCCTAATTTTCCAATAATAACACATCTCTCCAAAATGTACCAATGAGCTACTACAATGCCTCTACCACTCCTCTCAGATGAAAGTCTCTCTGCAGGGTTGAACAAAGCCGCGGACCGCAGGCACGGGTGCGATGCTGAGCGGGTCCCCGCCTTGGCACCACCCGCCGGCCCAGTACACAGGACGGATGCACCCGGCCAGCTCTGTTCCGAAATCGGCGCTGGAATATGATCTTATATATACACCTGCATATATAATAGTGTATATAAGAGAAAGAGGCAGAGAGAAGCCGCTCTGTTGCCTTACCACTCTGCCAGAGAACCTCTCGATGGCCCGCTTGACTTTGCCGTAGGTGCCTTTGCCCAAGGTCTCCTGCAGCTCGTAGCGATGCTTCAGGTTGTGCTTGTGGTGATGCCGTTTCACCCCCTGCTGCTTCCTCGCCGCCGTTACCTCCGGGGACGGAGCCGCCCGGACCGGCTCCTCCATGGCCGCCGCCGCCGCCGCCTCGCCGCCGGGCGGGCCGGGGCCGCAGGAGGAGCAGCGGGGCGGCGCGGGGCTGGAGCTGGAACTGCTGTTGGCGCGGGCGGCCGCCTCGGCGCCCTCCATGCCCAGCGGCAGCGGGCGCGGTACGAGCGCCCCGCTGGCCTCACCGCCTCTGCCTCGGCCCCGCGCCCGCGCCGGCACCACGGGGCGCGGCGGGCGGGGCGGGCCAGGGGGCGGTGGCGGCGCCCCCGCTCTCCGCCCCTTCCCCGCCGCCCGCCCCGGCGGCGGCACCGGCGTGGGGCGGCTCCTCCGCCCGGCCCGCCCCGCTCCGCCCCGCCCCGCCCCGCTCCGCCCCGCCCCGCCCCGAGAGCCGTGGATGGGGCGGGGGGGGCAGCGGCGGGGATTGCTGGTAGGGGCACTGCTTTGTCTGCCGGGGATGTGCAGGTTCCGCCGCGGCTCTCCCGGGCCGCTGGAAGGCGCCTCAGCGGGGCCGAGCGCCGCGCCTCCGCGGCCCTGGGCTGAGCCCCTGGGCCCCGCGGCCCCGGGCTGAGGCGAGGCGAAGCACCGGCCCCGGCCCCGCGGGTCTGGTGTGTGCACCTGCAGGGACGACGGGAAGGGACTCGAGAAAGCCTACACCAAATACAGATCTGGAAAGTTTTTCCAGAAAACCTCTAATTTTCCTCATTCACGAAGCGGGCGAGGGTTTCCTGTCGGGTTTCCATGTTGGTGGAGCTGGCAGAAAAACTCAGTCACACCCAGGTGCCGCCTGTCCTTGGCATGGGCAGGCACTGTTTGCCTGCTCCACAAAGTTTTTGAAGGTGAGGAACCTTCCTGGGCCCAGTCCTGCTGTGGTTTACTTGCAAATCTGCGCCAAGAGCTGAGGAACACCTCATGTCTGCTTTCGGGATCTTTGAAATACAACGAATGCATCGGTTTTATGCTTTCTTCATTTTAAACTAAGGGTTATTTCTTTCAAAGACAGCTTGAATGCTTAAACCAACACAGATATACAAATTTTACTGAGGTTAAGATGAATCATCTGTTCCCTTTAGAAAAGAAGCCATCCCCAAGTTCATGGCCAGAGAAGGCAGATGGTCACTTGTAGCAGAAATGGGAAATTTACATGGGGTGGAATAATTCTGGAATTCTCCACTATGGCCAGTTTTCTGGAACAACACAAAGGCTTTCAAGTGAGAGCCCTGGTTCAGTGTCTCCTCCCCACCGAATGTTCTTAAAGTGCAGATTACAGTAGCGGTTGTCTGTTCTGCAAAGATAACACACAGACCTTTGGAAATCTTGGCTTCCACTCTGTGGTCACAGCAATATCAAGGCACAGAATTTCAGGAGCCAATAGCCCCATCCCTCTGGGGGAGTGCTAGCACAGAAGCTGATCCATGTGCTCATACAGTTTTACTGGCTGGCTCCTGCAAAGGCTCAGGTCTGTCAAAGGCAACTAATTCTGGAGTGTCAAGGTGATGGGGGGATACCCAGGCACCAGCTTTGGTGAGGATGCTTGTTTGGTTTCTCTAACTCACTGGGCCTGTGTGTAAAGCTGGATTTCTGCAAGGTTTCTTCCTGAGACTGTGAACACTCTGCCCTGAGATTGCAGCCTTAGCTTCTCTGACTTGAATTTAAAAACAGAAGTTTCTCTCTAATTACATCACTACACCTTCATTTTAGGATCAGCAAAAGTGTCCAGCTGTCTCAAGGCAAGTCTGCCTAGTGCAGTGCCCCGTTCCTGGCAGGAGCCAGCACCATGCCAGAAGGGTTGGAAAAGACAGAAAGAATCCTGCAGCGTTCAGAGGAAACATCTATACTGGCTTCTTGATCTTTGGAAGCCCGATATTGATCGAAGTCTGGGAGCATGGAATCTAACATCTCTTTCACAGAATGCATCAGAAAGTGGCTGTTCCAAAGCAGGAAAGGTAAAGGAAGTTTCACTCTGTTACCATTAAAAAAAAAAAAAAAACCACAAATGTTTTCTTCCTGTAACCCCTTCCTTTATCTTAAATGTGGAAAGCACAAAATTCTGTGGTGTTCTCTTTGTAAGAAGCAAGATGACATTTGTAGCTTGAAGGTTTTTGTTGTTTTTATGCTCTGAAGTGCTGTGGCATTTCCCCCAGCTGGCACAGAAAATGCAATGCCTGGGCTACCTGAACATGCAGGACAGGGACAGAGGGACATCTGCTACTGCCCTGGCTGACTTCCATGCCCCCAGTTTGAAACCCACTTACATAGCTCTTCTTGCATTTGAGAGGATGCCTCAAGAGACATCCATGTGTTGGAATGCAGGACAGACCTGCTGCAAGTAAGGACTGGCACAGGGATGGGAATGCAGCAGCAGCAAGAGGCAGAAGGGGCCTAGGAGAGGGGCTTGGCAGCACAGGGCACATGAAGGGTGCCCGTGACTGCCTGCCAGGAGAGGTGAGAGATTGTCCTGGCGTGTGTTCACCTCTGCGCAACTTCACTTAAGTAGATTAAATCAGAGTCCCGGTCTTACTGGGTGCCAGGGGTGCAGCAGTCTGTCAGGATGACAGTGACAACTGCCTAGTGTTTGCATGTCCAGTGCAAGCCCTGGTCCCACCAAAGAGGGGAGCGGCCTGGGCCCTGCTCTGACCTGTGCCAGCTGAGGGTGCTGCAGGAGCAGCTCAGGACTGGCTGGGGCCTCCCAGAGGCAGCAGGGCGGGAGGTGTCCAGCTGTGATTGTCAGACAGTCTGGAAGCTCCCTTCGGGCTGTAACTCATATAGCCTGCATTTAGGTCCTTTATACCTCTTGAATAGCAGAAAAGCATGAATGCCCACGATGAAAAGAGGTTTCATTATGTTGTACTCATGAGCATTGTTAATACCCCCAGGAGTGGTCCCTTCTAGCTGCTTGGAAGCATACATAATCATTTTCATGGAAGTCATCAGTTTCAAGGAAATATGTCATAAATCATTGCTATGTATTGGATTGTGATTGGAGAGATATCCAATCACAACCCAATATACAGCAATGATTTATAGAAATTATGAGAAACTCCAAAATTAAAACTGCTGATTTTGTAATGCAATAAGCACAGCTACTATGTAACATAAGAAATACCACTTTTCCTTTTAAATTTCCATGCTCTTAAATGTGAAGCCAGTGGGCATTGAAAAATTAGATATGTAAATTGGAACTGGACAAAAGAAACTTTCTGTGCTTGTGTGTAATAGCAATGATAATTGAAAATAATGATAAACATAAAGTATACATATATTTGACTATCACCAACACACAGAGATGTTTCCTTGCAATTTTTAGCAAGTCTGTGTAAAACATGTAATGTTTCATTGTTTCTGAGATAAACATTTGGTAAGAATTTCAATTCTTTGAGTTTATAGACACCACTGGGGAATTCTTAATTTCTGACAGTGTTATTTTACATAACTGCTTTTCCTTGTTCACAAAAGGGAATTATCCTCCCATTGAAACCAGCAGACTTCTGCTAGCCAGCTTCAAAGGAAATAGGACAAGGCTCTAATTTGCAAAACAATATTGGAGGATATGTTGTACCAAATCTAAACTATACAGATTATCACAATAACAACAAAAAGCCAGTAATTTCAGGAGGTTTACCTTCCTGAAGTCAATGTGGGTTGGAAAATTATCTTAAAAGATTGCAACATGCAAGCAGCAAAAAATTATTATAAAATTTGGTGCATTTTTTAGGATCAATTTTACCATGAACTTTCAAAACAGCACAACTTATTTTCTGTCTGGCATAGAGATACTCAGGGTAAAAAAGCCCACTGGCTTTAATAGAACTCAATCAAATATTTAGGGCTCCTCAAAAAATTGACAGCTTCTATGAATCATGAGTTTCATAGAGCTGATGTTAATTTATTCCATGTATTGAGCTAAATAAAAACAAAACAAAACAGGATTTCAAAGATACTTTCTGAAATACTTAATTTACCAACTGAGACCAAGTACTCTCTGTGCAAGTATTACGCATATGGCATCCTGGTGAGATGGTATCATCTGTACTCAGACCTTTTGCTCTTCAGCATTCTCCAGTGTTTATGAATTGTTTAACAGTGTTGTTACCACCCTTACACAGATTGGCTTCCAGGACCTGTCAAAGAGCTGGAATATGTTCCTTGGCTGTTCTCTACACTGTAATATAGAGGAAAGAGGAGAAATGAGTACTAAAGGGATTCCTGGATGCAGTGGATATGTGTTCTTGGATACTAATATTCTGCTCCCTTAGGTTTCAGTCCTCTCTGCTGAGCTCTATAATCTGTACATCAAGAAAAACATAACCATAGTTAAGTCAATTGAGTTGCCTTGACTGCTCATGTTTGATGATCAAGATCAGTGTGGCTGTATGCATTAACTGGACCAAGCTTTAGTGTTCAGCACTGTCCAGACTGCAAATCTAAAGATGACATGACTTTCAAATCATTGGAAGATACTGGCAGGTGAAACTGGAGGACATTCTCTCAATGGAATTGTCTCTTCTGCATTAAGTACCTGCTGAGAGACAGCTTTTTGATCTGATGAAGTGAAAGCATGTTAATGTGTTCCACTCAAGGATAGGGATTATCCTTTATAAAGCAGTGCTGGCAGAGACAGCTGGCATCCATCTGGTTACTGTGGCAGGTATCTGTATATTATCTACCCTGGCAGATCACATCCAATCCTTGTAATCACAAGCTTTATGAAAATTGCAGGAGTCAAAAAGTTCAGGATTAAGACTGTAATGCTGATTTTCTCTTTAGTGAGCCGTGTAAAAAAACTTTGCCTTGACAAGTAGTGGTCTTTTGAGATGTGTCATTTGTATCCAGAGATGTCAGAGATCACTGACAGGGCCCACATTCAGAAGTTATAATGTCCATCTAAATTCATGTGTCTCCTCTTGTTCTTTGACTCATGCTAGGACTCTTGAGATGTCCATGCAGTAGGAAGAATAAAGACCTATGTGATATTAAGCCCTCTGAATCTG
Organism: Ammospiza caudacuta; assembly: GCF_027887145.1. Lineage (NCBI taxonomy): Eukaryota > Metazoa > Chordata > Aves > Passeriformes > Passerellidae > Ammospiza > Ammospiza caudacuta. The sequence continues at coordinate 24,962,859 of NC_080597.1, forward strand.
GATCCCAGACCCATTATAGAGCTTTATGAGCAGTGAAGAAACTGAGGAATACTTGTAATGCCTTTTTGGAGAGGACCCTGGAATTGACACTGGGGTTCTTCCTAAGACTATGAGACTTTGAATAGGAGAGGAGCTGTATGTCCATGAAATACCTTTTAAAATTTCCAAGCCTCAAGCTTTTGCTTCTGTGGATTTTCCTGAGAATTTAGACCATTAATGTGTTATAATTTTTACCTGTAATACTGTTCCATTTCTTCTGCTGCTTGATATGTTTTATTGGGATATCCATAGCACAGAAGATAGCAGTCACCTGCTCAATTTACATCTCCAGATCTGAAAATTTGTTTATATGTGCACGCGTGCCTGTATGCTTATGTCACATGATTTTATCCATAAAAAATATGCTTTTCTACAGTCAACATTTCCTCAAAACTCACCACTGTTATTGAAAAACTGGGACCCTCATAACCAGAGAAGTGAGAAGAAACAACCTGCACTGCACAGAAGACAAAACTGAAATACAGTGGTTGAAGCTCAGCATCTTTCTGTTGCACAACTTTGAGAAGAACTGAGCACACACAATTCCTTCTCCTGTTGCTTTCCTATTTGTCATTCAGTTTAGATGTTCTTTCAGTAAAACTCTGTGATGTTACTTTATATTAGTTTTATTAAATATATTAGCAATACAATCCAAACTACCAGCTCCCTCCCTCTCCCTGCACATGAATCCTTTCAAGAGTAAAATTCACATACAAGTTGCAACACCGTGAGCACAGAATTGCATTCAGTAATGGTGAATGGATTGCACATTCCAACAATGTAAACTGCAAAAAAAAAGACATTTAAAGCATAACTGAGTCATTCAGCAGCACGCTCCCCTCCTCTCATTACTTCCCTTTGTTGCCCTCAGTTCCATCCCTTCTGCTGTTTCTGGTTTTTTGCCCTTATTTTGAGAGCCTGACTGAGGGCATCGCTTTCCACCATCAGCCCGTGAGGCCGTGTGCAGGCAGCCAGATCTGCACCCCGCCTGTTTTGCCCACCGCCAGCCAGGTGGTGTTCCTGCACACCTGGAACAGCTGCTCTGGGCACAGCTCACACACACCAGCTCTTCCAAGGCATCACCACAAGTGGCCATCCCCAGCCACCATTGCTCAGTTCCTCCCCAGCTCACCCGGTGCAATGGTGCAGGAAAGTGAGGTGTCTTCCTGTTGGGGTTTGGTGGTGAAGCCACAGGCTCTTATCCTGTAAACATGGGTGGTGTTCAGTGGTGCTTGTGGGCTGTGGCAGAAAAGGATGGTGCTGTGCAGTTTTGGGTTGGTTTAGGGTGGCTTGGGGCTGGGAGGCAGCCAGGGCAGAGAGGGGGGAGGGAAATGCAGCCGCGGTGGTGATGGAACAGGTGTTATCCTGCTGCGGGCTGTGCCAGAGAGCCGCGTGCCTCAGGGCCTTCACTCAGAGGTGTTTGTGTGGGAACATAATGGGAACACATGAACTTTTGCCATTGTGACCCCTTCATCCTGGATGACTCACGGATGAGATGGGGCAGATACATCCCTCCAGGATTCTGGGATTTCCTGCCCAGTCCGATTGAATGGAGATATCACAGCCACTGGGTAGATCCTCCAAGGAGAGAGGTATTAGCCTTAGTTGTGGCTTTTGTGTAGAAAACCAAGAGTATGTTTTGCACATGACTTTTATTTTGATGTTGAGGTCTGTGGATCCGTGTCTAGATTGTATCGCTCTTTTCATGCTGCTGTTGCATGCATAACCAGTTTTTCTTCGAAATGTAAGATTAAAGCTGCTCTAATAATATAGGAAATAAAAAAGACACAGGTAAAAGTATATATGTTTTTCTTAAATATACATAATTTTTAGAGCAAAGAAGATTAAGTGCAAGATGTTTTGCTAAAAGTCACATTGCATGTGACACCAGTGAGTTACCAGATGTTCATACCTTTGGGATACACTTAATCTGAGCAAACTGAGCGAACCTTTCCGCAAGACTGACACTGACTGGCAGATATCAGGAATAATGACAGAACATCTTGCCCAGGTACCAAAAATGGACCCCATGACATTACCATGTCATGACATACAATGTACCCCTTTAGACAGAACAGCACTTGTTATATTTGACTGATAACATGCATCGCTTCCCTTGGTAGTGTGAGTATGCAATTCAAATTGAGTGGGCAAATGGGCACTTTGTGCCGTCTGACTTTGTTGGGACACAAATGTGTAGAGAGTAGATGACAGCATGGCTGTTTTCCCTCCTTGTCCACAGGTGCTGCAGGCTGGCTAGTAATCTCCTTGCCCTCCACAGACAAAGGGTAGAAAGGACTGAATTATGCCTTCTCAAAAGGCAGTGCTTTCCCCTCCTGGAGGTGTTCTAGGGGGCAGTTGGACAACTTGATGCCCTTGCCACAGTCTCCACGCTAGGGATACAACCTGACATGGAGAAATCATCTCATCCTCCTCACTTCCCTTTAAATTCCCACTCAAATACTGGAATTCATAGCTGTAAGACTGGTTGTATTTTTCCTTTACTGATCATTAATTTGTCAAAGTCAAAACAATACTAAATTAGGAAACAGATTCAGCACAGAGACTGCCAGCTTCCTTTAGCTTTATTTTGTTTACTTTTCATTTGTCTGCAGCCACTTCCTGGCTTTAGAAAATAGTGTTTTCTATGAATTGTAAAAAAATTAGGTCAAATAATAAAAAAATGTTAATGGCAACGTAATTTTATGGCAAGTGATTAGACAGATATAAAGAGAATATTATGGCTTTAGGATATGTACCAACGATTCAGAATGACTTTCATAGGAAAAAGACATACCCAAAATTCTCAGGCAGCAAACTACAAAGAGCAGTTAAATGGAAAATGAATCTGTTTGTGTATAGATGCCCAAGGACCAAATATAATTTTCTATTAGATCTTTTAAAAATCCTGTTCTTTATGTCTGTTTGCTGGCAGAGAGGACTCTTTAAATCAATAGCAAATTGGCTAAGTGACCAGCTTGATCAAAACCTCTTTATGCATGAAAATTTCATTTTGCTGACTAGGAAATTGTGAGAGGGAAGGTTTTGTGACTCTCTGTGTTTCCTTGGTGCTTGTCATGCAGCATAAGGGGAATTGCAAATTTCTAAAATCCCATAGTGGGTGTAGGGGAGCAGAGGATGCCAGCCCCTCGTGCATTGTCATCCAAGAGTAACAGCTCCTCTCACTCCAGCACTGTCCTCACTGCTGGACCCACAGGAGGGTGAGTGTCAGGCCTGGGATGGAGGGCTTTAAGGGTGGGAAAACATGTTTTTGCTATGCTGACGGGTCATTTTCCTTGGAGCTGATGCTAGCTGGTCTGCATGACAACCACACCCAGGCTTTTCCAGCCTGCATTAAACCAGAGTCAGTCACAGTTCAACAACCCCAAGAAGACCACACAGATCTTAAGATTCAGTCCCAACCCCCCAGGGAGAAGCAAGGCAACACATTGATGCCACCAGCTTGCCTGTGTCAATGCAAAGTGCCCAACATTTTGGGCAATGTTTGCTGTAGGAAACAGCCACTCTCTCCAGCAAGTCCACAGGGGTTTGAGAAGATGCCTCCATCTCCCCCGTGATCTATGGCCAATCAGAAAATCTGGCCCAGGGCCTAAAAACACTTTTAAACTTGTGTCTCCTTATCTCTCCTAAAGAACTAGAATACTCTTTCCTGCCTCCCAAGAATTATGCAGAAATAAATCTTCTTGGGTCTGCAGAATGCTTTGCTGACACTAATTGTATTATAAGAAAGAAACAGATTCATTTTTAATGGAACAGGACAGTTATTTTCAAAGAACATTTTTGAAGGTCTGTTACTAAGATGAAAAAAGAACTCAAATTTAATAAGAACAGCAACATGACCTCAGCATACTTACCATTGCTTTAGCAAGACCAAATCCTTCTCACTTTACCTCCGCTTTTGCTAATCTCTGTGAGGGCTCCACACACAGGAGCCTTTGCCAGCACTGAAGCTTATGAAGATGAGACCAGTTATGCTGCCTAGAATAAACCAGATGCTGCTGTAAAACAGATGGAAATTACTTATCTTCTCCCTCCATATGCATCCCCCCCTCATCATTATACTGTCTGAAGTCTTGCCTCTCATCCTTCTGTTCCCTTCCCTCAGTCCCCAGCCCACTCTCACTTGTAGGGACAGATGCAGCAGGCTTGTTGAGGACATTTCCCTCCCTTAGAACCTACACATGAAGCTCAATACCTTTGTCTCATCAGGGTTTTCATCACCTTTCTGCCCTGGCTTGATGAAACAGAAGGGTTTCACCTTTCATCCCTGTGTACCAGCTGGCACCTACAAGTATGCCTGGAGTATTCCAAGGAGATGAAGGGGTGTCATTGCCCCGCTCTCACTGGTTTTACACCAAGTGACACACATCCTCTTCTCCGTGTCACTGTGGCATGAACTCTTGAATCTGCTTGATTCTTGCCAGTGGTAGTGACAGAGAAAAGGAAAAATTAAGAGCTGTATCATCAGAAAAAGCAAGCATAGTGTGGGGCACAGTCATTTTTAAATGGGTGAATTTTCCCAGGACATCATCTGTCCTCCAATTTTCAGCTCCATTGGAACTAAATAGATCAAATGTCCAACAAAGGGAAATGAATTGGCTGAGGTTGTAACTTTACACACACATTCTTTGGAGAAATACAATAGCTAAATTTCTAAGATTTCAACCTGATCTCTGCAATGATGATACTCAAATGAGAAAAGAGAAAGGAAGAAAAATGCTTCTTGCCAAAGCTTTATCTCATGTGATCTCTGGTTACTGCTGATGAAAGAGAAGAAGCCTGCTTTGCTTTAGAAAGCAAAGCAGAACCTTTCTGTAGCACCACCAAGCGGCTGAGTATCACTGGAAATATCTGTCTGCAAAACCAGCCTCAGCAGTGCCTCGCAGCAACATTTTTCAACTACTTTACAGTCTTGTAAGTGGTAAATATTATTTTGTCAGTAAACCTGGATGTAAATTGGGATTGGCATCACTGAAGCTGGCCAGTGTGGGTGAAGACAGTATTAGGTGTGTTGCACTCAAAGTTGTCAGGAGAAGACTGACAAAACCTTAATGCTGTCTTTTCGTGTGGGTGAACAGATGTCTTGAGCTGTGAAAACCAGAGCTGGGATGTATTAGGCACAGAATGAGAGACAGGTCTTTCTTTAAAAGCTTTTTTCACTGGGAAATGGTATCAAGAATCAGTGGTACACAAGATGCTGTAATGCGTTTTTTAGCAGAATTTACTATTCTTCTCCTGAAAAAAAAAAATCTATGTGACTTTATAAATCAGAAGGGTGAAGGGTGAAGGGTGTATGATCACAAATAAATATGGGGGCTGATTCCTGGTGCCATGAAAGACTCCTGGTGTAAAATTGCCCTTTGCCAATGATAAGTGATCAATTAAATTCTATCATATGTCATTAGTTGTTGCTGCTCTACCTTCAGGGTTGCTACTCAAGGAGGGTTCCTTTGAGTCTTCTAATGATGGAGAGAGGCCTATAACAGCTTGGTTGCTCAGGCTCACCCCCACTACAAAGAGACTTCCAGGCAAAGGGATTGCTGGGAGGTGGCTTGAAAAGTCTGGCTCCCAACACGGTCCTCAGGAGCAAAGAAGCATCTGCCTTAGGAGCCCAAGCCACTGGCATTGTCCTGGTCACAGGTTTTTTTTGAACCCACAAATCTGACTCAGGGAAAGACTAAAAGTACTGCTCCTGGGACCAGATCATCAGGCTGCATCTGTGTAAATGGATTTCAGCAGGTTTGCATGCAGGAGCAAAGCCTTTGTGTCTGTGGTGATTAGCCATAGAAAGGCACGTGGTGTAATTCTCCTCTCAGCTATCATGTCTTCCTTTAATTGCTGCATTCATCAGTTGTAGGTATCATTAGGTCTCAGCTGATGATCCCCACTCATTTTCTGGCCAAAAAGCAGCACACTGAGGCTTGTGTTCGTCACTGACCTTGTGCAGTGCCACAGCAGCATTAGCTCCTTTCTACCTCCTGGAATAGCAGGGACCAGAGGTATCTGCCCTTTATAGGGGCTGCCCAAGTGAAAAGAGCCCTAGGAGGAATAAAAGGCCACCTTCTTCTGTACCAGCTAATGCTTCTGTAATTAAAAAAGCAGGTGCTCAGTGGCCATTCTGTTTGCCTGCCTGAAAACTTGCAACACAGCCAGAGATGTCTGAGGTGCCTCTGTTTGGAAAAGCAGCAGAAGGACTCAACATTCCTAATGACAGAGATATGTTTTCAAAAATACATTTCTTAGCATGGCAGGCAAAGATGAAAGAGTCCTGAGGGGAAGCTTCGCACAGCCCCATTTCAAAAACAGCAGCTGCCAGTGGTATGATTATTGGACTCATCCTCCAGTACAATACTGCAAGATAAATATTGGGAATATTTTTATTTGAAGAGAAGCACCAACACACCAGGACCCACCATAAGCAGGCTTGTGAGAGCTCAGTGTGGTTTTCAGAGGAGGTGATAATGCATAGCTCCCAGTATTCAGGAGCAGTGGCTATTCAACACTCCTGAAAAGAAGGGCAGATTGATCCTGAGGGAAGATAGATAAATTGAGGCAAAACACACGGCAGAGTCTAATTTACAAGGTAATATTATAATCATTAATAGCTCTTTGTATTTGTGTGTGTATGTCCGTGATATACCATATATACCATATATTCATATGAAAACAGTAATATCTACGTACTCATCTGTATGTACATATGCAAGTTCACATTGTTTTAACAGCTATAGTAGGAATCCTGTCAACACTAACTATCAGTATTAAAAGCCATTTATGTTTATCTTGATGCTTGAGGATCTAAAAGTTAAAGTTCACAAGAAGTTGAAATATTATTCCTGTATAACTTTATAATCACAGCAGAGCACAGCACTACATTCAAGCTGAAGTCAAGCTGACAGTTTTGGTACAGAGCTGGACACCCTATTGCAGCTCTGGCCATCTGCATGCACACTACATTTAAAATGGAAAAAAGCCTCTGGGGAAAACAAACCAAATTTACCGTGTGTACAAGCAGGCATGATCCTTTGAGGTCCGTGGAATGCATTTGTTTACACCAGTAATGGATTTAATCCAGAGACTGTTGTTCTTTATGAGACCTCACTTTTTTTTGTTGTTATGCCAGTAATTCCACTTTGTTAGGAATAATACTAATTTATATAAGTGGTGAAAATTTTTATTTTTGCTTTTCAGCACAGAGGATGGATGACAACTTTCATAGCCTGTTTCCTAACTTACTGTAATTTTTCTGCAAGTGCTGTTCCCTGATTTTTTACATGTTTTTCAGATTTGCATAGTCTTAAACAGAAGGCAACCAGGTGTTCAGTGCCCACATCCAGTACCTGTGTGAATGGTTTTCCCCAGTGCATATCCCATTCCTGATGCTAATGATTGCCACATTTCCTTCACCAGCATTTCCCTCCTGCCACTGTGAAAACCACCACCATTCCAGACAGGAAGGGCTGTCTCCCCCAGAAGTTAATTAACGCTGCTTGTTAATTGCCTGAAGACTGGAGACAGAGGGGTTTCACATGCATGAGGCATCCCTTCTCTTCCTTGTGGGTTGGCTGGATAACCTGATTTTCCCTGGAGAAACAGCTTGCAGTTAATAACATGGGCCGTGTCAATAAAACTAGGTACAAAAGAGTAGAGCGCAGGTAGCAGGCAGCATTGTAGAGCATCAGAGCCAAAGTAAAGGGCTTAATATTTAGCAGCTAGGACTGCAGACCAGAATGAAGATAATCTGAACTCTCCCTTTGATGCATTTAGCAGAAGTACGCATCTATCCCTGCCTCTTTTACTGTCAGACTTTGTGTCTCTGGACTTAAATTTGCACTAAGCACCACCAAATGCAATTCCCTTTTCTTAAGCTTTTTAGCTTTTGCATTCCTGAAGATCAGTGGCAGAATAGGTGAACAGATCTGCACTGTTAACTTTATACAAGCTACTTTAAAGAGATCAGTGCAGAAAAGGCTACCTAAGCATCACACCGAGGGTGTGGTAGGAGATGTTAAAAGTACAAGCTGCCTGTCCTAAAAGCCTGTGCTCTCACCACCTGATGTAATTTCCCCTGATAGCTCGAGCATTAGCCCTCTTCTCCGTTTACAAAACGAGTCCCTGAGGTGCCTAAAGATGCTGGTACAAAAGTGCAGGGCCTGACCTCTCGCAGCTGCACCAGGGCTAATACTCATTCATTGTGCTGCTCCGTGCTACAGTCCAAGGGCAGAACAAGGGGCAGGGGCGGCTCCGGAGGCATTTCAGGCTCCTGGTGTCCCGCCTCCTCCTCATGCTTCGGTGCATCCCACCCCTATTGTATAGAAAATCCACTCCCTTAGAGATCTGAGCTGCTTGGGCTGGACAAAGACCAAAATTAAATCCGCAGCTGCCCAGGAAGAGGCTTTCTCTGTCAGAGGTTATTACCGAGGATATCTGATGAGAGAGCGGAGCAGGGAACTCCCTTTGCCTCTGTCAGTTCCAGTTGCAGGTTTGCATGGATGCGTTCACACATATTTTTCTTGCTTCATGAGGAGAACATAGCCCCTCTGTAGCTGGTGTGGGCTGTCATGCCTCTGCTGACCCAGTTTAGCTCCAGAGCTTTATGAGAGGTATGTGACCTGCTGCGCTCGCCACGTTTGGCTGGACAGCACTCCATTTGCTGCTTGCAGGAAACACAGTGTCATGGAGCAGTGAGCCAAAATACCACCATGGCAGCTCCTTCACCCTCAGTGAAGTTGCATCAAGGCTGAATTTGAAAAGGCCAGCTCCTATTCTTACTTACCCTAGAGAGAACATGTAATTGCACCATTAGTGCCCAGGGAGTTATTTTGGATCTACAAGGGCACAAGCACAAGCAGAATCTGGCACCAAGTTAGAAGGAGCAAAAAATAAAAGATGTTTGTGCCAAACAGGAACAGCAGCAGGTGGCACATATAGGCTGTATAGTCTCAAGTTCTGAAAGGAAAAGTAACATAATGGTAATAGAAAACCTTTGTGGTTACTAAATATGTTTTATTCTTGAATCCCCTTCATGAGAATGAAGGCCATCTTTTATATTAAAGGCAGTACTACAGGGTGATGTGAGGAGAGGCAAAGAAATAAAGGAAGCAAATGGGGAAAATTGCAAGACTGAGGCAGTAAGGAACAAGAACATTTAATCAAACAGATCTGCTTTGTGACTAAATTGATTAATGATTTTCAGACAATTGAAAATAATGCTAATTTATTAGCCATAAAATTATACTGAAAAAATGCTTAAAGCTATTGGGAAAGTTAATAAAATAAGAAATTTCACAGTGAATTCTCACCAGCTTGCAACAACCTTTAAAACTTATATTGAGTGAAATATATATATATATATATATATATATATATATATATATATATATATATATTGATCAGTCTCTCAGCTTATAAAAATAGATACAATAGATGTTAGTTTGAAGAATTCTGTGCTTCATGTTAAGGGCACTCATGAAAAGTTTATGTTCAGTGAAACCTGGAGGAGAAAGCAGATTACTGTGGAAAAACATCTGCCCTGCTATACTAGAGAACTCTGGAGACATTGACATGGGGAATTTAAATCTACATCTCAAAAGCTTTGCATATCTGATCACCATTCCTGCTATCTCTGTCTAAATAGCCTCATGCTGGCAACTTGACCTATTTAGTTGGTGGCTGCTCCTTCTGTTCTCTACATCTCACTTCCTTCTGTTCTCTATGTCTCATTTCTTTCAGGGTAATGAGGATCAGTGTTATTATCTGGTTTTCTCTTTATTTCCTTCTTTAATCTGATGTGTTTCCTTTGGGCACATCAACCTAAATTGCAACCCTTTAAGACAACCAAAGATAAGGTGCTGCCTTGGGACTCACTAGCCAGGCTGCAGCATGGGGGTGTGAACATTATGCAAATAACAAGATATGGAGCTGAGAGTGGGATTTCACAGCTGCTGTGAGGAATTGAGTGACTGAATCCCATTAAGATTACAGTGAGGTTTGGCAACCTTGCGCTTCCTGAGCCTTTGAAGAAGGCTCAGCAGAAAGGTGCAGCCTAAATCTTGCATGAAGCAAGAGACAGGGTCACTCCCACAGGAGTGAGTTCTGCTCCTTGCTATTGCAGTAGCTCTCATTTTCCTATATAAGGATATAAGGGCATATAAGGAAAAATTAGGAGAATTTTAGGCATTGTAACAAGATGTTATCAAATTGTTGAAGATCTGTCCAAATGTGTATAGACAAATCAGTTAGAAAGGTTAACTGGACTTGGGAAGACTTGTACATGTTTATACAGAAAGCTTGGTTGAACAGAACTGGCTTCCCTATGTATTGCTAGGACAGCAAACAGGAAATTCTGCCCCACTTTGAGAACACTGTGGCATTTAGGAAGCAAAAGGCAGTTAATCAACATGTCTAGCTCAAAGACAGGCACTGCCAGATCTGTTCTACCCAACATCTTCAGCAATAGTTGTTGACTTATTATGGATTTTTTTTACCTTTAAAGTCCATTTACAGTGTCAGAGTGATGAGAAAGGGCTCTGATCTCAACAAAACAAGCTGCAGAACAAGGGACTTCAGCAACACACCTTGTCCTAAGGATGCCACAGTTTTCCTTTGCCATCTGCTGCAAAGGCAGTGCAGGGGGGTGAGCAGGCAGTGGGGAAGCTCTGCACCCTGCTGTCTCCAAGTGCCCGGGGAAGGTGTCCCACACAGCTCACAGACATTTGACATCCTGACACAATAACAGCATCGTTGCAATGTGCTGTTTTCTGCTTGTTTGTAAGTATGTAAGAGTTGCTTTGATAAGTAAACACCATACTTTCAAATGGCTTCATTTCAACTTTGAAAAGAATAAGTGGAGTTGAACTGCCTTGAAATGCGTATTTGTTTTTGCCAAATGCAAAAAGGAGCTAGAGAAGGCTGGGCAAGAACAAACAGACCCCACAGAGTCCTACCAATGGTTATTATAAGGAAGAGCAATATTAAGATTCTCCACAAGTGCAGGTATCATATTAAAGAAAACATTTTAAATAAACTTAGTGATAGAACCTACATTAGAGATCTGCCAAAACACCCAACCTTTTCCTTGATAACTGTATGGAAGACTCAAAAATACAGCCGGACAGAGGTTTCATTGTCAGAAATGTGCAAATAAGATCAAAATGTACAAGAAGAATCAGCTACAATGTATTAGAAGAACTTAGCTAACTTAGCAACACTAAAGTGTTGCTGTTATTTTTGAAAGCAGGTTAATTGGAGGTCTTGAGCCTTTCACCGCCCTTAGGATCTTTCCCTGAAGGAAATTTTCTTTAACTGCAAAGACTCACTCTACCACATGTACTGGAAACAATGTGAGAAAAGGATTTCTTGCAGCGATAAAAGCATTTCAGCAAGCACATTGATGAGGAATGTCTGGGATTTAAATACAGGGAAACCCATAGCTGACAGCCTGGAACAGAGGGCGATGTAACAAGGCAACTTAAGGGAAAAAAAAAAAGAAATAAAAAAGAAAAAAAAAGAGAGTTAATTACAAACATGTAAGGCAAGAGGAAAGAGTTAATTACAACATGTGTAAAGCATAAGGCAAGAAAAAGAAAACAGAGAAAGAATGGCAAGGATTCCCATGGCAAAGTGACCGGTGGTGAGCTGTCATGCCCAAAGCCACAGGATGAGGCCCACAGCATTTATTGCTCACTGGAAATAATTTTTCAAGTCAAGGAGCAATACTTCTCCAACATAAATGAAAAATTCCAGTCAGCAGAGGGTAACTGAAGCACTCTTTAAAAAAGTATCATTGAAGAGAGACTAATAAATCACCCGGTGACTAGATTTTTTCATTTGTAGTGAAGAGCTCCTCTCTCAGACCTGGTCCCTGTGTCAAGCCCGTCCCTGTGGTATTAGCAAAGCACTTCAGGATGTGTTTATCTTTGCTCAGTACAAACTTCAGAGGGACCTTAGCACTTTGAATTGGGAGTCAGCACTTTGGCTAGGAGTTTTGACTTGCTGCTGTGAGATTTAGCTGCCAGTCTGAGTCCTCAAGCCTCTCTTTGCCTGTATAAACCCATAGTAATTCCCTGCTTCTGCTTTCCGGAATGCAGGCTGGGAGAGAGGGAAAGAAAGAGGCTCCTCTGGGTTCCTCTGCCCAAATCTGTAGTTAACCCCATACCCAAAGCTTTTGCCCAAATGCTTTAGGTATAAAGGAAGTTTGGGCTCACACTCAAGGTACAGTGTGGCTGCACCCTCCAAAACTCTCTTCCCTTTGGCAGGCAGGAGTACTGAGGTGAGCACGATTCACCTGGTAATGGACATTTCCATGTTGCGCTCTTGGTTCCTTTTTGCAGGAATCAAGTTCTGATCTCTAGACTCAGCCATCATCCCAATACAAATTTATCTCCAGATTCTGTCCAGGAAATGTTGAAATCAGGGCTGCCTCTAAATAGTTCAGGCAAAAATGCAAATATTGAACTTCACTCACTACAGTACATATTTTCTCAAATCTCTTTTGCCAATGCAAGAAAGCATTGGCAAAAAAACCCAGTCCTGAACGTGGGTTGTGCTGTGAAGTCTGTAAGAACTTAGATTTATTTCATTGCTCTTCAGGAGGAGGAGTACTTCTTGTTTAGGTGACATGAAAAAAATTGAAAGGAACAATAAACAGCACTCCAAAAACTCTTTTTAATAGATGTGCTTCTTTTTATAGTTCAAATACTTTCACAAACAGGGATTTAGCTCTGTGCAACCATTTGAAACAGAAGCTCTGTTGCTGAATTAATTTTATTTATAAAGTAGTAAATTATACCAGTTCTAATGAACGTGAAACATTAAATCTGAGGAAACTGAAGAGCTTTGTGAATCCAAGTGAAAGGAAATCAGGATCTGAACAAAGGATAAAGTAGTAGGGCTCTTGGATAGATTCAGCCTTTGCTCCAGCTGTTTGAGGTTTGGGGCAGACCTGGCTCATGAGTCAGCATGTGTGCTCCAAGGGGCAGGTCCCAAAGATGTCATATGAGACACACAATTCTCTGCTAAAAGTACTTGCAGATTATCCATGACAACAGCAAGATTATAGATCAGTAGTAATCCCCTGAACCACATGAGAATGCACTCCTCACCCTACCTTGGTGGTTCATGTGGACTTCATGAAAACACACTAATTCTAGGCAGTTCAAACATGTGATTCCTGTCTTGCATTTATGGAGCTACCAGCACTTCTGGAGCACTTAGTTGCAATGCTTAGAGTCCTTGATCTTACTCGTTGACCTGAACCAAAAACTATTTTTAAGGGCTATATTTAACACCACTAAATAACACCACTCTCTATTGCCAACTTCATTATAAGTATTCCTTACCCATACTAAAAGAATTGAGAAAAGAAAGAGGAGATTCTTTGCCTTGGGAAGATTCATAAACTAATAAAGCTCCCCAAACACTGGAAAATATATAATGGGGCTGGAGGCTGGAAAGCAGCAGGTATCTTCTATTTGGTACTTCTTCACCTTCCCCTCTCCTTGTGCCACACACACACTACTCCAATGACCATGGAAGTCAACAGAGAAGGATCTATGTCCGTAGGCCTTGGATCATGTTCCTTGAAAGATGTGATTCTGCAAGAGACAGGAGAGTATGCAGAAACACCTGAGAGTTAACACTATAAAAATGTCACAGGTGCCATGGTTGCCACCAACCCCATGGTGGCTGTCTCTGCTGTGTTGCTCACTGCTTTAGCACGCCTCCTCTCTGTCCCTCTCCGTCCCACTCTGTTCTTTGGTTGCTCAGCTCCTTTGGGCAAGTGGTCTGGGGTCTGACTGCACAGTGGATGGAAGGCGCAGTGACACAAAGACAACTGTAGCCTGCACCCTCACTTCCTACAGCCCCACAGCTTAGTTTTACCCCATGTTGTTACTGGATAACCCCAATGTGCTTGTGTGGTAATATACTCTGAAAGGTCTACAATGTCTCCTGTTATGAACAAAAATTCGGTTAATATTTTTTTTGTGTGAGAAAAAGTTACCACTACTGCTGGGCTGCTGCCTGTGTTATGGTAATTACAGGTCGTTGTCGTTAATGGTTGTTTTTGTATTGGTAAAAGCCCTGGCTGGGGTGAGTTAATGGCCCTTCTCCTGAGACAGTAACGGGTGGGGACCTCCCCGAACAGTGAGGAGAAGAGACCTGGAGGGGAGGCGTTATGCAAAGTGACTCCCAAGACCAGAATGCTTTGTGGGACCCCCGACTCCAAACTCACGGAGAAACCCCAAAAACAACGAGCCAAATAAGAGTTGAGAGACTGGAGTGGTCTGGATGTAAGGAGCGGAGTGCTGGGCCTGCAAGAGATGCTGGAAACCTTCATCGTTCCTCACCCTGTCCTAGAGATCCCCAGGGCCAGGTCTGGGAGGGGAGGGAGAGGCGGACCCAGCTGAAATAAACAAGGGCCAGGAAACTTCTTCTCCTTTTTAATGCCTTTATTAAAAGTGATCAGCTCAGGATTGGGCGGCTCGGCAGCGTCCCGTCGTCTCCCAGGGCGACACGGAGGAGGAGGATATGCGCAGCTCTGTCCACCAGGGGCAGAGCTAGGGGAATTCGGTCCTCGTGGGAGCCTTTAGGGATGTCCCCGTCAGGTGTTAGTTCGGTCCGAGTCTCCAGACCTCCCAGTCCTGGCCCGGGGGATCTCGAGAACAGGGTGAGGAACGACGAAGGTTTCCCGCATCTCTGCAGGCCCAGCGCCCTGCTCCTCACATCCAGACATCACTCCAGTCTCTCAACTCTTATTTGGCTCGTTGTTTTTGGGGTTTTCTCCGTGCAGTGGGGGACCCATGCTGCATTGTGGTCTTGGAGTCACTTTGCATAACCCCCCCCCCCCCACCTTCTCAGGTGTCTTCACTATGAGAAAGGTACAACTTAGCCTCGGGAAGGTCCCCACCCGTTACAGTCTCAGGAGAAGGGCCATTAACTCGCCCCAGCCAGGGCTTTTACTAATACAAAAACAATCATCAACGACAACGACCCGTGATTACAATAACAAAACACGCAGAACTTCGGCAGCGACAGTGATCTGGCTGCCTTTTTGTAACCTTTTCTCACAAAAAAAATATTAACCGAATTTTTGTTCATAACATCAACTACCGTCTGACGGGGACATCACGCCCTAAAGGTTCCCACGAGGACTGGATTCCCCCAGCCCTGCCCTGGTGGACAGAGCTGTGCATGTCCTCCTCCTCTGAGTCGCCTTGGGAGAGACGACCGACGCTGCAGACCCGTCGAGCCGCCCAATCCTGAGCTGATTGCTTTTAATGATTGCTTTTAATAAAGGCATTAAAAAGGAGAAGAAGTCTCCTGGCCCTGTTTATTTCATCTCCCAGCCTGACTTAATCAAAAGACATTTTTCTGAACCCAAAGGAGGCCAGGAGGAGTCACCCTGCTTTCTCTACAGCTGCTGTGGCTTTAAAACCACAGTGACTTAGGGGGTACAGGGCTTTTTCCAGCAGTGTCTCCAAACTGCAGTCACTGAGACGCCGTGACATTCTTTTAGGATGCTGTAATGCACTTTGATCACTGAATGCATTCAACTACAGAGGTATTTTGCATGGCTTTAAGAGGTCATTATCACCTCAGTTAATTATATGTAAGGATTCAGACTCTGGCAAACCTTAATTATCCTTCTATCAATCTCAAGGTCACAAAAGCTTAGTAGGGCTATTATTAGCAATACAAATATCTCCTTTCTGAATGGAAAGGCTGTTCTTTTTCGTGTATATCTGATTTTTAAATGCTTAACACATTAGAACCAAGAAACCACCTTGAGAATGTGGAATCCTCAATGTATGTGCTAAGACCAATACCATCTTCAGATATGAATGTATGATGTTAGAAATCTGATATGGGGATGAGGCAAAAATTATCAGAATGGGGTACTTGAAGCCCACATTTAATCCTAAAATATATACCATTGGGAGAGTGGTTTGGTGCTCAGAGCATTCCAGTGCACAGGTGCCTAAATAAATCTCCTCATCCAGCACCTGTTTGAACCTCTGGGCACTGGTGTTATATGCACGCTGTAGGAATAACAACAGCTTCATTCACTCAGGGCACACAATCAGATCAATCAAAGTCCCTTTTGTTTCTAGCTCTGAGGGCTGTGATGGCATCTCTGAAGGCATCAGCTGAATATGTACCAGGTAGCTGCTCTGTCTAAAATTCTAGGCAGCTGGAAACAACAGCATGGAGAAGGCTGTCCCTCACTGAAGAGCCTAATGGTGAGCACTGGGTTATCTACATTATTAATGTTTTGAACAGAAATAGCTAATAAATATGCCCCGAGGCCCAGCCTGCCTCCCCAACACCACAGACCATATTTGTTTAATCCATAAACCACATAAGCCAGTACTACCTTCCCTGATAATGTTCTTATGCTGCTGTGTCCAGACCCTGAGAAGGGATCTTGAAAAAGGTGAGCCTCACTCAGGATGGGAAGATTTGTTAGCTGTTAGGTATTCTGGTAAGCAACTCTGATGCACTCATAGGAAAGGAGAGGATTATTTGAACTTGAGGTGTTGGAAACCATTATTAGGTATATTACACATTTTCTCTGTGGCTATGTGTGAAGTACTTTGGGCTAAATTTTGTACCAGGAAGGCAAAGGGGAATGTAGCTACTGACTTGAGTGAGATCTGGATTAGGACCCTTGTCACTCTGTGTAAGTTTTCCATCTGGGTGGAAATTTTCTTTTGACCATACTGTTTCAATTTACAGACTTTGCATACTCAGCAGAAGTTGTCCAAGAAAAGCTTCCCAAGCTGAGCAGACTAGAGGTAGTCTGCTGCCCTTCCCAGGTCTCTGGCTCACAGCAACACCACCTTGCAGGTTGGATCTCACTTCTTGCAAAAGCATTTTGAGTTTCCAGGGCAGGGAACTACTTGTCAGCAAGGTTTTTTTGGCCTGAGTGACAGCAAAGTGTGAACTATTCAAACACACTCTGGGAACTGCAAAGTTTTTGTTTTACTTGCCATGGACAAGGTTATAAATTCCTATGTTGAGATCACATCTCTTGCAGTCCTCTCTCTAAACAAGTAGCTCTTCAGTGGCTCTCATCGTAAGGCATGATTTTGCTTGTGACTTCAGATTTTTACTGTAAATCAATTAAAAGCTAAGCATAATATTCCGTATCCCCCTATGTATATACAGTTGTGAGAAGTTTGGTGAAAAGGGAGAAACGAGAGAAAAAGAAACAAATGTCAGAATTTTGAAAGTCAGAGCAGTAAAAAAAAATTCAAAAGTTTCAAGGTATTCTGATTTTTTCTCCACTTGTTATGTTTTCCATCCTTACTCATAACTCTAGGATTCTGTCCCAACCCCAACCTAAGCAGTATTGACAGGAAAGGATTATCCACTGGAATTTGACATATTTACATCTAAAGAGTGCCAAAGCAAAGTCTTTCTGAGTGGAACAAAGCCGCCCTTATTTGAACTAGCTTCTTCCTCTAGAATAGCAGATGAACACCAGGGTGAGACATGGGAGTTAATTGTGTAATTAG
Organism: Ammospiza caudacuta; assembly: GCF_027887145.1. NCBI lineage: Eukaryota > Metazoa > Chordata > Aves > Passeriformes > Passerellidae > Ammospiza > Ammospiza caudacuta. The sequence goes on from NC_080597.1 coordinate 24,980,438, forward strand.
TTTTTCCTCAAAACCTTTTTTTTTTCCAAACAGGATGTGCAGTAAAATAAGAAATTGCTTCTTTGGCTTTTTTCCTCTCACAGTGAAATAGGAATCACTTGAGAAAAGACTTGTCCCCATGATGCTAAGCACAGCATCTAGTAGCATCATCTTGGAAAATATTTTGAGATGTACTACTTGCCAATCTGTGGCAGCCAAGGAAACACCTGCTCCATAAGCAAAAAAAAAAAAAAAAAAAAAAAGCAGAGTTCAGGGATCTCTCTTTGTCTGAGATCTAGCAAGCTACAACTATGATGCTGTATTAACTCTGAATACCTCCGGGGTTTAGTACTTGCATTATAAATGCAGGAATTATCGAGCTCTGCTCACATAAAGAGATTTCCAAGTTCTTTCACTTTGTGAGGGTATGAACAAGCATAGAAGAATGTCTCTGGAGAAATTACATTATATTGGGAGCTTGCAATGGATTTTATATGAGGGATTCTGGAGAGGTTTTCCTATGAGAGCAAGGACAAAATACACTTTTTGTTTTGGTGTCCAAAGAAGAATTGCCCTTTGAGCATCCCTAGACTAAGTGGGTTCTTGGCAAGGGAATAATTTTTTTTTTTTGCTGTTTGACCTCATGCCAAGATTTACAAATAGGTGTTCAGAAAGTCCTGAGTGTAAATATTCTGAACTAGCATGTCTGACATTGGTGAATATCTGCTCTTGGCTGGTGGAAGATGACAATGACTAAAATGCATACCCAGGAAGGCCAGGGTAGCAGTAATGTACCAGTGAATACTCAGAGGACCAACAGTGTAGCATCTCACACTGCTAAGTATCACAGAGAGCTGATATTAAACCCAAAGGAGCCACAGCTTCCCTCTCCCTAAACATCTATAACCCAAGCAGGTGATGACGACAAATGCGCCAGGGACCAGGTATTAGCAAAATGGCAAAACTGGACAGAATAAGTGGCAGTTGCTTTTAAAATGAGCCCCGCGGTGGATGAAGGATTTTGTGAGGCGGTGGTAGCGCAGGAGAGCATTAAACAGGGCACACGGGCCGGTGTCGCGGCGGGACCTGGGGAGAGGAGGCGGGGGGCACCTGGAGCCTGTCCTTTGCCAGCTGGATGCGCCAGGCCGGACACGTTCCCGACTCCGGTCCAGGGAGGGAATTCCAGCGGCACGGACGGACGGGCTGGCGCAGAGCCCGGCCCGCGCCGCTGCCGCGCCGCCACCACCAGGGGGCGCCCGGCGCCACGGCCCAGCTCCGCGCCCTCAGCCTCGGGGAGCGGGAGGGCTCGTTCTTCCCTTCTTCCTTCCCCTGCCATCCTGCCTTCCCCACCGCTTGCCAATGTCTAAACAGCCCCGTCTGTTCCTGCTCTTCTCCTGCAACATCTCGCCTCCCGTCATCGCCATTGTACTCTAGGGGAGTCGCTCCAGCCCAGCCACTCCCGTCCTGCAGTGCTCCAAACTGGACACAGAGCACCCTTGGCAGTGCCCAGCCAAGCAGAAAGCCCACGCTGGATGTTTTTTGGCTGCTGGGGTGTTTGTACATCTCAGACAGACTTTTTTTCCCCGAAGTTATTTCACCTCTCTGCAGCTTTGTTTACTGTACCAGTTAAGCTATGTCACCAAATCACTAATCCATGCTTTAATGAAACTTCCAATGCACGTATTTAGACCACCAGATGACCTTCTCAGTAATTTAGCTCAAGGCAGTTGTTGAATTCCCACTGGAAGAAGTCCCTGCAGATTTAGCTCCATCACATTTGCCAGCGTAGCTATTTGGGCAAGCCCTTGCAAGAGTGATCAAGTCCACAATGCCTCAGTGTAATGGTTTCTCCATTTATGAGAGCCAAAAATGAAGGCAAGTGTTAATAAACAGGCTCGATCAATACGCCATCAATCAGGTAAGACAAATTGAAATTTGTTACTATAACAGCATTTTACTGATGAACTCCCAGTAGCATAAGGAACACTGACAACACAGTCTGTCTTGCTTAAGACCTTCTTTACTGCTTTATCACAAAGTTGAAGAATGACAGTAAAAAGCAGAATTAGGTCTGTATGTGGTCTATAAGCATTTATAAGGAAATTAGGAAATGTTTATATTGGATGAAAATGTCAAACCAGACGTAAAAGTTGAGCCACCAATCTGCCAAGGGATCCTTGTCTCTGTGCCTGCCTTCATTTTATTATTTTCAGAGAATTATTATTTTCATTTAGTGAGATAAATAATTTCAATAGCTTGCCATAAAAATTCAGTACTAGAAGTGTAATTAGTAATTCTTTCTTTAATCTTTGAGATCAAATACAGCCCAGCTGCACTGCTGGCTTTAGCAGCTTAAGTTCCAACATCATGCAGCTACTGTACAGTCACTGCATGCTGTCAGCCAGCTTGCTGCCAACTTGGGGTTATCTCAAATATCTTCACACAGAAGGGCTTGGGTGCTCACCTGCTTTGTCAAGCACACGTAGTTTAATTAAAGACTTATTACCTATTTCGGTGACTTTGGCCTCAAGAATTGCTGGGATATCATGATGCCTAGACTCCTGAAATTACCCTTTCCCAAAATTTTGAAAGGCAGACATCCATCATGAGAATGGTATCAGTTGATGAGCCTTACAATCCAGCATTCCGAGCTAAGCAAAAGGAGCAGCCACTGTGGAAGTATCCCACAGGTTCTTTCTGAACATTATTTCTGTCCTACAAGCTTTGGGCATTAAGGAAGTCTTAGAGAGGCCTTGCTGGCAGTGTCTGGCACAGAACTCATTCAAGGCACAGATGGGGTATTTCACACTTTATGATCACCTTCTTGGGCTCCTGAGTCTGCTTGTCAGCAGCAACACCTTGATGTGACTCAAACCCTACTTCCAAGAGCTGGCTTTTAACCACAGCAAGCAAAAGTGCCTCAACATTTCCCTGTGGGAGCTGAGAACAGGTACAGGGATGCAGCACATCTGGTGCTTCCCCAATCCCTTCCTTCTATCACACTGGAAGCACCCTGGGAAACACAACAATAAGCAAGCAGCAATCAAAAAAAAGGTGCAAAGAATATTCCAAATGTTTATTATGTATTAAAAATACTGAAAATAAGCCATACAGTTCATTTCACAGTAACCTAAACAACATTGTTCAAGAACTTGAGAAGTCAACAAAGAACAGTGCACTTCCAACAGTGACAACAGTTACCTTAATGCCGTGGCTCCCTCTTTCTCTGACAGCAATTCTTTCCTGTTTACAGTGGGAACAACACTGGATATGGTTCAGTATCCTATTTACCTAGGAGAACTCCTTTTCTCCTGTGCTGTTCCCACTTCTGGGAGATGCTATTTCAAGGAATTTTTCATCTAACACAGTCAAGGATCTGTCTGATCCAAGCTGAGTTGAACATGATGCCCATGGCCTATTTCCAAGGTAACTACATGGCAGACTTCTTTACCAATTATTTGGATAAAGTTCAAAAGGAAACTTGAAAAGGAGGGATATTAGAAATCCTTTCCAAAAAGAGAGAAAACCAAAGAAGCTCCACAAGAAAATGGGTTTTAAAAGATCATCTATAGAATTATGACACTTTTTCCTCACTCTCCTAGACCAGGTCTCTTACAAGGATCCTTTGCTACCAATGCCTCAGCCAGACACCTGGTGACAAAAATAGTAACAAGAATCAGGCACCAAGTCCTGAATACATAACAAGAGTTCAGGTCACAGTCAGCTGTGTGAAAACCTGGAAATGTATATTCCATAGAAGCAATTCTGCTGATTTCATGGTGATTTTCCCTCTTGTGTGTTTTGGAGTGTATTACTGCTGTTGTTAGCATGCTTGTTATATATGGAACACAACAGGTGCAATTTTTGTTCTCCTCTTCCCTCAAATTTGTGATGATTTTTATAGAAAAATCCCTTATCAAAGACCAAAATAGATCTTTCCGAGGAAGACACCCTAATCATTTAAACAGCCTAAAAACATGACAAAAATATTACTGTACCCTCTTGAAATTAATCCCATCCTTCAGATGGGATCTTCTGCACTTAAGTACTGATCTTCTGCACCAACAGCTGAAGATGCTGGCAATTAAGCCTGTGATCATAAAGAATGAATCTCCTAGGCCTTAGCCCCAGGCAGTGCCACTGATCTCAGACCTTGTTAGTTCCTTGGTGCAGACTAAGGTCTCACAGAAATACACTACAGCTCAGCTGACCCTTGGTGACCTGACCACATGTCTGAGTCCCAAACTGCAGAAACAGATGAGATGCTGCACACCTGCTCCACTCTTCAGTTCACCACAGTGAACAGTTTAAGATAGCGTGTATCTTTGTTTCTTGAACCAAAACATCCCAGTAAAATCCTCTGCGAGTCCAGCAGTATGTTTTGGGTACCAGAACAGCCGTAGCCCTTCTGTGTGGGATATCTAGTGTCAATGTGAAATACCTTCATGCCATTAAATATGTGCCCATGCTAACGAGGCTGTAGTTACACCACTGCACTTAACAGTGGTACAACTTCATAGAGAAGATGAGCCCTTAAGAAACTCAACCCCCAACTAAACTTGTATTTTCTTAAAACAAAATTTAGGGAAAAAAAAAAAACAATAAAAAACTCCAAAAACACTACACGGAAAAGAAATGAAGGAAATAAGCATAACTGTCTCTATTATTAAAGTATTCTTATTCTCTTTGGAGGTATCAAATTTATTTTTAAAAGAGTAAAAAACAGGGCATACAAAAGCTATTCTCCTCAACCCATTATTTGCCCAAGGAGCACCACTGCCTAAATATTTTCATGTATTTTTTCTACTTTCACAAACAACCTTTCCAGATCATTCCTCAGGTCATCTACTGAGCTCTTCACAGACTCCAAGCTGTTCTCATTCTTTTCAATTTTCACTGAATAGGCGACTAAACTATCCACTGCAGTTCTTAGCATTTTCAAATCAGAATCGACCTGGCTAACAGAAGATCTCAGTTCATCTACAGAGCCTTCCATAGAAGAAAACTTTTCAAGGTAACCTTGAGAATGTGTTTGATCTGCCTGAAGATTTCCTTGATCCAACAAAGTACTAATTTGCTTCTGGACATCCTGGAGAGCACCAGAGGATGGCAAGTCACTGATGCTTCTCTTTAAGTCTTCCATGTCGTTGTACAGTGAAGTCTGTGCCTCACCAAGATTTTTCAGAACATCTGTGACTGAAGTTACATCTGTATTTGAGAGTCCCTGAAGAGTGGTAATGCTTTGTTCTAGGGCACTGAGCTTATTCTCATACTCTGCCTCCTTAGAAAGGAAAGATTCCAACTTTTCACTGTTTTGAGCAGCAACAGATGCTAGAGACTCTAGGCTGTCTTCTATGTGCCTCAATCGAGACTCCAGTCCTTCACTGTTCTTCCCAAAAGTTTCTAATGCTTTTCTGAAGAGTTCATTATCTTCCCATTTGTTGAGGTTGGCTTTAACTTGTAGTAAATCTTCATCAAGTCTTTTAATGTCACTAGGGAGCTGCCTAATAGAATCCTCAGCTCTCAGAACTTTCTCTTGTAAAGCTTTTAATGAAAGGTGTTCAGTGTCCGCAGCCTCTTTGAACTTCTCATGTTGCTGTTTGAGGTTGACTAACTCTTTCACTTCAGTGTACACATCAGACTCCATGGAGTCTATTGTACTCTTCAAGGTCTCTATGTCCTTTTCTTTTATTTTCATGGATGCTTGCATCTCATCAAAAGCATCTTTTAGCACCTTAATTTCATGTTTATACACATCTGCCTGTTCTAGTGAACCAACCTTTGCTTTCATATTGTTGATTTCATCTTGGCTCCGTTGCTGGACTTCAGTGAATACAGCAATGTTATCATTTATAGACTTGGTCAGCTCTGTTAGTCTCTCTTCCACTGTGTTTTCCAGAGATGTGAAGTCTCGTTCCCTTGCATCTTTCACCATGTGAATGCCATCAGACAAGTCTTTCAAAATTTCATTCTGCAGCTTCTCAAGCACTTCACTGATCCGGTTTATTTCACTCTCCCCTTGTTTAACAGACTTCTCGCTCACCTCCTGCTTCTGCTGAACAATTTTCATCATGGATTCAAATTCTCCAAATGTAGTTTGAAGAGAACGTACCTAGGCCAGAAATACACATGGTTAATACCAGTAATTTCACCCTTTTTGTCCAAAATCCTTATAGTCCTTGTTACTAGACAAAATGATTGCATTGCAATCCTTCATGCCCCATACCTCATGTCACCTCGTGGCATACAGATATGGGAGGCACCAAACAGCATCTTCAGCCTTACAGCTCTGTTGTACATACACCATCTGTTAAGGGTCCTTGGCCTCAATGACCTGCCATGCATGACCCAGGAAATATGTGGCAGTGAAAAAGGAACCCAGGTCTCCAGAGTCTCCATGCAGACCCCTGAACCATCCCTCCCATATAGGATTCCTGGTTCTAAAGACCACAAGTCTTTAGAAAAAGAAGGGGGGGGGGGGGAGGGACTCGAACCAAAAGAATAACTGGCAACAACTTCTCAATACAGAAAAGCTGGAATTATATTTTATCAGGTATGAATACCAAAGAACAATTCCTGATCATGAAAAAGAAGTTTTGCAGTAGACAAGGAAAAATTAGAGGGAGAGGGGAGCTGGGATGGGCCAAGGAATGGAAGAAGTAATGACATTTCACTGCTCTTAGACACCGACGGAAACACAAGAGATTTTTTGTTGACCATTTTTTAAGATTAGAAAAAAAATTAGGAAGTCTTTAATGTTCTAAATAGTTAGCAGCTTGTTTTTCCCACTCCTGCATACACCCACACAACAGCATGCAGTGAGCAGGGCTCATGTATGTACACACAAAGAACAAAAGCAGAGCAGCTGCCAAGAGCCTGCCTTGCATCTAGCTCAGGTTAACAGAAAGTTCCTACAACTACATCAGGCACACTATTAAACTTCCCAATTACAAAAATTACCTTTACAGCTGGTTTTAGTAGCAGCCAGAGGGAAAAGGTCAAGGGGCAAGTGGCCGCCACATTTGTTTACTCTCACATTTAAAGGTAAGATCCAGGCCAGGGAAGCACATGTTATTTAATTTTGAGGCCAAGCAGAGCATCGGTCTTAAGACTGCAGAGAAATCTTTTTGTGCATGTGGGGGCTGTACTTTCTTAAACTTAGTAAAGCAATGTAAGAACTCCTACTGTCTGCAAGAAGAATCCATCACACAGAAAACACCTCAAGGCTTTGGCAGGATGGCAAGTGCTGAGTAATGCACGTTGCCCTGCCTTACACTACTCCCTGTGTCTGAGGGGTATATTAATCAGCCATGCCACATGGGCTGCCATGTTTACTGATTAGATACACAGCTGGAGGGGTGGTTTTATTCTATAAATAAAAAAGAAGTATATTTTATATGGTTTTAGAAAGAAAAACACAGAGCTGTGTGTTTTTTTTTCTTTTCAAGTGAAGCAGGCTCCAGCAGTTCCCTGACTCAGAACCTAGATGTTATTTTGTTATTTTGTTATTTTCTAAAGACCTAACAGACATCTTCATTAGAAATTAAGTTATTTCTATGTATTTTTGCAGATCCCTGGCCAAATCCTCCTTAGTTTTCATGAAAGTCTATACTGTGCATTGATTGTAGAGTTTGGCCATGAGACTTGCCTTTGCTTTGACAGATCACTACTGTTTGAACAATACCCACTAAGATGACTTCTTTTCTCCCTCTTCAGTAAAACGGTTTCTAATGCCCCTACAATCCCTGTAGGGGAATACACCTGTATTCTCTAGTGCTTCCATAGAAAATTAGAAATGAGCTAAGGGGAAGGGGTGGAAAAAGTAATACTGCCATACACACTGCAGCTGAGCACCAGTCATTTGACTGACTTACCAACCTCATTTTCATTCGTCTTAGCTGTCATTCATTCTGATTATTTCCATAGAGAGCAGAGAGCTTTTTCTGTATCACTATAAATGGAGGTCAGAAATCTAACAGGATAACACAGGAAAGTTCTCCTCCCTCTCCTATTACAGTGACACATTTAAACCAAATCACCGAATTCATATTTGCAAGTAACTGTCTTTTTAGTCTAAGAAATCAGAAATAGCCAGAACTCTCCAGAGGGCTGGGTCTCTGCCATTCTATGACTTACAAAGATGGAACCCACCTCACACAGTGAAGTACTTTATAGCTGCTCCTCCACTGCATTCAGGCAATGTTCATGGTGTAAGTTGAAGCTATTCACCATCTGGGCCAGCCACTTGAAGAACAGAGAGCTCTGGTATAATAACATGGACTGGGGTCTTCAAAATATATCAGCTTCTAATCAGACTGGTCCTAACCGAGAGCCACCAGGGCTCAAAACAATACCCTTGCACAAGAGGGGTAGAAACTCACAGCTTCAAAGCAGTTGGTCTGTGTGTGAACCTTCATGTGAGTTTGGTTTTTTGGCGTACATGGCTGTTAAGATTTGAAGCCATAACCTTTGAAAGATTTAACATCATAAATAGTACATAAAAATGTATCTTCAGCCAATGACTACTGTTTTCTCTAACTGATCATTCGAGCCTGTGTTTAAACACCAAATGACCTTGGCCTCTCTGAGAATGGTACTATGTTAAAGACTAAACGTTCTCATAATTTCCTTTCTCCTCGATGCAGATGACTTTATATAATGCTTACTCCTGTGTATGAACGCTTGTGTAGAATAACTCTCTAACCTATAGAAAAGTTTATCTAGCAAGATATTAGAAGTTTGAAGCTTAATAATGGAGCTCCGTGCATTGTGTTTTAAGGCTTAAAAGTAGGTATTGTATTCGAAATAAGCAGGCATTGTTTTAACCAAAGGTACGTGTGCTTATAGTGATTGGATAGAACTACTGTCAATATGCTTTTGCTTTGTGTGATTGGTCAAAAAACTTATAAAGTAAGTTGTAACATTAAGTTCTTGGTCTGCTGCCTGGGATGCGAGCTGATGGCATCTTCCCATTGTCATAACCATGTAATGAGACTGATGCTGAAAAATAAAACAGCTCAAGGCACGTTCCACAGCAGTCCCATCCTGTTTGTAGAGATACCCCCGGCTGGCAATAAATCCTCAATGCAGATGAGTTTATATAATGCTTACTCCTGACAGAAGCTCTCTGCAGTCAGATGAAGGGCAAAGCTACACAGCTTTGGCACTCTGCAAATACAACACAGGATCCTACACCTTTGTGAAGCAGTGAAATACAGCAAATTCCCGTGTCACCAAACCACAGCAACCAAAGCTTCCATGGGTTACATCGAAACCCTGTGATCTCTTTCTACCACCTTCAACAGCCATCTGCTATACAAAGGCAAGTAAGTTTCAGTTGTCTTTGAAACCAACTATTTATAAACTTCTGTTATATGCTCATCTCCTAGAATATGTGACACGTACTTATGCTTTTCTGCAATGACATGGAGATGGGAAACTGCAAATTGTCCATATTCCTTTGATTAGAGGGGCTTACACACTGCATGTACATCTACATTCTACACTCATATATTATAGTTTTACATCTTTCCATTTCAGTTTCTTCCTTCTTACAGTCTACAAAAATGGCTTAAAAACCAGTAAAAAGCAACACCCTTTGCTAGTTCAAATCATTGTCCTGTCACCAGTGAGTCAAGCCCCCTAGATTTAAAACTAGCTTCAGACGCAGCCCTATAGCCCTGAGGTTTACAACTCCTCTCTCCTGCTGACATGAATTTTCCTTTTCCTTCTTGTTGTATGGGACAGGAAACTCCAAGACTGATGATATAATCTCCACATGTGAAGGCCACTGTGTTTCTGGAAGCACTGAACAGCCAGAAGATCTCTGCCAGTGCCTGTCCCCCCTTTGCCAGCCCAGGCCCAAGCTTGCAAGGAATATAGGGAATCTGAATGCTCTGCTATGCAGAAAGCAGTCAAGCTGAGACAAGAATTTCCTTTTCCTTGATCTGAGTCAGTCATAACTTTACACACTGTCTTCCAACCACTAAACCTACCCCTGGGAAACAAGTTTAATTGTATGTTGATGATATGCAATCACAGATGCCATTTTTAAAGGGTATAGGCACCCTAGGATGTATCCAAGTGGACAGTGCTATTTGTGAAGCTATAGCTGGGAGGCTAATAAGGGCCTGAGTGAAAAAAAAATAGGGAAATAAGCATTTATTTCACTTCACTTGAGCCACATTCTGTGCCAGCAACTTCACAGCTTTTGGTCCTGGACTGCCACTGCGAGTCTCACTCCCTTGACCAGAGACTGCAGCAGGAACGTGGGAGGCAGGGTACTGCAGCACTGTTTCTGGCACAGCCTCTGTTGTTCGGTGAAGCTCACATGGGTTTTGTTTTCTAGAGTGTGGGGACACTGAGGCAGGGTCCTGCCCGCGCTGCCACCCAGTGTCCCTCGGCGTGCACATCTGCCTACTCGACAGGCAGCGACGAGCAGTTCGTTCGCCCCGCTAGGTTAAGTGATTTGCAGGCCTCGGAGATACAGAATTACGGGCAGCAAGCTCTTTCGGAACGGCGGGTCCGCACCGCTGTCAACACCTAATGCAGCGTGTGTGCTGCATTCCATAAAATGGCTTCAGGCACAGGCCCTGGAAAGGCGAGCGGGGGACTGGGGCCACCGCCGCGGGGTCCCGTCCCGCCCAGCTCTACGCTGCCTGGCAGGGATTTCTCGCTGCTCCAGGGCCACGTTTGCAGGCACGGGGAATACCGCGGCCCTGACTCCATCTGCCTCTCTAATGCCATGAAAGCATCTTTGAGGGAGCACGGAAGAGGAGGGGAAGGCAACGGGATACGTTCGCTTTCCCGCAAGACAGGCCACCCGACAGCTACCCAGCTCCTTATTTAAGGGGCGAATCCCGGCGCCCGTCCCCCTGCATGGGCGGCTGCTGCTTCCCGCCCCGCCGAGCAGCACCGAGCGCCCGGCGGTGCCCAGCCCACCCGCCCCCGGCGGTGCCGGTGCCCTGCTACCTTCTGCACCACGGTGTCCAGGGTGGCGGCCAGCTCCTGCCGCTGCCGGCCGGAGGCCTCAACCTCCCGGGCGCTCCGCCCGACCTCCTCCTGCAGTTGCAGCACGTACCAGCCGGCGGGCAGCGCGGCGCCCAGCACCACCACGGCGCCCAGCAGCATCACCCAGCCGCGGCGGGGGCCGGCACCAGAGCGGCCCCCGCCGCCGGCCCTGCCGCCCCGGCCGTGCCCCGCCGCCGCCGGCTTCTTCGCTGGCGGCTCCTCGCCGGCGCCGAGCTGCACGCTCTTCTCGTTAGCGGCGGGCGGGCTGACCCCCTTAGAGCCCCGGTGCTTGGCGGCCGACATAGCGGAACGCCGCCGCCGTCGTACGCAGAGCAGGAGGAGCGGGAGTGGGCGAAGGAGAGAGGGAGGGAGGATGGAGGGAAGGCGGAGGCGCCGGCCCGGGCCGCGCCAGGCTCCCCGCCCCGCCCCGGGGAGCCGCCACGCACACGGGGATGGGCTCCGTCCCTGCCGGGAGGCAGACGTGGCGTATAGGGCCCAGCCCCATCCCCAGGGGAGCAATGGGACCGGGAAGCGACGGGCGGGGCGGAGAGGAAGCGCCGGCCCAGCCTCGCGATGACAGACCCTCTCCCGAGCCGGTGTGGAGCGGAGGGAGCGCTCGGAGCGCTTTCCATCCCCGTAGCCCCCCGCGCCGGGCGTCCCCCAACCCAGACCGGTCCTTCTGCCAGTTTTTGGCCCCCCTCGTAGTTTTGGTAGAACGCAGCGGAATTCTGCCTTATGCAACTGCTGCTTTAATTGCTTGTGATTTTGGCTGGAATACCCGCAGCAAGCTCCGGAATGACTGAGAGAAAGGTGTGGAGAGAAAGTTATTTTCTCCATCTGCAACCCCTCTCCCCAACCCGTTTCTAGTGCCTATAGAGCTTAGACTTGACATCGGGCTGGTCCCGGGGGACCCAACAGCTGCTGCCCTGGCTGGCAGAAGTGCTCCAGGCCCCAGACAAGCCCCTCTCAGGTCACGGACGGCGTTGTCCGAGATGGACAGACCGAGAGCTCAGCACCGAGTCTGCCCGCTGAGCTTTTCCGCTCCGAGCATGCTTCTTTGCCTCCCCACGCCAACACGAGCCTGCTGCCTTCATCTTCCTCACGGAGCGAGTCTCAGCACAGGACAGTTAAGGAAATGCTGAGCAGGCCTTCCCTGTGCCACGGGCTCCAGCTGGAGCTTGAGGCACTGAATGTATCTGTTTCTCTATTTGATTACAGCAAGAAATTAAATCAAATTTTGTCTTGAAACTAGTTTTCTTTTCTTGGTCTTTCCTTTGATTACAATATATTCTTCCTTTACACATATATAAAAAATAAATTTTATGTTGAGTATTAGTTAGAAACAGTGGACCATAAAGTCATCTCGATCACAGCCCCTGATGTCAATCTGTCAAATACAGTTCCACCTCTGCCAAGGCTTACGATGAACTGAACTGTTTAGTCAATAATGATGTTCTAGTAACTACTAGAATGGGTGATAAGAGGAAAATTTTTAGTGAATTGTCTCAGGCATTTTGTTATCACAATTCTGTCAAATGCACAGACCTGAGAGGATGTTGGTGTGACTGCAAGTTATGAGCACCACAACAGAAGTTACTGCAAGTAACAGAGAGCTTCTATGGGGTCGGGAGGTTGTCTTAAATATATATCAGAGGTGGCAGGTGAGGAACCCTCTGAATAATCTCTTCCTCAATACAATGAGAGTAGAAATCTTCAGCAGCAAACAAAGCACCCTGGGAAAGCTACAACAGCAATTTCCACCGTGAACATCTATCCACAGCCTTAGTTCTCTCACACTTTATGAGAAGGGGATATCAGGTTTCCATTTAGTAAAGGCCCAGAAAAGCTAGGATTTGTAGCAGTACCCTAAGACCCAGGATTTTAGCTCTGAAACCGTTTAGTTCAGAGTTTACTACAAGAACTGAGCCATATGGACTTCGCCAAAGAGAATAATCAAGAGGATCATCAATGTTAAGTATCAAGGGATGTAAATGTTTCAGGGAGTAAGGTAGCATAGGTAACTGTCACTATTTCTGCTTCTCTTGCTTGGCAGTGTCAAGGAAAGCGTTAGCAATGTACTACCTAAAGATTTTTCTCACCATGGAACCAATTCAAACTATTTCTGACCAAGAGTACCATTTCACAAATAGCTTTTTGTTGTATTTGACACTGTGGGTCAAACTCTTATTACCTTTGTACAGAAAGACCAATTACTAGTTCTGAGGGGAGTATGCATTAGGAATTTGCCAAGTTGGTAAAGTAGCTAGACACTGCAGACTGGTGTGTTTGGGGAAGCTACTGACGTTAACATTTTCTCTCAGAAATGTCAATTCTGCTTTGCCTTTGAATTTGAAGACAAATACTTCAGTGGGGAGAAGTAGCAACCCTATTTGCCTCTCACAAGACTTACTTCTCCTTGGAATATAGGAAAACTCCACAGAAGAACAAACTGAGAAAACATGCTTACACCTGCCTTGTATTCTTTCTGTCTTGATTTTCATATCTGGGCCTGACGATCTCAGTCAACCCAGAGTTTTAACATCCATCTGTTAGCACTAAAGCAAATCTGCCTGGCTCAGTTATTAGAATTAGGGAAAAATGTCTTGTGACTTTAAGTTATGTTCTTAATTTAGTTGTCATAAGCCCTGGCATAAACTATAGCATGCCTTGCCCTTTCCCTCTCCTCCCACACTAACCATGAGTTAGCCACATATTGGGAAATTTCTGACCCACGGGGCCAAATGCAGCTGCACATCTTATCCACTCAGTAGCTGCCTTGCTGTTTGCTGGATAAAGCAGAGCATTAATTATAGGCTTTACTGTCTTTGACAGTTTTACTGGTAAGAGTAAGGAAGGTTATGAGCCAACTTGCTGCAAAGAGTGAGCACAAACTAGTCCTTAATTTCAATTAACAGTGTTTCTGTAGTGAAAGGCCAAGAGTTAAAGTCGACTTGAGACACTAGTCAAAATTCCAAATGTGTACCTTTGTATGGTTCAACATCCAGGAAATAAGCACCACAGTTACTCTCTCTCACCCCACATGTCCCCAGTGGGATGAGAGGGAGAATCAGAAGGGTAAAAGTGAGAAAACTTGTGGGTTGAGATAAAGTAAGTTTAATAATTGAAAAAAATGAAAATTTTATCAAATTGTAATCAAAATGAAAATAAAAAAGGGGTAAACAAAAGCCAAGAAAGACAAGTGAAGCAAATGAAAACAAGTTCTCACCAGCAACTGACTGATGGCCAGCCAGTCCTCAAGCTGTGCCCCTGCACCAACCTTCTCTTATTGCTGACCTTTATCCTTCCAAGGATAAATTACATCCTTGGAAGTCATAACAGTTCTGTACAAAGTAGCCTGTCTGTACATTATCACAGTTTTTTACAAAGGCCTTTTGAACCTCTTTCAGACGGTCATTGCCATGTAACACACCCAAAGCGGGGCAAAGCAGTGCAAATGCAGTTATTTAAAACATTGTCTTCTTTATAGAAGCTACCTGATTAGGCTGTTTGACTTAATCTCATTTAATGTCTCTGAAGGCCAGGCTGACAGGTGCTCTGCATCGCTGCCCGCAAGCGCTCCCTCTCCAGCTGGGCACTTGGCACTTGTGTAGCCAAACACTGTTCCCTGCTTCAAGCCCTAGATATTATAGCAGAGGTTACTGGGACCTACAGTGGGATGTATTCTACCCGAATATAACATCTGTTTGTTCTGTGCAGTTCACCATGTGTGCTAAAGGTTACCTGCAGGAAGGGGAGCTCTGTCTTCATGATGGGCAAGGCTAGCGTGTTAGTGAGCTCTTGCCTCAGAGATGACTGCCGGTGTTTTGCCCTCCGTGCTTCCTGGTGGGTGAGGCAGTGGTGGCACGTAGCTCCTGTGACAGGAAGAGGTGATGACCCTGGCAGGTACTGCTAGCCCAGTGGGTGCGTGAGGCTGCCAGTGCACGAGGTCAATACAGCAATAAGCAAAGCATTTATAATGATAGTGCTGCACTGCCCCGTGCTGCGTTCCTCAGTGGGCGCTCAGCAAGCCTCCGGACACCACAGCCGTGAGCGAGACGGGTGACTAAACTCAGCACGGGGCCGAGTGGCTCCCCTGAAGCCGCGGTGGCGGGGGTGGCAGTGCAGTGGGGAGCCAAGATGGCGCGCGGAGGGGCGCCACACTGCTCCCCCATCGACAGGGTAAGGAAACGAGGGCAGAACGTAGTTATAGCTCCCTTTGCAGAGCAGTGCACAAAGGCGGGCACACACGGCCTGGGACGCTGCCCCGCTCCCTGCGGAGCATAGCCCCTTTCCCCCGCACGCCCGGGCTCGGCGGGGTCGGTGTTCCCGTCCCCGACGCGGCCCGGGGGCGGGACCGGGGCGGCGCCGGCCCGGACGGACGGGGCCCTTCCGTAAACACCACCCGGCCCATCCCCCGGCCTACCCCTGGCACGCCGGCACGGCCCACTGCCAGCGCGGGGGAGTCCGTCGAAGCATCTTCCCGTGTCGCCGCATATTTCCCCAAGCTTAGTGCCCGGTCGCAGGCAGAATGAGGAGACACGGTTAGTTTCTACTGGCATAAGCGGAGGCTGGCCCAAGCGCCGTGGATAACTCGCCGCTGGCAGGCAGGAAAAGATGACGCACCTCCCCGCTTCCACCGTCAGAGATGGACGTGCCCGAGGAAGACACTAATAGTCCGGGCTGGGTCTTTAAATCTGAAGGGGGGAGTTGTGTGCGGCCCTCGCGAGCGTTGTGTGGGACGGCGAGGGGCAGCGGTGAGTGACTGGCTGGGGACAGCAGGGCAGGGCTGCTCCGGCCGGCTGGCGGAGCTGACACGCGGCGGGGTGTCCGGGCACGCTGGGCCATGAGTCGCGGGGTGAGTCCGGGACAGTGCTGGCTCGGGGCTGCCACCCTCCTGTGCGCTATGCGTGGCAGGGAGGTAGTGGACTGGCCCGTCGCTCTGCTGCCCCGGTGGGGAACCCGCTGCAGCAAGTGGGTTTCGCAGTTCCTGCGCTGGGTCCGTAGTTCTCTCCTTGCCCCGTGTCTCCTGGGCTTTCGCCTTCCCTTAGTGTCCTCCGGGACGATACGCCCCGACGGGCACAGCCGCAGGGTCCCCCCGTGCAGCCCTGGTGAGCAGGGCAGGGGCACCCCGACACCTCCCCGGCGGACGG